>NW_028274822.1:91721254-92067630 GCF_037043125.1 Eumetopias jubatus | reverse complement strand
CATGAATGCATCATGAGGCTTAGGGACTCTCTCTGCCCGGGACTATTTTTACTTAAACAGGAGCAGAAATGTAAAGTCATGGTGGTGTTTCAGACAGCAGATGCAGGCTGAGAATAGGGCTGGGGAGCTGGCTGTAGGGCCCGTTGAACCTGGGACGGTTTTCTCTCTCCCTCTCACCCCATGTGCCTTCTGTCTGCTCCCAAGCGGGGCTTCTGTGCCTGGCGTGGTGATGGCAGATTTGTGAGGGCACAGAGACGGAGCAGAAGCAGGGGCGATGGTGCTGCCCGGGGGCATCTAGCCTGGCTGGTGCTGGTCAGCAAAGGGGTCGAGTTGGAGCTCTTGGGCATCGCCGTGCAGGCGCGGTCTCCTCTCCCGGACCTGCTGCATGGCTGTGCCCGTGGGCAACACTGCCCCTGTAGGATCCTAACAAAACCCAACGTGTTTTCACTGAAGGTTTGAAACTTCTCCCTATGCTGCCTCTCTGCTTTGGCCTTTTAAACAAGGCTGTGAGGCACACACATGAGCTTGTATTCCTTTCAGCTTTGCAGAGGGTGAGGGCGCCCAGTGACTCACCAGCACAGATGGGAAGAGCAGAGTTTTGTGAGAGAAGGCAGGGAGACTGGCAGAGCCCTGCAGCTCAGCCCTGCCCCTCTGCATGCTCTTCAGGCTCAGTGTTTCTTCTGCGTGCCTGGCCTGGCTACTGAGAGAGAGATGGGTACAGGGATGGGATGGGGTGGGGCTGGGGTCAGGTGGGGATGGAGATGGGGATGGAGATGGGGATGGGGATGGGGATGGAGATGGAGATGGAGATGGGGATGGAGATGGAGATGGGGATGGAGATGGAGATGGGGATGGAGATGGAGATGGGGATGGAGATGGGGATGGAGATGGAGATGGGGATGGAGATGGAGATGGGGATGGGGATGGAGATGGAGATGGGATGGGGAGATGGAGATGGAGATGGGGATGGAGATGGAGATGGAGATGGGGTTGGAGATGGGGATGGGGATGGAGATGGGGATGGGGATGGGGATGGAGATGGAGATGGGGATGGAGATGGAGATGGGGATGGGGTTGGAGATGGAGATGGGGATGGGGATGGGGATGGGGATGGGGATGGAGATGGGGATGGGGATGGAGATGGAGATGGGGATGGAGATGGGGATGGAGATGGGGATGGGGTTGGAGATGGAGATGGGGATGGGGATGGGGATGGGGATGGGGATGGAGATGGGGATGGGGATGGAGATGGAGATGGGGATGGAGATGGGGATGGAGATGGAGATGGGGATGGAGATGGAGATGGGGATGGAGATGGGGATGGAGATGGAGATGGGGATGGGGATGGAGATGGAGATGGGGATGGGGTTGGAGATGGGGATGGGGATGGAGATGGGGATGGAGATGGAGATGGAGATGGGGATGGAGATGGGGATGGAGATGGAGATGGGGATGGAGATGGAGATGGGGATGGAGATGGGGATGGAGATGGAGATGGGGATGGAGATGGAGATGGGGATGGAGATGGGGATGGAGATGGAGATGGGGATGGGGATGGAGATGGAGATGGGGATGGAGATGGGGATGGAGATGGAGATGGGGATGGAGATGGAGATGGGGATGGAGATGGGGATGGAGATGGAGATGGGGATGGGGATGGAGATGGAGATGGGGATGGGGTTGGAGATGGGGATGGGGATGGAGATGGGGATGGAGATGGAGATGGAGATGGGGATGGAGATGGGGATGGAGATGGAGATGGGGATGGGGATGGAGATGGGGATGGGGATGGGGATGGAGATGGAGATGGGGATGGAGATGGAGATGGGGATGGGGTTGGAGATGGAAATGGGGATGGGGATGGGGATGGGGATGGGGATGGAGATGGGGATGGGGATGGGGATGGGGATGGGGATGGGGATGGAGATGGGGATGGAGATGGGGATGGAGATGGGGATGGGGGATGGAGATGGGGATGGAGATGGGGATGGAGATGGGGATGGGGATGGAGATGGAGATGGAGATGGAGATGGGGATGGAGATGGAGATGGGGATGGGGATGGGGATGGGGATGGGATGGGGATGGGGATGGGGGATGGGGATGGGGATGGAGATGGGGATGGAGATGGGGAGGGGATGGGGATGGAGATGGAGATGGAGATGGAGATGGGGATGGGGATGGGGATGGAGATGGGGATGGGGATGGAGATGGGGATGGAGATGGGGAGGGGATGGGAGGATGGAGATGGAGATGGGGATGGGGATGGGGAGGATGGAGATGGGGGAGGGGATGGGGATGGAGATGGAGATGGAGATGGAGATGGGGATGGGGATGGGGATGGAGATGGGGATGGGGATGGAGATGGGGATGGAGATGGGGATGGAGATGGGGATGGGGATGGAGATGGGGATGGAGATGGAGATGGGGATGGAGATGGAGATGGGATGGGGATGGGGATGGGGATGGGATGGGGATGGGGATGGAGATGGGGAGGGGATGGGGATGGAGATGGAGATGGGGATGGGGATGGAGATGGGGATGGAGATGGGGATGGAGATGGGGATGGGGATGGAGATGGGGATGGAGATGGGGATGGGGATGGAGATGGGGATGGAGATGGAGATGGGATGGGATGGGGATGGGGATGGGATGGGGATGGAGATGGGGATGGGGATGGAGATGGGGATGGAGATGGGGATGGAGATGGGGATGGGGATGGAGATGGGATGGAGATGGGGATGGAGATGGGGATGGGGATGGAGATGGAGTGGAGATGGAGATGGGGATGGAGATGGAGATGGGGATGGGGATGGGGATGGGGATGGGGATGGAGATGGGGAGGGGATGGGGATGGAGATGGAGATGGAGATGGAGATGGGGATGGGGATGGGGATGGAGATGGGGATGGGGATGGAGATGGGGATGGAGATGGGGAGGGGATGGGGATGGAGATGGAGATGGGGATGGGGATGGGGATGGGATGGAGATGGGGATGGGGATGGAGATGGGGATGGAGATGGGGAGGGGATGGGGATGGAGATGGAGATGGAGATGGAGATGGGGATGGGGATGGGGATGGAGATGGGGATGGGGATGGAGATGGGGATGGAGATGGGGATGGGGATGGGGATGGAGATGGGGATGGAGATGGGATGGGGTTGGGGATGGAGATGGGCATGGGATGGGATGGAGATGGGGATGGAGATGGGGATGGGGATGGGGATGGGATGGGATTGATCATGCTCATTTCATTTCAGTGGGGATGGAGATGGGGATGGGGATGGGATGGAGATGGGATGGGCATGGAGATGGAGATGGGGATGGAGATGGGGATGGGGATGGGGATGGGGATGGGGATGGAGATGGGGATGGGGATGGAGATGGGGATGGGGATGGAGATGGGGATGGGGATGGAGATGGGGATGGGGATGGGGATGGAGATGGGGATGGGGATGGGGATGGAGATGGGGATGGAGATGGGGAGGGGATGGGGATGGAGATGGAGATGGGGATGGGGATGGGGATGGAGATGGGGATGGGGATGGGGATGGGGATGGGGATGGAGATGGGGATGGGGATGGGGATGGAGATGGAGATGGGGATGGGGATGGGGATGGAGATGGGGATGGGGATGGGGATGGGGATGGGGATGGAGATGGGGATGGGGATGGGGATGGAGATGGAGATGGGGATGGGGATGGGGATGGAGATGGGGATGGGGATGGAGATGGGGATGGAGATGGAGATGGGGATGGGGATGGGGATGGGGATGGAGATGGGGATGGGGATGGGGGATGGAGATGGGGATGGGGATGGAGATGGGGATGGAGATGGAGATGGGGATGGGGATGGAGATGGGGATGGGGATGGAGATGGGGATGGGGATGGGGATGGAGATGGGGATGGGGATGGGGATGGAGTGGGGATGGGGATGGGGATGGAGATGGGGATGGGGATGGAGATGGGGATGGGGATGGAGATGGGGATGGGGATGGGGATGGGGTTGGGGATGGAGATGGGGATGGGGATGGGATGGAGATGGGGATGGGGATGGAGATGGGGATGGAGATGGAGATGGGGATGGAGATGGGGATGGGGATGGAGATGGGGATGGGGATGGGTACAGGGAAGGGATGTGATGCAGTGCGGATGGGGATGGGGATGTGATCAGGTTGGGGAGAGGGATGGAGATAGGGATAGAGAAGGACAAGGGAGAGGGAAGGCATATGGGGAAACAGCAGTTCCCAGAAGACCTCCCAAGGGCTGGCGTGTGTGCACCAGGGTAACTAGGGGAGGTGAAGGGGCCGGGCTGGTTAGTGTAATTGAAATGAGTATTGAAGCACAGCACCAGATTCATGGGGTGGGGGAGCCATCCCTACAGAAGCACAAGGAACCCTCCTGGTTCTCGGGATGAGGTCTGGAAATTCCCAGTGCCCCCATCTGTGTCTGGCTTGGGGTTGCAATCTGCTTCTCGGGAGCCCTGATTGATAAGGAAGCATTCATGACCTGGGCTTTAATTATGGAAGCAGAGAGATGCGTAGTTCATGTCCTCCCTGAAGCCTGCCCAGAAATGACTGTCACTTTGGTGCAAAGTCTGATGTGGGCTTCTCTGGAATATCCAGCCGATCTCTGCGGGGCAGACTCCCCTGTGCAAGGAAAGGTTGAGCTGGGGACCCAGGGCGCCGTGTGGAGAAGGTGTTCAGTGGGTCCAGTCCTCAGTCCCTGGTGTGAATGGGGATCATTCAACTCACCAGGTGTTCTCCCTCTTCCTCTAATAGGAGATGATGGGCGTTCAGAAGGGCGACACCGGTACAGACGTCTGGGGTCTGTGGGGCTGGGGACCCTGGCTGCAGGGAGAGGCCCCTGGCCCATGGCTCGTGCCTCAGTACCATCTGTCTGTCCTCAAAACAAAATCTTCTATGAGCGCGCACAGCTTCCCATCAGACGGGAGCGAAGGACGAATCGTCTGGGCCCCTGACTTTGAACATCTAGGAACTTTTCCTATTTCCTATCTTTGTTTTTTGTGGGGTCACAGTTCTGTGTCTTAGAGAAAACCTTTTTCTGTCCTTTTTGCTCTTCTGAGACTTCTTTCTCCAGCCCCGGTTCGGTTCCCAGGAGGATGTTCTGGTCCCAGTGCCGGTGTGGCGGGGCGGGCGCTGCCCCCCGGGAGCGCTCTCTCTGGTGGACGTGACTAGCTTCGAGCTCTGGCGGCGGGCAGCAGGGCCGGGTAACCCATAAGCCCGTGGGCCCCTCCATGGAGGCTCCTGGCACCGGCAGGGCTGGAAAAGCCACTGGGCAGCGAGTGAGGCTGAGGCGCCAGCCGGGCCAGCAGCCCCTCAGTGCTTTTTATTTGGAGGCATGTATTTCCAGGCGGGATCAGCTGTTTCCAAACCAGAAAGAACATCTTCTCTGCTGGGTTGGTCATCTGGGATTCTGTCCAGCTGCGTGCAGCAGGGACCCGAGGGCGGTGGCCTGAACACCCGGGAGCATTATTGTTCTCATGCAGCAGGACGTCCAGAGCCTGAGACAAGGACACAGCTCCTGCCCCCAACCCCCAGTGCCATCCTGCTGGGGCCATGACTGTTGTGGGCTTTTTAAAGATTTTATTTTATTTATTAGAGAGAGAGAGAGAGAACATGAGCAGGGGAGGAGCAGGGGAGAAGCAGGCGCCCCACTGAGCAGGAAGCCCGACACAGGACTCGAACCCAGGACCCAAGAGAGCCTGACCTGAGCCGAAGTCAGACGCTTCACCGACTGAGCCACCCAGGAGCCCCAGGCCACGACTGTTGCGATCTCCACGACAGGGTGGCTGTTCCGTCCCTGAGCATCCTCACTGTTACTGCAAGAAGAGGAGACAAAGCTTTTCTCAGGAAGTCCTGTGTTCACGAGATTGTGTTGTGCCCCAGAGATTTCGGCTCAGCGTCACCCGGAGTCTCCACCTGGGTCACCAGGCTGCCTGGCATCAGAAGTTCCCAAACCAAGGTGTGGGCAAGCTGCACCCCTTTAGGAGAGAAGCCATCTGCTCACCTTTTCCAGCTCCTGGAAACACCCACAGGCCTTGGCTCGTGGGCCCTTCCTCCACCCAAAGCCAGCAGAACCACATCTTCAAAAATCTGCCTTTTCTGACGCTCCCCCTATCTCCCTCCTGTGAGGACCCCTGTGAGCCCACTGGCCCTACCAGGACCGTCCAGGGACGAGGGCCCGGACTCAGCTCTGCAGAGTCGTTTTGCCGTGTAAGGGAGCGCAGTCCCCAGTTCTGGGGACGCGGGCGCGGACGCCTCCGCGGGGTCGTTATTCAGCCCGCCTCAGTCAATCCCCAGTCACCGCCTCACCCACCTCCCCGCCCCACCAGCAGATCTTCTTTCCGTCCTTGGAAAGACCAGACGAATGACCTTACTCATTCTGCTAAACACGTGGGGGACACTTTGGGGACTTGTAGGGCAGAGAAATACTGAGGTCCTGGTGTGAGATGAGGTCTCTTAATGCCAACAGCTCCTAGAGCATCCTCGCCCCGATGCCCCTGCATTTCCTCCCTCTTCCTCGTCCACTTCCCTTCAGAACACGGACTGCAAGACCAAGGCACTCGGGTCTCCCCCATAGTATCCCCTTCTCTTACGTTACTGCAGTGACCTGCAGCATTTCCAGGTACCAGAGCACAGCGTTTTGGCTCCATGCGGGGTGTGCAGGGTTTCCGGACAGGCCTGATGCTCCCGCATCTTCGCTGACCATCACGTGTAGTGTCCCCATGGGAGAGCGGGTCCGGCGCCTTCTGGAGGCTCCAGACACACGCGTGCAGGTTGGGCAGGGGCAGCAGGGCCGTGGGGAGAGGGCGCGAGGGAGAGGCTCTCCTAGTGGACCTGTGGCTGTGGGGGGGAGGACGCTGTCTCGGGGTCCCCAAGACCACCCCGGCACCGTGATTCACTGGGAAGGCTTGCAGGGCTCAGCACACAAGCATGCTCATGGCTACGATCCATCACCAGTGAGATACAAAGTACAGTCAGTGTGCAGGGAAAGGAAGATCCAGGGGTGGCCGGCCTCCAGCCTCCAGAGCCTCCCGTAGGAGTCAGCCGGAACGAGCTCAGTTCCGGCAGCACCAGGCGTCACCGCACGCGTGAAGGGCTGTCCCAGGGAGCCCAGCAGAGCCCCGGTGCCCGGAGTGTCGAGGGGGCTGTCGTACTCCCCCGGCACATCCCAAATCCCCCGCCTCCCCGAAGGAGAGCAGGTGCTCAGCAGCAGCCACATGCTGTGCACAAAGAGTCTGGACACAGGCAGGCCCTCCCATCAGTTAGGGAATCGGGAATAGGGAGTGGACTGCGATCCAAACTCCCAGTCGCCGGCCACCAGCCAGCCCTGCCAGCAGGCCGTTCCAGGGACAGCAGCTTCGGGCCTGCCGAGAGAGCGCTTCCGTGCACAAACCACCCCTGCAGGTTGCTGGCAGGAACACCGACCTGCCTCTCCTCAGCCCCTGCCTTCCTGCTGGTGCCTCCTGCTGGCCAGAGCTCCTCAGGAACTGTATGGTCTGGGAGACTGACCTCCTGAGGCCTGGAGCCCATGAGTGTGGGTGGACCGTAGACCAGGAGGGACCAGCAAAATCCACCCGGCCGGGAACACAGCCGCCTTGCATGTGCCCGTGCTCGCCCGGTGCCTTCCCATTCCTGGAGCACTGACTGCACCAGGCTCCCTTCCAGGCTCCAGTGACAGAGAATTGGGTCACAAGGACAAGTCGTGTCCAACCGGGACTTCGACTCTAATGAGGAGCAACCGCAGGGAAACATAAACAGCTGCACAGATAGTGAGAAATGCCTGTGGGAAATAAAGCACGGCCAAGCAGCAAGGGCGCTGGGGGCAGACGAGTGGGAAGGGTTTCGTCGCCTGGAGCATGGTGGGAGGGCCTGTTTGAGAAGGTGGCATAAATGATGAGAAGGAGCCAGACCCGCCAGGGTCAGGGGAAGGGGGGGATAGGTACTTGCCGTGGGCAGACAGCATGTGCAAAGGCCCTGGGGTAGGAATGAGTATGGCTTGTTTCTGGGATAAAAAGGAGGACCAGGGCAGCCCGAGTGAGTGGTGGTATGGGGCAGCAGGTCAGATGGGACAGCTGGAGGGCCAGACGCTGCAGAAGTGTGCAGAAGTCTGGACCCAGTTCTAATTTCCATGGCAGCCACAGAAGGTTTCAATCAGAGGGAGGCAAGCCCTGATTTACATCGGGGTGCATGCTGGCTGCTGTGGGAGGCTGGCCATGGAGCCCCGGACGTTGCTCTTGACGAGTTAGAACATGGGAAATGGTGGCTTCCGGCGAACCTGTGCCCGAGTGTTGGGGTTCAAGTCTGAGTTCAAGTGTGAGTTCAAATCGCTCATGACTTTTTCACCTGCAGCATTTCAATTTTTTTTTTCCAAGCTTGCTGCCTGATGCTTCACGCTGGAGCAGAACGGCATTTAAATACTCCTGTGACTCAGACCTCTCCCTGACCCCTTAATAACAGTCTCCCCACAACCCCGTGCCATTCAGGAGCGCCACGTGGGGCTGTCCTTTCCTCGGGCGCCACAAAAACTGTCAGGTTGAACTCGTAGTCTGTACACAGGGTGCTTGGAACAGAAAGGGCATCTTTTGGAGCTGACAAATATGACTCGTGGCAGTGTGTTATTGAAGCCATGATTCATGTCGTAAGATCCGGGAGGAGGGAAAGAAATCAAAAGCCTGTGGCTGGGTCCAAACATGCCGCACAGTGAAAACAATGGGGAAGGAACCGAGGTATCTTCCCTCATCAGTTGCATGCCCTCACTGCTCTCAGAGAAGCCGTAGGAGAGAGACGGAGAGTTGACGGTGCCTCCCACCTAAGGTCAGAACACGGTCCTGGGAGCTGTGGTCTGAGCGTGCACACGGCTCCTGAGGTTATTAGGACTTCCATCATCCTAAACACATGGAGGCTTGTCACCATTTTTATGCACTTTTAAGACAAAAGTGAAATTTTTAGGCAAAAGCATTAGTATCCTGCACAATTTGGATAACACTTGCACGTGTTAGGGTTCTCCATTCAAAGGGACAGGAGATGATTCAGATTGGTGTAAGCAAACAAAGGGAATTTATTGGCCTGTGTGAGTGGAAAGGAAATATTAGCTTCAGGCGCAGCTTGATCTAGGTGCTCAGATTATGTCCTCAGGATCCTGTTTCTACGTCCATCTCGTTGGCTCCATTCTCAGTTGGATTCTCCCCCACAATGGCTCCAGCTCCAGCCTTGTGTCCTCAACTTTCCAAGTCCAGTGAACAAAAGAGGGAGAGGCTTCCCACACTTCTCTACCGGTCCAATGTCTCATTCTCCATGGGTGCAGCTGGGTCTTGGGTCCCTCCCCAGCAATCACTATATGCAGGGGATGGGGTTGCGCTGATTGGCCGGCCCGGGCCACACAGTCCCGTTCCCAAGCCCATCCCTGCCGCTGTGATTGGGGGAGGCGGGGGGGAGGGGATGCTGGGTGCTGGTTGTGCACACGCATTCGCCCCGGCAGGACTGGACCCACCGCGGAGTCCACGATCCAGGACGAGGGAGGGAGGGGAAGGCTCCCCACAACCCCGAGGAGGAGGTGGTCGATGCCAGCCGCTGCGCGTGCCGCCAACAGCCCCTTCTCTCTGCCCTTCCTCCCCGTAGGTGAGAGCGGAGCATGCTTGGCTCCACCACGCGCTTGCCGTAGTGACCAGAGAACGCGATTTGGCCGTGAAGGAGAAGCATCAGCTCCAAGCCAAGCTGGAGAATCTAGAACAGGTCCTAAAGGTAGGACAGGGACCCCTCTGCATCCCTTAGGGCCAGTGGGATGAGGGACTGCGGGACCGCAAAGCGGACAGGGGTTGAGACTGTTTGACGCCATCGCCCACATTCGGGGCCCTCAGGGCTGTTTTCACCCTGTGGATGATATCAAAAGTGATAAATAACAAAATCCAAATGTTTCTGGAAGCGGTCCCGTGAAACCAGTTATACATTCCCATTTCTTAGGATGCTGAACTCAGCTGAGCGAGAGATGGTGGGCGGGGCTCGGAGTGGGAACCCAGCGTCCTCAGGTTGAAGCCCCGGGGTGTCTACGTGGGCTTCTCAAACCTTATGAATTTAAGCTGTTCCTCACCTTTGTTATAAAGAGAAACCTTTGTTATAAAGAGAATAGCTAAGTCAGAAGGCTGCTTCGTCAGGGTGCAGGGAGCTGGGGGCCCTTCAGTCAGTATTTCATGGGGGGGGGGTTGATCTGCTGCTGATGGCACAGAGTTAAGCTGAATGAATTCTCGTTAAGGAAACTTTTTTTGAACATGGGAGACCAAGTTAATCATCACCTCTGGTCCTGGGGTGTGGTACCGAGAGGGTACGAGCACAGCAGTCCCCACCCTCCGTCATCAAGAAGGGACCGTCCTTCCCCCGGGGAAACTGCTGGCTCTCAGAGGGAAGCAGATTCCTGGCTGGCGGGGTCTCGGTGAGGTGGGAATGGGGAGCGATGGCTTTTCTTTGGGGTGATGGAACATTCTGGAATTTGTGTGATGATAACACACCCTTGTGAATTTACCGAAACCCCTGCTCTGTACACGCCTGCCTCGACTTCCCCGAAGGCGGGGCCCAGGCTGGCTCTGACCAGTCTGCTGTCCACCGTTTGCTCTAGATTTAGGACAGCACCCGATGGAAAGGAGGTCCTACCACGTAATCATGCATTTCCGCAGCGCACAGACAGGGCCTGAGCTCTCTGAAGGCACAGAGCATGTCTGTCCCACCCTGCCTTCCATCCTCGGGACGACGTGGGGGTGGTGGGTGAATCGGTGCTGGCTGGGCTGGGAATCCGTGGCTGTGTCCCCGGGGCTCTGCCCATGCTGGATGGATTCACGTCATTGGGAGGGATAGTACAGAGCATCGTGGCCGCCCAGGAGGCGTCGGGCAGCCTGGAGACCTTTGTGTTGGCACGACCGGGGAGGGGGCTTATTGGGGTCTGGAGGGCAGGGACCCCCTGCAGGGCAGCCTCCAAGACCTGGACACCGCGTGTACTGGCTTCCCGTTGCTGAAGAAGCAGGAATGTGTCCCCCCGCCGTGCAGGGGGCCAGGCGTCTGAGAGCAGGGCGTGGGCAGGGTGTTCCTGTCCGAAGGCTGTGCACACACTCTGTTCCGAGTTTTTTCCACTTTCTAATGGCTGCGCACAGCCCCTGCCTCCACCTTCGCTCGTCTCTGCCTCCTGCGTACAAGGACGCTGCTGGGCCCACCAGGCAGTCTCCCCTCAACGCCCTCACTTAACCGCACCTGCAGGGTGAGGGGACATGATGACAGGCCGCAGGGATCGGGAAGTGGGCATCTTTGGGGGGCGGAATTCAGCCTGCCCCACCCGAGACGATTTGAAGGAGGTGAGCAATAGCACCGATCTATCTGAGGGCGCAGGAGGCTTCATGCACAGGTTCAGGGTGTGAATTCCCACCAGCGCCAACCTCTGTGTGTCCCCCTGACCTGTGTGCTTGGGGCCGGTCTCTCCTCCTACCTGGAGCGGGTGGGGGCCATGTACCTTGACCAGCAGCGTGGAGCCCACTGCCCTGCCCGTCGGGCCCCGGGGCTGAACCTCAGCACTCAGGCCTTGCACTCAGGTAGACATCCCGGGTTCAAGCCCAGGTTCTGTCCCTCGCACCTGCCAACAGCACCCTCTCTGGCGGCCCTCCTGTCTAGGGCCGAACACCCCAGAGGTGTCATCTGTCCTCAGAGGGCAGATTGGGGAGGATGCCTGTGCAGGGCATGAGCTTAGGGACGTTGGGGCAGGGAATTCCGGGGTGGAGAAGCTAAGCTGTGGTCTGGGGGTGGCGTGCAGGGTCCGGATGGGCATGTCCTGTGAGGCCACAGCACAGGGGCCCATCTTCTAAGGGTGGCACTGGGTGGGCAGCTGGGTGGGTAGCCGTCAGGGTCACCGCCGTCTCCGTCAGCACAAGTCAGTGCCCGTGAGGGCCCCATGGGGTCATGGGGCAGCCGTGAGGGCCCAGGGTTCTGGCACTTGCCTCTCTCGGTCTCCAGGCCCCGCCCTGCTGTCCTAACCTGCCTGTTGCATTGACCGTGGCAGCCAGAACAGCACCGTTCAAACCGAGATCGGGTCCCAACGCCGCCCCAAACCTCCACTGGACCGGTCACTCGCCACCCAAAGCCTCACCCCTGCACGGGCCTCTCTGGGCTCCCGCCCTCTGCCCCCTGCCCCCACACTCCCACGGCTCCAGTGCCGGGTCTGAGCACAGCCTGCCGCTTGGTACCTGCCACACAAAATTCCTCTGCATTCAGCTTTACTGAGCAAATGAGCCACAGCGGCTCAGGGACGTCCCACTAATCATCAAGAAGGAGGCTCCTTTCAGTTACCAGATGATGCGTGAGGTGGACGCGATTCATTTGGATTCAAGTGTGACGCTCAGATGGCAATCACAGCGTCTCATCACTTGGCGGTCTGGCGGTCCCGGCTGACTAAGTTTTGTCACCTTGTAGCTGATGCCATCTTCCAAGCCCCCAAGTGAAGGGGGGCAGGGGGGACACACGATGCTCCGCGAATGCAGCACGCCCATTTTATGCTAATGAGGTGTGACTACAGCCCCACGCTGTGCCAGGGTGCATTCCGTGTCTGTCCCAACTGATAATCAGTCTAGTGGTCATGGTCATATGTTGGCTTTTTTGTTTCCAAATATCACTGGGAATTCAGTCTAGCTCAAGACGCCGTGCGGCTCTTCTCTGATGGTCTGTAATGCGTTCTGTAAATCACGAGTCCACCAGCACACGGTTCCTCCGGAGGCCTTTCCGCCCTATCAGGGGCTGCCAGGTAACTTGGTGCTTCAGCAGCCTGAAGAATGTGACCCAAATGCTGATTGGGAGAGGACGCAGGTTTCCCAGCACCTCAGAGACCTTGCAGACTGTTGCCATCAGCCCGGTGAGAGACCCAGTGGAACCCAGAGGAAGACCAAAGTCTTCTCCTCCAGCGTCTCGGACTCAAGGATTCTGCAAGAAGGCTGAGTGCTTTCCACACAGACCTCCTGTTGCCCGGGGCTCAGGGCGTCCTAGGTCCTGAGCGTCAGACCAGCTCCCGTGGAGAGAAGAGTCCCTTGCGACGTCTCTGTCGCCGCGTCCTGCCAAGCACAGCTGCCTCCCTCTCCTCTGTCTTCTTGCTCAGGGCCCGGGAGGCAGTGCTGTCTGTCAAATGGAACAGACGTCCATCTGTAGTTGAAGACGGGACGAGAGCCCTGGCAGGGGAGAATGGCCGGCCCCAAAGAGCTCAGCCTGGACAGGGCTGATGGAGGCCGCGAAGCACACAGGGCCCAGCAGAGGCGGCCGCTGTCCCCTGGCAGCCTGGGGGCAGTTCCTGGGCACGGGGCTGCGGCCACGGAGGGAAGCTGCTGGACAGCCGGGATGGGGTGAGCAGTGTCCCCCACGTTCGCGTCTGCTCAGAGCCTGTGAGTGTGACCGTGCTTGGAAAGAGGGCCCTGCAGATGGGATGGAGTGAGGCCCGCACCTGATCGCAGGCCTCTCCAGCAAGACTGCCGAGTGGGGCTGGGGGTTACAGGCCTGGTTGGGACCTTCCTGTTACTTGAGAGTCCTGAGCAGTCTTGGTCCGACGCGTGTGAGGCCAGCAGCAGGTTACAAGGGATCCTGTGTCAGTCTCCCTTCCAGCAACGGGACCAGAATGCACAGCACCCCGTGCCAGGTCTGGAAGTCTGACCCAGGTGCATAGAAACATGATCCACTAATTAAACAGCGCATTGTATTTTGTGATTCAAAGGAAAAGGGAAAAAAACACTCGGGACTGGGTTCTGTTCTCATAATCAACAGATTAGTCCATTTAAATGTAGATAATCTAAGGCTTATTTTGTGTTAATGAACAACTGCTTATCTGGGATTAATAAGTGACTCTCCCAGTAACAATTATAATCTTCCTTTATCTGCAGCTCCTTCCCTGCGCCCCTCCCTTTCCTGGTACCCGCCCGGAGATACAGCCCTGCGCGGACCGCCTGCGGCCGTTCTCCACCGTTATTAATGTTCTGTGGCTCGTTTCCTATGTTCTAATACTCAGGCTCCGATAACACCCTCCGTGGGTTTCTGCAACATGAGAATAATGCGGAGGGCTCCGTCTCCAGCAAAACCTTCCATGGGCCTGACCCAGGCATCGATAGTGTGATCTCGATGTTCAGATACCGGCCAGAAACAGGAAATTTGCTGCTCTGAAAGCTTCCCTGGCTGCCTCCAGCACTGTGCGGAGAGACTTTGCAAGAGGCCGCGTGCCCGCTGGCCCCTGGCGGGCGCTGCGGAACACACACACGTCCTGTTCTGCATCCGGCAGAAGGTGGGACCTGGTCCCCTTCTGAGACTCAGACCCTCACCCCTGGTGCCGAGCCAGCCCATCAGACACCCGAGCTGCTGAGCAGGCTAGGTGTTCAACTTCATGGTCGTCAGGAAAATGAAAACTGAAACAGCGGTGGGACAAGGGGCCCCTCCATCAGGTTAAGAAATCTTTGGGCGGGCTGGCGTGGAGTGGGGAGCAGGTGCCCGTGCATGCTGCACCGAGACAGCCTTTCTGGGTCCCAGCCCTGCACATTTCCATGTGGTGCATGCGCACCCTGCCCTGGGGCCTCATGTCCAGGAGTCCATGCAGACTCTGAAGCCCCCAGGACGTGCCCTGCACATTGCACACACACGGCCTTCTCCTCCCTGGCAGACACAACCACAAGGTATACTGCATATCAACCCGCACTCACGGACAAATGAGTCAGGGCCACATCTAGTGGCCAAAATGTGTACCCAAGTGAGGGCTTCCACCTGTCATCCTGGGGGCGCACAGGACCGTGGAGGGGGGTTGCGTCCACTGCTCCAGACCTGCCCCTTTCCTGCACCTCTTACCACCCCCTCCTGCTCACCCCTGCACCGCAGACACGCACACCAAGCTGGGTCCTGCCTCACTGAGCTCTCCCTGAAACCTTCCTCGATGGGCTCCTCGTCATCATGGGGGTCTCGGCCAAATGTCACCTCCCTCACCAGCTTGAGTAGAGTCTCTACTACGTCCTTCCCCCTTGCACAGTCCCCTGCCTCACCATCATCCTTTATCGGTCCCTGAAACTCCCACTCCCTTGCCTGATAACCCGTTTATTTCCTGCATTCCCCCCACCCCCTCCTAGAATGTAAGCTTCACAAGAACAAAAATAATCTTTCACTTGTTCATTATTTTATTACAAGCATCCAAGCATCTGGCACGGAATAAGTGTTCCATAATGATGTTAGGATACGTGAAAGCACGTGTCCAGGAAGTAAACTGCTTCAGCCAAAGCCCACAGTCCCTGAAATGAGAGATTGAGTCTCATTTCTTCCCCGTTTCCCCACCCACTCAGCGGCTGCATCCAGAGGCATGCAATCCTTTCTTTCTGTCTCGTCCCGGCCATCCCATCCATGGCCCCGGTCACACCAGCCTTCCTTCACCCTGGCACCCACCATGATCCTTACTACCCCAGGACCTTTGCACGTACAATCCCCTCTGCATAGAATCCCCGGCCCATCCCACTTCTAACGGACTCCTACTCTCGCAGGTCACCTCCCTAGGGCTCATCTGTTCGCGGGTCAAGACTCTCACCACTGAGTGAATCTCTGTGGTTTTTGGGTGTATATAGATGTAATCATACCCACGACAACCACGACATAAAGAGGGAAAGTGAAGACACTGAGCTGTGCTTGTGTTTCTACATTCCACTTGGAGAGGCAAATTACAATTCTGAGCAGATTATTTAAATTTAAACACGTATATTGAGGTTCCTGGGGCAACCACTAAAAATCAGGTAAAATTTATAGCCCAACACTCAGTAGATACACGAAAAAGACAATCCAAAGAAGGCAGGGAAGGGGAGCTAGAACAATGAAGAGGGCAGAGAACACGGAAAACAGGTAATCAGATGGCACACGTGGAACGCACCAATATTTGCACTCAGTGTAACTCTGGGCAGGTCCCCGTGAATCTAATATTTCATCTGGTCCTTCCAGCAACCTTGGGAAGCCGGGCTTCTTCCTCCGTTTGACGGAGGAGCATGCTGGGGCCCAGGGCGGGTGGGTCTGACCCACTGCACAGGCTGAGTGCCCCTGTCCCTGCATCTCCACCTCCACTGGGGGCCGGTGGGGAGCAAGGGCCAGTCCACGGGACTAAGGACAAATCGGGAGTCAGGGAAGCTCCCAGGTGTTGTCAAAGGGGCTCCCCGCTTCCTAATTTTTTGCGGTGTGAGAAACGAAGACACTCTGGCAAAGCCGTTTCCACTTCCAGAATGCACACGGCTCTGTTTGCGTGCTAATCCCTGTTATGAATGAATCTGGCTTGCAGAGGCGGGACAGGAAGTCACAGGACACGGAAGACAAACCAACAGCTGGAAATGCCCCGTCTTCCTCATGTCTGAAGGCGTGAGCTTGGCCAGTGCTGGGGTTCCTTCCACCAGATGTCGTGTGGAGGGAGCTCGTGTACAGAGAGGGCTCGCCATTGCCGCGGTGCATACCGGAGCCCACGAAGGCGGCTTCAGACGTGTCACCGGTAACTCCTATGAAGCGAGATTATTTTCTCCTTAATTTCTTCGCTCACGCAGGGCAGGATCCAAAGCAGAAGACACAGTCCCCTTTGATCTAACATCGAGGAGATAATGCGGGGTGCTCCCCGCGTGCCCTCTAATGTCTGAGTGTTGCAGGCCACTGAAATGCTGGTGCTGACGTCCACAGCCAGCTATAAACGTCGCTGCTTTAAAAAAGAAATCCCGCCGCAGGGCATGCGTTTCAGACGGGCCTTCCTGGCTGTGGTGCCCAATCCTTAGTACTTCTCGGATGTGAAACGTTCCTGTAGAACTGGGCACGTGCCCCCAGAATTAGGAAGCTATGTGTAAAGGGAAGCGAAGCCAAGTACTAGGAATTTGGTGGGGTTTGGGTTTGGGTGAAAGCCAGGGTTTTTCAGGCTCTCTGTGAGAACCCGTGGGTCCTAGCATGGCCAGGGGCAGCGGAACCAGGACGACTCAAGGAAATAAGAATGACAACGTGAATTGCCTCCCAGGAGAAATGAGGCTGCTCTTTATTGCCCTGGCCACACGGCACACACCTCGCCTTGTGGCCGAGCACAGAGTGTGTCTCCCAGCCTGAGAGCTTCAGAGACGTTGCATGAAATGGTCTCACACTGATTCTCTTGCGGGAAGCCTGCTGCCTATCAGCACATCCCACACGCACGGGAAGGATCTCATGGGAAGCCTCCCGCCCAGCAGGGGGGTGACAGAGTGAAGGTCAGGGAGCTGGGCTCCCGGGGTTCAAGTCCTTGCTTCATCATTTCTTGGCTGGGCAACCTTGAGCAGATCACTTAAACTCTCTGGGCCTCAGTTTCCTTCTCTATAAACAGGAGTAAAAATATTGCCTGCCCCCGAAGTTGTTGCAAAGATTCAGTGGGTCGTGTGTATGAAGTACCTAGCACAACAGAACTTCCAGAACTTGTGTTTAGGTTAGGCTGAGGATGCTGATGTGTGGGGCTGGGAAGACCACGCCAGCAACCTGCTTACAGGGACAAGAAGGACATAGGTGTACAATCCACGATAAGCACCAAGGAGGGCTAGTTGCTGAGGCCCCACACACGGGATCAAGAGCTCCCGTGCAGGTTTGTGATTTCCCACATCACTACCCTTCCTTCCACCTGATCCCTGAGCTCCTGCCCTGTCTCCTTCCTGGGGTGGAAGGTCCCAGTGTTGAAGGGTTGAAGCGTGGCCTCTGCGTGTGTCCTCTGGACTGGCCATCCTCCCGGAGTTCCAGGGACACCCCCTCGGTTGGTTCTGTTGCTGGACTCCTGGGTCTCCAGATCCACACACCACGAGTATCCTGTGGCTAAGGTAATCTCCTGCCAGCAACTTTGAGCTTAGGACTTCTTTGCTTGACCAGTGGTGAAGAGACATGGCAGCTGGTATCTACCAGGCCTGCCCAGGCCCCCTGACAGGATGACTGTCGTGGCAAACCGAGCACCCTGACCCCACCCACCCCACCCCTGCCTCCCTGACCTCCAGTTTATATTCTTTCTGCTGCTGAGAAGGTGTCACTTACTTCTGGAAAGCTCCTTTGGCTCTCTGGCTGTTTCTTACCCCAAACAGGGAATTGAAACAACCCCAAAGCTGTCATGATCCACCAGCTGTCTCTTTATTTTGAGAAGCAAGAATAAAAAGTCATGAAATTTCAGTGCATAACGTGAGACATGATGGAATTACATTTTGTGGCAGCTGTAAATGCTGCTGAAAAATATTTTAGTTCGGGCAATTTATGATAAAGTTCATAGAAACCTATGTCAAATAGTTTGAAGGAAAAAAAAGAGGAAAGTCATTGGTTGATAAAGTGGGGTATATGAGAGATATGTTAGGCTTCAGGCATGGCTGAATCAGGGTGCTCAGATGATGTCATCAAGGATAGTCTCTCTTTAGGGTGGCTCAGTCGATTAAGTGTCCGACTTTTTTTTTTTTTAAGATTTTATTCATTTATTTCACAGAGAGAGACAGCGAGAGAGGGAACACAAGCCAGGGAAGTGGGAGAAGGGAGAAGCAGGCTTCCTGCCGAGCAGGGAGCCCGAGGCGGGGCTCGATCCCAGGACCCCGGGACCATGACCTGAGCTGAAGGCAGACGCTTAACAACTGAGCCACCCAGGCGCCCCTAAGTGTCCGACTCTTGATCTCAGCTCAGGTTTTGATCTGCCGTCCACAGTTCTGTCCGAGTCTGGAGGCCTGAGATTTGGAGGCTGATTGTAAGTCCTGACCTGAGTCTGAAAGCCTGAGAACCAGGATTGTGTTCGAGGGCAGGAGAGGGGATGAGAGAAAACTGGCCCTTTTGCCACCTTTTTGTCCTCTGGGTCCTCAGGGGAGTAGATGAGGCCCCCCCATGTAGGGGAGGGCGACTCCTTTCCTCTCTCACCCATTCAAATGCCATTGGCTTCTGGAAACCCCTCTCAGACACGCCCAGAAATAACGCTTCCCCAGCTCCCTGGGCACCTCTGCCCAGTCGGGCAGACACATAAAGATGTGGGGGTGACTTCTGTCTTGCAGAGAGTACTGGCCATGCTGGGGGACCTTTTGGGGTCAGGAAGACCACCTGTGTGTGTGGTTATGGCCAGGGCAGAGGGGTTGGTGGCTGGCCTGGCGGGGGCGGGAAGATGGCAGAGCACACAGAAGCACTTTGCAAACTCTGGATGTTGAGTGGGAAGGAATGGGGGGGCGTGGGGAACCGAGGAGGAACTGCGTGGATGGTGGTGTCATTGTTGAGATGGGCAGACTGGGGAGCAAGTGGTTTGGGAGAGAAAGTCCAGAACTCAGTTTTGGACAGGCTAAATTTGAGATTCCTCCTGTCCCTCCAGGTGGAGAGGGTGAGTGGGCAGTTGGCCACCGTCAAAGAGATAAGGATTTCATTTGGGAGCGAGAGTTTATGAATGGCAGCTACAGCCAGGAGGCGGGCTATCCGCCCGGGAAAAAGTATAAGCAACCATCCCCGGGTGGAGAGACCGAGCAGGAGGAAGGGAGCGGCAGGGAAGGAGGGGAGCCGGTGGGGCACAGAGCGTGCTGTTGAGGGGTGGCCGCCCGCTGGACGGCGTGGGTGTCAGGCAGGGGGTGTCAGCCGAGTGGTGGGGGAGGCCAGACCGCAGAGCGGGAAGTGAGGGTGTGGACGTGGCCAGTGGAGACGCCTCCGGAGCCGTGTGGCTGGGAAGGGCAGCAGGTGCAGGGGCAGCAGCGGGAGGGGAGCGGGGCGGGGGGGGGAGAGGATGTTGAAGGGACGGGTGTGGTCGGAGCTCCCACGAATCGGTCCTCCCTGCTGGGGCTTCACGGCCTCGAACATCATACCGCACGAGGGGCACGTATTTGTACACACGTGTGCGTTCCTGACAGCCACTCCACAGTGACCGGCTCATCAGCCCCAGCAATTTCGAAGCCAGTGGTTTTCGTCCGTCTGACCCGTGAGTCCAGGCAAGGAGCCCACGGAGGGTCTGCCGCCCGGCGATGCCCCTGCGGCCGTGAAGCCTGCCCCGGCGCGCTCGGACCATCTCCGAGTTCTGTCCGCGTTCCTAATGAATCCTTGTAAGGAAGATGGTTTCCTCCTTCCACTAATAGCTTCCTTCCCGAAGCTAAATAAAGAGTACCCGGGCTGCATTCGGCAGTGCGCGCTTCCAAAATAAACAGAGGCTCAGAAATTAGCCGGAACAATAGTGTAATTAGACAGCTGCGTCATTGTTCAGGCAAACCAGCTCGGCGCTTGGAGCCCGAAGCCGCCCATCTGCCCCAGCAGCGGACTTTCAGGGTGGAGAAGGCGCGTGGTAGGAGGCCTCGGGCCAGGAGAGGTCGGCGAGCAGGCGGACCCCGACTGGGAGGCTTGCCGCCCCGAGAGGCTTCCGCCTGTGTGGTCTCGAGCAAGCAAGTCGTTCAGCTGCTCCGTCTCCGGCTCCGGCGCCCACGGCCGGTGGTGACCGCAGCGTCCAGCTGCCAGCGTCGGACGAGGCGGTGCGCACATGGGCAGGTGCGCAGCGCACAGCGAGTGCCCATTGATGGGAGCGCAGCCTCTTCGCCACCATCTCGCGGGTGCCGCGGTCCCAGCCGCTCACGGTCCTGCGGGAAGACTCTCCGCTCCTTCTGCAGGTTCCTCCCCCCACAGGCTCCTCCCCTCTCCGTGCTCCTCCCCTCCCCACAGGCTCCTCCCCTCCCTGCAGGCCCCTCCTCCCCCTGCATACTCCTCCCCTCCCTGCAGGCTCCTCCTCCCACGTGGAGGCTCCTCCCCCTCACAGGCCCCTCCCCTCCCTGCAGACTCCTCCCCTTCCCGCAGGCTCCTCCTCCCCCTGCAGGCTCCTCCCCTTCCCCAGAAGCTCCTCCTCCCCACAGGCTCTGCCTCCTCAGGTTCCTCCCCTCCCATAGGCTCCTCCTCCCCCGCAGGCTCCTCCCCTCCCTGCAAGTTCTTCCCTCTTGCGCACGCGCTGGAGCGGCCTGAGGGCGCCGCGCCGCGTGACGTGCACAGGGTTCCTTAGGCTCAGAGTGAAAGGAGACCCAGGACTTCATAGATGCCAGGTCCCCCCCCCCCCGCCGCCTCGTAAGACATTCACAACACCTGCACGGAGCAGGCGCTGATTCATAATTAGCCATCAACAACAGTTACTTAGCGTGTTGTTAATTAACCATTTACAAATGGCTAACGATGCTAATGAATAATCCGGGTGGAGAAGGCGAAGCACAGAGAGGTTAAGGCACCGGCCCAAGCTCAGCGCCGGGATTTGAACCCGGGCTCTTAAATGCTGCACTTTGCCCCGTACTGCCCCGAAGTGCCAGAGGCGCGTCTCCACGATCCGTGCGGTACGGTGCCGTCCCCGTCAGCGCCTGCCGGGAATGCTTGCGAAGGAGGCCAGTGTGGCTGGAGCAGAGCGCCAGCAGACAGCGCCGAAGCCTGCGATTCGGAGGCCGCCTGGAGCCTGACCCGAATCTGGGCCGGCCACTTGCCAGGGTGTGATGAGCCGGGAGAACCTCCCTGTGCCTCTGTTTCCACCGTTATAGTGTCTGCCTCCTAGATGAATGAGAGGGTTGCAGGATGTAAATCGCCCAAAAGCGTTGGAGTTCTAGCCGCTAGGTAGGCAAGGATCCATAACCTGTTGCTTGCGCGGGGCTGGGAACGGACAGGAGAGCTCGCCTTCGCACGAGGACCTCTGGTTCTGCTCAGTGCTCAGGGCATTGAAAAACAAGGCAATTTGAGGTGGAAGGCTTGTCGGCATCTGGGTCCCCCGGGGGAAGGGGCGAGGGGGCGGGGAGAGCCAGAGCGGCCCGCGGCCGCCCTGCACGGGACCCCGGCTCCGGCGCTGACTCTGCCTGTCCCCCGCAGCACATGCGAGAGGCCGCAGAACGGCGGCAGCACCTGGAACTGGAGCATGAGCAGGCCCTGGCTGTCCTCCACGCCAAACAGCAGGAGATCGACCTGCTGCAGAAGGTGAGCACGGGCGCGCCCGGGGCAGGGGTGCGGAGGGACGGGGGTGGGGCTGCGCACCCGCGTCTCCCCTCCTTCCCGGCGTCTGTGCCTCCCCGTGCTGCCCAGCTCCCCCGAGTCACCCATGTCCTGAGCTGGACTGCAAACACGGGGACCTTCCAGCGCGGTGCCGGCGGGCTCGCGGGGAAACCTCGCTCCGGTGGCCGCCGGGGGCGGGTGGCTTCGGCCCTGCCGGCATCGATTACAACTAAACACACACCTGTGTCTCCATCTGCAACCTTCCATTCCAGAAAAAATGCCCTATAAGAACCACAGGAACCAGTTCGACACGACTTGGGTTTTGTTTTCTTTGTTCTTTGGGGTTTTTGTGTGTATGTGTATGTGTGTGTGTGTGTTTTTTTTTTTTTTTCAGTACTGGTGGGATGTGGGTGGGGAACGGGGTTAAATTGGATGCCCATCCGAGGCAGGGGTATAAACTGAGGTGCGTCCCCACTGCAGACCAGGACGGCATCATTAAAAGGAATAATTTTGGTTTATATCTGCTGAACTGGGGAGATTTCCATCATGTGCTGTTAAGTGAGCAGATCAAGTCTCAGGGCAATATTTTCAGCATGAGAGAGAGGGAATGAACACAAGAAAGAGAAGCAGAGACTAAGAAACAAGGAAGAAGGAGGGAAAACAGAGGGTAGGACTGAGCAGCTCAGGGGGTCCATCCTGCATCGTCCATGGTGGTGCTGGGGGGCTAAGAACATTGCCCCCCAGGCCCATCCTCCTCATCAGCTGTGGTCCTCTCCTGTATCCCTCTATGGGGGGCTTGGGGTCCTGGGTGTGGTTCTCATTTCCTTCCGGAAGCCCCAATCCTACCTGGAGCCACTCTTCCCGGGAGGGCAGTGGGCCCCACCGGCCAGAGCCTTTCTGGTCTGGGCTACAGGTGCGTGGCAGCCTGTGGAGGGCGCTCCTGAGACTGGCCGCCGATGGGCAGCGAGCAGCAACCCCCCCCATCTGGGTGGCCCTCCACCCATCCCACCGCCTTTCCAGGCCTCTGATCTTGTAATAAAGGACTCAGGGCCGCGTGCCCACTTGGCTGGCGATGAGAGTCTGCTGGGATGGCCCCTCTCCTCCTGGGTTTGGGAGCAGACTTTGCAGCAGGTGGAGAATTTCTCAGACTGCTTCTCTGTTTATTGGGACCATGTATCAAGGGTAGCTGTCACTAAGCCCCCACTGATGGGGACTGTCCGGCCTTATTACCTGCCATAATACGTTGGCTGGCACAGTGAGAAACAACGTTTCATTAGATGTTATCCAGAAAGGATATTGCTTGCTGGGGGCCAGGCAGAGATACGGCTCTTCTCTTTGCCTGCTGTACGGAGCCCGGACATGGCCACCCGGCACCTGAGCCCGCTCCCTGCAGCCCTGGAAGCCCTGTCCCTGGCCCGGCGTCTCCCAGAGAGATAGGAAGCCTGTGGAAAAACAGATTTCCTGCCGAGGGGGCTACAGGTCGGTGATTCTCAGCAGCACCTTCTCCGGGGGCCTGGAGTTTCATTTAGGAAACATCCGATGCCAGGAAAGTGCGCCAGAGCCAATTCTGATATTCAGCCTTTTCTGTGCCTCGTCCAATTTCCTTTCTCCCTTCCTTGCATTCATCGTGGTCTCTATTTTGGACACACTGATGCTTCATCAGTGGCGGGAGCCGAGGAAGAGAAACCGGTGCAAAATCAGGGTGCCAATGTGACAATGTCTTAGAGCTCTGATTTCTGAACAAAGCATTCAAAGAGGAAGGTTGAACCTTGAGTGGAACGAGATTGGTGATTTCTTCAGAGCTCCTATTTCCATTTGATTTCCAGCACGGAGGGCCAGCATGCTACACTTGCTGATGAGATCATTCATTCATTCATTCATTCATTCATGCATTCAACAAATGCTGGCTGTCTGCTGTGTGTCAGCGGCTCTGGGTTGTTCCGGAAGGGGAGCCCAGTGGTGGGGGAGATGGCCTGTGCCCCCACGGAGGGAGAGTGAGCCCCCCGCAGAGGGAGGATGAACTGAGTTCAGGTTATGCAGATGCCATGCGGGGAAGAAGGGACAGAATGAAATGGCGGGGTCAGGGAGGATTCCAGACAGGGCGAAGCTTAGGTGTGTGGCAGGTCATGCAAGTGCTCAGGTCCCTGGTGCCCAGGGAAGGAGGCCCTTGGAGGGACACAGGCCGCGCCCAGTGGGCAGGAGATGCGTCCCAAGGAGGGTGGCGCCGAGCCCCGGGCGCTCTGCCAGACATGGGAAGGAGCTCAATCTCGTTCCAAGGGAAAGGGAAGCCACTGGGGGACTGAAGCAGGGGTTTAACAGGGTCTGATGCACATCCTTTGAGCACCGCACTGGGGATTGATCTGTGGAGGGGCAGGGAGGCCCCTTACCCGCTGCCGGGAAGCCTGCCGTCTCAGCCTGGGGCAGCGGCTGCAAGGGGGAGACATGGACACATCCCAGGACAGACCAGGAGACGGAGCCATCTGCTCAGGGGCTGTGGTGGGCGGGCAGGGGTGGGGGTGTGTGGGGAGGGGCAAGTCCAGGCTGATTCTGGGCCTCCCAGTCCTCACACATTGTGGGTGTCGATCTGGGCTGGACAGAAACATCGCCGAGCTGGCATGGTCCTGGATGGGCAGACACCCAGTGGCAGGTGCATGGGACGGGAGGAAAGTCTCCGAGTCCTAGATGGAGGGACACCGGTGGACTGTGAAATTCTCTCAGGTGACTCATCGTCCCGTGTTTCTATTTTCTGCGAAAAAGTCAGCGGATGGGGGCGTTTTCCTTGTACATAAACATTTCAGGGCTGCGCAGACCCATGCACAGGCTGGGACGGTGTGGGAGAGGGGCATTAGGGCTGGGAGGTCTTGGGGTAACACGCCACAGGAGTCAGGAAGGCGAAGGAAGAACAAATGGCATCTTACTCTGAAAAGAAGCCAGGTACTTACTGGGCGCCAGGGACTATTTTTAACGGGAACTCTCTCGCTCCAAGCCCATTATGACCCTATGAAGTGGGTCCTGTCATCGTCCCATTTCCGAATTGGGGAAGCTAAACCCCAGAGTGATTAAGTCACTTGCCAAATGCCACTCGGCTAGTGAGCAGCGCGAACTGGATTTGCACTGAACCCACCGGGCCAGGATGCTCCCTGTAAGGCTCAGGGTTGACCGGAGTCGGGCCCTTGTCCCCCTACCACAATAAAAGTACCAGAGCTCTCTGAGGTCCAGAGCTGGGTCCCATGGGACAGCAGCATGGTTGTCTCTGAGAGCTGCCCATTCTCTCTGGCAACAGCTCCCAGGCTTTCTCGAATCCACTCCAGGGGGACCCCTGCCCTCATCTTGCCATCACCCATGCATGGACATCATGCCAAGGGCTGGTCCTCTCTCCTCATCCTCTTTGACCCAGAGCACAGTTTCGGGTGGTCAGCCCCTCTGTGCTCTAGGCTTCCAGGACACCACCCTCTCCAGTAATTTCCTTCCACGCAGATCATCCCGTAAACATCACAGGTATTCCCCAAGACTCAGTCCGCAAGCCACATCTCTCCATCTACCCTGGCTCCCGTGGCGACCTTGTCTGGTCCCGTGGGTCTCAATACCATCTGGGTGCACCCCCCGCCACACTGAGCTCTCCACATTGGATTGTGAACCCTCTTCTTTCATCCAGCCTTCCACGCGACACCTCGGCACGGGGTCCCAAGTCGAACTGCGTCCTCAGCCACACCTGCTCGTCACCTGTTCCGCAGAGTTAACGCCTCTTAATGCTTGTCTGCTTCGTCTCTGTGTCTCCGTCACTTCCTTATTCCCAACCTCTGCCAGAGCAGAATTCCTCTCAAGATGGGGGAGGCTTTACCTCCACTTTCCGCGGAGACTCCTGCCCGGAGCCCCGGCCTTCTCCGCCCACAGTGGTTTCTCCAGAGGATGCGGAGCTGGGCCTGGCATCCCCTTCACCTGCATTTTGGGAACTCCCTTTACCCCTGTCTGTGCTTTGCTGGATCGTCTGCGTCCTGGAGCCTGCAATGTCCCTTTTTCTTGATGCACCACGGGTGTTAGGTAAGGCCGGGGTTACTTTCCCTCGAAATACAGGCAGTGCCTGGCGGTTCCTGCATGCTCCAGCCTCACCTCTGGCTGCCCCGAGGATGCGCGGGCCTTACGCATCTGCCGTCGGGGACCCGGGACCCGAACTTTCTGTGGGGCGCCTCTCTCTCCCTGGAAGCTCATCCCTCTGCCCAAGATGGTGCTTGGGAGAAGCAAGTGGAAACATTCATTGAATTAAGGAAAGAAAGAAAGAGCAAAATGCCCAAGGCTGTTCTAACGGAAATCGTGGTAAGTTGAGGCCACCCAGCGGCCGGTAGCTCTGGTAGCCCGTAGCGGCAGAGTCTGACAGTACAAGAGGCAGCCGAGCAGGGCGCTGTCCCATCTACGGGCCACCAGCCACCGGCTGTCCCCTGGGACACCTGCTCCACGGAAATCGGGGGGGCCAATCGCTCAGTCCAGAATCCTTGCTTTCGTTCGCTCGACGCTCCAGTCAACAATTACGGAGCCCCGGTGTCGGTGACTCCCAGGGCTCGTGGAGCAGCAGTGAGGGACGCAGCGTGGGAGGAGGCCCCACACACTGTGAACGTTGATTCTAAGTGTGGAAAGCCCGGGGCCCAGGGCCTGGGATTCCTCCTCTCCTGCCGCCCCAGCCTCTGCTCCCCGACCACACCAAATCTGCCCCCTCTCGCATCTTTGCCCAGGAGGCCTGGTCCCCCAGTAACGGCAGGGCTGGTGTTTGTGACTGAGATCCTTGCCCTGCCACATGGCCTTGAATGGGCCCCACTCCTTGCTCCCGCACCCTCTGGCACGCCACCCTGTGGGCAGGGCCTTGCTCGTTCGTTTGCCTGTGGCCTGTCTCCAGAGAGCAGTGTCCGCACTCGGAGGGCGCAGGCCAACACGTGGCAGATGCCCGGCAAACGCTGAGGTGCCGAGATCCCTGGACGCGGAAGGAGAGGTGCGGGTGAGCGGCCACCCATGGACGCGGGGCTGGTCTCAGTGCCCGATGCTGAATTCTGATGCCCGTCGAAGGAGTCCCTGAGCCATGGCTCTGCCCTCCCCATGATCTGTGGGCGCCCAGACCCTAGCGCCCTCCGGGCCACCAGTGGCCAGAGCCCAGCTGCTCCCCAGCTTCAGACTTTGTTTCCCGAGGAAGCTGCATCCTTGCCTAGTTACAGTCGCTGTGGTGATCATCTAAGGGTTTTTCCAAATTTAAAATTCATCTGCAGACCTGACCGATTTTACTGTGGCTCAGAACTGCTCCCATGTGAGAAGTGATGGCTCTCAGGGTTGGGGCTGTCGCGGACGTGGGTGGTAAGAGGAGCCGAGCCCACCACACTAGTCGCGATCTCGCTGTTGTGCGTGGGTGGCAGGGGGTCGCGGACTGACCCCTGCGATCATTCAGTAGGAGCATCTGCCCCAGTCCCATGTGCTCCTGCCGTGCACACCTGCGGGACTGGTGTCTGGGTCAGCGGCTTCGTCCACGCTGACGGGAGGCTCCCTGCAGCCCCACTTCTGGGACTGCCTGCCCCATTTCCACAGAGTGCCCACGATGCCCTCACCCTGCTCATCCTCACCAGCATCCACGCCCTCCCCAGTCGCCAAAGAGACTGGGCATTGGGTACGCAGTCCATCCCAGCCAAGTGTCCAGACCTTGACGCTGAGTCCAGCATGTCTGCACCTCTGTGCCTCCCGGAACCCACCACACATGGTAGCCCACTGCCCCGGGCCCTCAATGCCCCGGACACTCAATGCCTCCGACAACAGCCCCCTTCCTCTGACAGCTATAGTCCTTCCACGTGTCACTGTGCTCTGCAGGACATTGTGCCCGTGTGAAGGTCACAGCTCCCCCACAAGTTGGCCGTGGCCCCCCAATGAGCTTCGCGTAAGCTGTTGCTTCGATGTTGCAAGAATTCAGCACTGCCAGCTCGAACTGTTAATTTTAACAATCTATTCTGATTACCCAAATGGCCCAGCTTGCAAGTAGCCTGTGAAAACCAGCTCCCGATCCTCTCTGGAAGCCAGAAACCAAGTCATTACTGCAAACTTGGCGCCGTTTTCACGGCTCGCTTTGGGGTTTTTTGTTGTTTTTTATCCTGCCGGTTGGAAACTAACTTTGACTCAAGTGTCTCAGTGGTGAGGTTATTTATATAATCCCTGTGCGTCCTCCGGATGGCTGTCTTTTTTCGCCCCGTTTTGTTATTTATCGTCGCTCTCGTTTCAGCTTTGAAAGGAACGATTTTAAGCCCTTGAAGGTTGCGCTGAATTCAGGAATGGTGCGATGAATCTGGCATTCCATTGCCTCCCCGGCTCTCAAAGCCCTCCATGGAGACACGTGCCCGCGGCACGTGTGGGGGTAAACCATGCCGGGATCTCAGGCTGCCCCCCAGCGTTGGCCGCACTGGGGACGCCGGGCCCCACCTCCTCCTGAGAGCCTGTGAAGATAATGCCCACTGGCTTCTTTGCGATGTTGGGTAGCCCATCCCTGCTTACTCTCCTGGCGCCTAGAGACCATGTTCTTCTAGAACCGAGAATCCTACAGGTAAACCTCAGTGGAACATATGGATCCTTCATGAGGGCTTAAAATTCTCAGAGGCAGGTGCCCTGCAGTGTCAGAGATAAACCTCCCCACGAACCCGCTTCTTGGCATCTTCAGGAACGTCTGTCTGCGAGGCCACTGAAACCCGTGCGAGGGGCCGTTCGTGTGGCCACACGGGCCGGCTTTCCTTCCCGGCTTGGGAGTCAGACTCAGGCTCTCACGGAACTTCAGCACCTCCAGCTTTAAAACGGGAAGCAGCATGTTCTCCAGCCACTGGTGATTGCATTCATCAGGGTGCTTGGTTTCAAGGGGCAGAAAACAGCAAAAGGGAATTTGAGTTGTGCACACAACTGAAGCGGGCTTCAGACATGGCTGGATCCAGCGCTCTCCTGCCTTGGCGCTCCTCTGCATTGGCTTCATTTTTGGTTTACGGGGGGAAGGCCGCTGGCTGCTCCAGCCTCATCCCTCATGGGGGCAGCATGGCTGTGGTGCTCCAAACTGACCTCCGCTGGGGCCTGGGTCCAGTAGGCAAGGAGTGTCTGCCCCGTCTCCCCCAGCATCCCCGGGCAGAAATGTGCCAGGCTGCACGCCCGGAGGCCAACTGCCGAGCATCTGGAGCTGTTCTATTGCCCTCGGGACAGGGCCGGGTCCCCAGCACAGTCGGAGTGCTTCCCGGGAGAGGTGGCCACAGACGCCAGGCAGGCAGGCCGTGGTACTTGCTGGGCATGGTCTGGGGGCTGAGGGCTGAGGACGTTGCGTTTCGGTTCTGTGTGAACCCACCGCGGGGTTTAGGCTGCCGCCGTCCTGAGACACTGGTTTGGTGAAATGGGTAACGTTTCTTATTTTGTGGAACACATGGCTTTGCTTCAAGTAGCTGGAGGAGGGCCGCCCCCCCGCCACAGGCTGAGCGGCCGAGAGCCTGCAGATGCTCGGGGACCCCCATCTCAGGCTCTCCTTGGGGCCCGGGGAGATGGCAGCTGACCTTCAGCTACTTGGAGGTCATGTCTGCTTGGTGGCGTCTTGTTTCCCAAGCAGCTTTGGGCACCTGGGAGACAGTGATGCCCCCGCCCCGTCCCCGAGGCTTCAGGAAGGATTGTCCGGCTCTCCTGGGCCCAGCCCCCTTCTGCGTGTGACCGCCTCTCTCCGGAGGAGCAGGGCCTCCCACCGGCCCGGCCGGTCACCATCAGGGCACGCTTCCCCGTTCCGACAAAGAGCATCCCAGCCAGCCGGCACTCATCCCGTGTTTGCCCGAAGGGGAGAGGAATGAGAACTGGTCTAGGTCCTTAGAGTGGAGTTTGACCCACACCCCGATAATTCAGACATTCCTCTGATTCTCTGTCTTCCCCCTGCTTTAAACATTGACTCTTTTCTTTTTTTATCATAAAAAAAGGCTCAGGTTGAAGCTAAGAAAGAACATGAAGGTGCCGTACGGCTGCTAGAGGTAAGTGCCGGAACCCTGACCACCGGCCTCGGGGGCGGGTGAGATCGGAAGTGGGGGGCACTCATGAGCGTCCACTGGGCACCAGCCACTAGTGCTGCTCGCCCACCCCCCGTGCGGTCAGCACAGGGACCACACAGAGAGGCGAAGCCATGTCCCCACCGTCACACAGCCCACCGTGGAGCTGGGGGCCTCACGAAACCCGCTCTCCCCCGCGGGCTCCTCTGGGGGGCATGCAAGGAGGAGGAGGCCATGCTCTCGCTCGGGATGAGGAGAAGGTGTGGCTGTGGGTGGAACCGTGGACGGTGCTCTTTCAGGGACAGCGCTGATGCTAGGGAAGCGCTTGGCAGGTGCAATCTGGGGAGGCGTTTGCAGAATTAGGGAGGGGACAACCTGGGGAATCCGTGTGGTGGATGCCAACCGAGGCAGGGCCACAGTACCACCCGCAGTGAGCCCCGTGTGGGGGACTTCCCATGGCCGCAGACAGAGGCCAGGCAGCCCCAACCCCTTCCCTACAGATACATAGGCAGGGGTGGCCCCGCATGGGCCTCTGTCCCCAGATACGGGGGGAGGATGGCCCCGTCCTTTGCCCCCAGGGCCATGGCGGCACAGAGCACCGTGTGTGCCTCTCCCAGTTCTCTTGCGTCGCCTCATGACATCCATTCCTCCCGCAGGGGACGTTCCACTATTACCATGATATATATTGGAAGTGATTTTGTGAGAGCGTCCATTAGCTAATGAATATCTGGAGGGGTGAGTGTGATGACTGGTAGGGGGAAATCTATCACCTGAGGGAATGGCAGCAGACCCCCAAATGGCCACGCTTCTCCCTGAAAAATACCCACCCCTGCGCGCCGCCCCCCCCCCACGCCCATTCGGATCGCCTCCTGGCTGCAAGCGCACTTCCTCGCCTCGGTCGCTCGAGGCCCACTGACCGGACGCGTGTGTGTGCCCCTGCCCTCTGGGGTCTCCTGGCTGGAGCTGGGCCGGGGGTGCTGAAGGCTTTGGCATGGGGGTCGCACTGGAACACGCTTCGGGGGGAACAAGTGCAGACGTGCTGAGAATCCCGTGTCTTCTTTACGAGGTCTTCCCGTGGTTGTGTCTTGCTTTGCGCTTCCCACAGGACACGCTGGATGGCATGCAGGTACTCGAGGGCTCGCGCCCCCCCCGTGCCAGTGTGCTTGGCAGTGCTTTCCCTCGTGCGTGGGGCAGCCACGGGTGTCTGGGCCCGCTCAACCCGCCTCTTCTCCCGAAGCCGGCAGCCCCGAGCTTCCTCCGGATGCAGGGCAGGGGGGCTCCTGGGGGCCGGGGGTGTGAGGATCCGCGGGCAGACCCTCCCTGGCGGGGGGCACTGCCAACTGCCAGCCAGGCCCCGGGACACAAGCTCTGTTCCCGCAAGTGTTGAGCAGGCCCAGCAAACCGGGTCTCCCGTTTCCCACCGCGGCCGTAAGGGTCAGGCTGGGAGGACAGCCCGGAGCCCCGATGACCGCAAGGGGTGGGGTGGGAGGTGGGGACGCTGATCCTGCCCTCGGGCCAGCCATGCCCAGCACGCGGCCCATCTGTCGGTCCTCGGGATTCCACCTGGCCCCGGAAAGTTCCACCGCTCTGTTTGTGTCTGCCATGTGTGTGGCCGGGGCCCTCCTGCAGGCGAGGCCGCTGCCCTTCTCACTACCTCCGCCGAGCAGGAGGAACAGCGTCGTCCCTCTGAACAGAGTTCTGAGTGTTTCCCAAAACTCTGAGTTTGATCGCGTATTCACGGAAGGGATGGTTGTCCCGCTTTGAGGAGGAGTGGTTCTCAAAGTGGGGTTCCCAGACCAGCAGAGTCGGCATCAGCTGGGGGCTTGCTAGAGATGCAGATTCTCAGGTCCCACCCAACCCGTGGAGTCAGAAAGTGTGGGGGGGGACCCAGAAACCTGGGAGGGACACAGCCACCCTCCCCTCCCCCCACTCCCGGGGGCAGTTCTGACGCAGCCGCTGTCTGGGAAGCATTGCTTCGCGTCCGTGAGGCTAGTCTGGGGACGGAGGGCCCAGGGGACGAGCCAGTGCACTGCACTGGAGTCTCGGCCGATCCATAGCTCAGCGTCTTAGTGACCTGAACCTCCACCCCTCCCACGTGCGTGCATCCTGAGTGGCACGCTGGGGACTCCCCTGAGTCAGGTGCTCTCCTCAGCAGAACAGCCGCCCCCTTGCCCAGCGAGACGCTCACACGGGACTCCAAGTGTTGTCTCAGCAAACGTGTGGCAGCAAACCACCCCCCCAGTGGCCGTCCATGCACAGCCAGTCTGTGGGCGTTCCTGAGCCCTGTGTTCTGATGAGCGAATGGCCAGGGTGTCTGGGGATGGGAGGAGGGGGGCAGTCTCCATCCCCATTAGGACGCGTGCAGAGTCCCAGCACCCGCGGAATCATCCGGGCTTACTGTGCGGCCTCGCCAAGGTGGGCGTCAGGCATTAGCTGAAAATAGAGCTTTTCCAGAATCAAGACTGAGCACTCTGTGAACTGCAGAGAAGGCACCATTAGGGAAACAGTGTCCGCCGCACTTCACTGGGGAGTTATTTCAAGACAAAGAAGCAAGAGAACGTTTTAAAATTAATAATAATGACAATCCAATGACAGTGACCTGTGGTTTCCTGAACACTCACTTTGTGCCAGGTGCTGTTCTAAGGGCGCATCTGGGTACATCTAGGACACGGTGCGCATGTCGTGTCACTTAATCTTCACGACAACCCAGGGGGAACCGAGGCACAGGTGACTGGCCCAAGGCAAGCTGGTAAGAAGCGAGTCTGGACTCAAACCCCAGGAGTTTGGTGCTGCTTTGCAGCTGCGTCCCATCCTCCCTGGGAAGTGGGGTCAGCTCTCCTGCCGGCAAAACTGCAGCAGGCATTGAACTGTGAATGAGTTCACACGGTGGCGAGACCCAGAAGCGCTGCCTTCCCTGGCAGGGGCGCAGGCCACGTGGACACTGTCCACCAGGCACTAGACACACGTATCGGATTTAATCCGTAGACCCCCCCCCCCCCCGTGAGGTCGCTACCATCATCATCCTCTTCCCGGATTGGAAATCAGGCACAGAGACTGAGTCCCTTGCCCCGGGACGCACAGCTTGCAAGAGCAGAGCCAGGCTGTGAGGGAAGGAGGGCCAGTGGGCGGCGCTGTCTGAGGCTGCTGAGAAGGGGTGCAGGGGAGCAGTGCCTGTGTGCGGGGTTCGGGGGTGGCGGGCTCCGGGCCCGTCACAGGGGAAAGCCCCGGGATGAGCTTGCTCTCACCACTGTCCGTGCTGTGTGCTTTGTGTGTGTGTTCTGTATGCTTTTTGCCTTATTCTTCGGGGCGCCTTCCCAGCACCTCCCCCGTGGTCGCCTGCTTGCTGGCTGTCAGCTCCGGGATGAGGCTTCAAACTGCCTGTGACGCCAGATGCTTTGTCCCAGCTGGGAAGGAACCTGCGCAGGCTCCTTTCATCCTGGGTCTCATTTGGGGAGACTTTGATGAGCAGACAGTGCGCCCCCTAGCCCAGGCCGGCATGGGGTCTTCTCGGGGCAGGCCCAGCATCCAGCAGCGCTGGGACCTTCCTGGGCCTGGGCCCCGGCCCCTTTGCCTCACGAGTCCTACCCCTTCCTCCATAAAAGTACTAAAACTTACATTTTACACGGACCTGCCTGGGGGTAAAGAGGTTATAGTCCACACTGGATTCATTATTATTTGTTTGTTTCCGATTTTAAAGGAAACTGAAATGAAAACATTTGCGTGGGTCCCTAAATGTACCGGCCCCATGCCGCTGGGCCTAAGGGGGGGTCACCCTGCTGGGCTGGTGTTAGGACACTGAATAACCACGTGGCAAGTGAGTGTGCGTGTGGGTGAGTGAGCGCATGGGGGAGGACACGGGCTTGGTCCCGTCAGAAAGATCCCGGTTCTCAGATGCATTTGTAGAGTGAGGCTCAGGCCACAGCCTCACATCGAACATATGAAGGTCGTTCTCTGTCGGCACCGTCCGCTGCCAATCGGGGAAGGCCCCGGAGAACTCCCCCCCGAGTGATGCCGTGGGGATGCCGCAGGGGGATGATGCGGGGAGGGCGCGGGGCAATGACTTGGGGACGATGCAGGGGGGGCGCGGGGACGACCTGGGAATGCAGGCTCCCTGCATCTTGTGACCATGCCTTCTGGCGCATGGGGCTTCTTGGTGACCACAAGCAGGGACAGCTCCTACCTGCTCTGCTGAGTCACCCCTGCACCGGCCAGAGCCGGTGACACTTCACTGCAGGAGAAGCCGGAAGTGCCATCTCCCTGGGCTCAGGGAATGAAACCAAGCGTGGTTGACCCGTGGCATCATCCCCGCCCTGTCTGAATTCTAGAATCCTTATGGGACAATGCGATTTTGATACGAAGTGTGCAGAATAGTAGCCAAGTTGAGAATCTGAGAGGTGGACACATAACGATTTGTAATTAATGTTTTATATCTGACACGTCTTCGGAAGCCCCTGCCCCCCCCCCGGGGCTCTGTGCCCCCAGAATAGCCTTAGCAGCCCCATACCCTGAGGCTTCGCTGTGAGATGAGGTGGTTCGGGACAGGGAAGCTGTGCGTGCCCCAATGCTTGGGAGCTTGGCTGCCCTGGGACTAACCCTCACTCCAGCTCTGTGTCCCAGGGGCCACCGCCTGCCCCCTCCCCGCTGTTGGCACCCCGCAGGTGATACAGGTATTCTGAGGTCCCACCAATGACAGGTGCTTATCTGCACACGTAATACTACGTGACAAATGCACATCTGTCCGGAAACAGGGCAACTCCGGCGATCCAGACCCACCAGCTTAGAATTCACTGCCATTTCAGTTGGAGAATTGGACAGATGTTGAATCACATGAACCAAAGCAAACGTTGAAGACACTTGTGCTAGAGACAGGCATGGTGTAGAATGCTAACCATCAGCCCAAGAGAAGTCTGCACTCACCAGAGTCTCCCCTTGGTGACGGCATCGTTCCATTCAGTCTCGAGACTGCATCGTCCTGCAAAGATTCTGGAGTTTGGAGCAATCAGTTGGGAAGATCCCGGAACTCAGCCTGTGGAGGTGAACGGACGGGGGATTTCCCATGTGCTGTAGAGCTGCCGGCAAGAGCCCGCGGAGATGGAGTATTAAACTGGCAGTGGAAGGTACTCCTGAGTTGGGCATCACTGTGAAAATGACACAGAGTATCCCTGTTGATGATGAAACGTAGGGAATTCTGGTAGCCTCGCACGGGCTCAGGCGTGCTCTCACACCTTGCTGAAAATCGACGTCCAGGCAACCAGTGGGGGGAGCTCGGGTGTCTGAGTTGCTAGGCTAGCTGCAACCCCCTCCCCTCGGTGTCTGTACTGCGGCTTTGCCCCCAGAGAGGGGGAGACTGCCGCTTCTGCTAATGGAGCCCCTCCCACACCCCCCGGGGTCTGACTTTGCAATTCCCCATTGGGTTCTGGAAGACATGCTTCACCCCATGTTCTAGGTGGAGACAGGCCCACAGAGGCTGCAGGACATGCCTCTGGGTCCCCATGAGTGGGGGGGGGACCCGCAGTCGGAGAGGCCTGGGTTTGTCCGGCCCCTGCCTGGGTGTGCGACCCCTGGCTTTTGTGCGTCTTGGCCTTGTTTTACTCCCCGTGCCGTGGGCTCATACCACCTGAGCCCGTGGTCTCCCTGGCCATCAGCGAGGCCGACAGCACCCGGCACAGAGCGGGTGGACGCCCCCGAGTAAGCAGCTCGGCAATCAGGATGCCACACGGAACCTGACTTCTGTGCGCTCCCACACCGGGGGCCCAGCCTGCCCAGGACGCCCCTCGTTCTCCCTGCTCCTCGAATGATTCACGGCCACTCCGCACTCTCCACCTGGCCTGGCTGGACCCAGGGCCCAGCCCCCCACGTGGCTGTCCTCTACGAAGCCCAGAGATCTGATGTGGAATGCGGAGGGGTAGGGCACGGATGGCTACAGTCACGCTGGGATGTGTTTTCCTTCATCTTCATAAATACCCACGACCACATTTGCAAGTCTCTGTGTTTCTTCCAGGGATAATTTACTTGCCTGATGTCTCTGCCATCTGTTACCGTCGCGGTCTGCGCGGTCCCCGTCCCCTGCAGGTGGCCAGCTCCCCGGGGGCCACCCGTCCAGGAGGGGACAGGGCTCTGGATGCTGAAATACATACCGATGTGCGAAGAAGCCAGCCGGGCCGGTCGGTGGGGTCGCGGCTGCCTTCCTGCTCCCTGGGAAGGCGGTCCTCCTGCTGGTGACTCAGGGACCGGGGGGGGGGGGGGGGCTGCAGCCAGGCCAGGACACCCAGCTGCTGGGGGCTCCTTCAGGAAAAGCTGCCTCTCTTCCGGAAGGCAGGAAGCCGGCTTCCAGAGGGAGCGCCCTCCTGTACGAGACGCACTTTGGGCGTAACGGGTCCCGGGCTCCCCAGACCACTGAGATCAGGCACCGGAAGCTCCTGGGCTCCTGTGGGCCCCCAGCCATTTTCTCGGGCGCCTGGAGGGGGGGGGGCGAGGCAGGTAACAGCCGAGGAGAGCTGTGGTTAGGTGTGGCCCGCATGGCTCCTCGAGTCTCTCTGGAAGCAGCAGGAGGAGGTGGGAGAGGCCTGGCCGCCCCCCTGCAACTTTGCTCCAGGTTGTGCTGAAGGCAAGGCTCCCACACGTACAGACACGGGTTAAGCAAACACTCTGATGAGCAGGCACATCTGTGTGTGTCCACAGCTCCGTGACGTCCTGCCTGCATCCTGGGGACCTCCCACCACCAGTGTGCCTGGAAGGCTCACTCGAGGGAAGCAGGTCAAGCTGACGGGCCTGGTCCAGGAGGCCTTGGGGAACCAGAAATCCTCCGAATCCGCATCTGGACACAGGACCATTCAGAGGCTTGTGGCTTCTGTTCCAGTCTTGGATCCTGTCCACTCGAAGGCAGGATGACACCACGAAGTTTGAGCCAATTGACCTATCTTGAATACCTTTAATGTCACCAACAAATGCCCGTTTCTCCCATTCGTCATGCTTAGGGAAAAGCTGATATTTCATCAGGGGTTTTTTCCCCTGATATCGTCCCCACAAATGAGCGTGGCTTGGGCACCGATGGAGATGGGGTGGCTGACGTCTTCAGGGCAGCTGCGTTCCTAACGTCCGCCCTGCCCACCCCTGGGATGGGAGTCTCAGGGGCAACAAAGATTGTTCCGGAGTGGAATGCCAGCTCCCCGGGACACATGCTCTTCATCCAGAAGACTGGGCCCCCAGAGCCCCAGACCCTGTGGGGGATCCTCCTGCGTGTCCAGGGCTCGCACGGGCACAGTTGGAGGCCATCGCCTGGGCCACAAGGCCATCCAGCCAGCCTGACCAGGTGCTGGCTGGGAACGCTCCCCAGGTTTTCGTGCCCAGGGTCACCGAGTGGCCGTACCGTCTCCAGACCGGCGTTGTCTGGCCTTGCCAACATTTAAACATGGAGAGATCTTTACATTAAAACAGAGACTCTCTTCTCCTTTTGGAAGACTGGAAGTTTAGCCCCCGTGGGTCTGGACCAATGCCGAGCAGGTGCCCCCTCCGGCCAGAACATGCATGCTCCCGTTCACTGTGTTCCCCCAGCATCGCCCTGCTCGCCCGTGCTCCCTCCGGCACTCCCACCAGCCTCCGTGGTTGTCTGGGTACACTGACACGCCCACCCACTCCTCGGACTGCACGGTCAGCACGTCACCAGCCACTCCTCAGAGCGCCCTGTCCGGGCCAGCCACCGGGAAACGCACAGCCCAGTCGCCATCGGTGAAGAGGACCCCTGAACAAAGAGACACAACCTGGCAGGAGGGGGTCACTGAGGGCAGTTCCCAGGGAGCTCGGAGGCTACACTTGCTAGCAGTGGGTGCCAAGGATGCCCGTGCATGGTGGCCCATGACAGGTGCTGCCGTCAGGCACCTGCACGCGGCCCCGTCCCCGGGCATGTGTGCGTCCTGCAGGGTCTGGCCGGGAGCGCACGTCGCCCCCTCCGCCTCGGGGCCCCACCCCCTCCCAGAGCGCCACGCCACACAGCCCCAGCAGCTGGCCGCTGGTGACAGGCGTGTCTCGGATGCCAGGTTCCAGGGAGGCCCGTGAGGACCTCGGCCATGCTCCACGGGCACCACCGGACTTTGACTGCCCAGGCCGGGGACCTACAGCATCATCTCATATTGTTAAATCTGTTCACATCTGGATTTTTCCTGTTTTTACGTTCCTTTAGCGTAGAGTTCCGGGAGCTGGGTGCACACGGAGATTCCCGTTGCCACAGTGGGAATGCGGATACCCGTCACCCCCTACTCGGACTCTGTGCGTCGTGCCGTCCGCGGCCCCAGCCCAGACGACCGCCGATCTGTCCTCCATCACTCTGGCTTTGTTGTTTCTAGGATGGCGTGGAAGTGAAGAATCCATGTGCTGTTTTTAGTAGGTGGTACCGAGGATTTGATCTGCCGGCCTTTCTCCTAACGCAGGTGAAAATGCGTTCACGGCCACTTAAATAGTGCTCGTGTTCTCCCACCAGCCACCAAACATTCTCGCACACCTGGACAACCCCGGTGAGCTCAGGGCCCCCCGTGCCCGCTTGCTCTCCTCCTCTGAGGACGCTGCCCGTCCCTCAGGGTTCACGGCTCTGCCCTGGAGCGAACGAGTTGGGGGTTAGGGCCCTCGGCCTCGGGGCATCTGACAGGTTACTCAGTTCTGGGGTCGGCCCAGCTGGAGGCGGGTCTGACGCGGTTCCCTGTCCCCCGCCCGGGGCCCGGGAGTGCGGAGCTCACTTCTCTGCCTTGGCGGAGGCAGCAATCGCTGATAAGCTCATTCAGCTTTTTAGAAGAAGAATCCTGCTGATTTTTTTTTTTTTTTAATGAATCGAAGAAATTAATTATAGGCTTGGGATTTGTTAGGTTTATTTTTGGAAATCCCTGTTCTCAGACATAAATAGCACTTCATTCTATACTAAGGAGCTGGCAAGCTTAATGCCAGAGGAGGGGAGAGGAGGGTGGGGAGATGGGGAGGAGGGGGGGAGGGAGGGGTATGGGGGGGAGAGGAGGAGGGGCGAGGAAGCGGAGAAGGGGGAGAAGCATGTCTACCGCTGTCCTCCGCGGGTCGAGGGCTGTTCCTGGCCGTCCCTCATTCCCGCACACACACCCATATTAAACCAAAGATCTACTGGATGCTGACTCGGTACCAAGCTCCGTTCCAAGTGCTGGGGACGCATCGGGGAAGCAGCAGACGATCCTGCCCTCGTGGAGCTGACATGTTAGCCGGGGACCAGGCAACACACGGAGTTAATAATGCAGCAGATGGGATTCTCCATTTATCATGGAGTAAGGAGCAGAGACAGGCAGGACTCCATCCATGCAGACGAAATGAGCCACCGCACCGCAGATCCGCAGTCCCCACTTTTCACGGATTTGGCAAACACTTACTGAGCACCTACTATGTGCCCGATTCTGTGAAAAGCCCTGAGGATGTATCGGGGAGGGAAGCAGAGAGAGAGAAGGCTTGGAGCTTCCCATCCAGTCTGGAGACAGACGAGAAGTAACCAGGGGCTCGCGTACCACGGGGGCGGTGAGCACCACGCAGAGAGTGCCTCGGGGGGAGGGGGCAGAGCCGACCCTCCACCTGTCCCTCCACGGTGCGTGCACCCAGCTATAGACAGTGCAGGCACTCTGGTCGCTGAGACAGAGCCCTGCGTCTGCACCAGGATAGGAAGTGTGGTCCATGAGCGTCTGGGGAAGAGTGTACATATCAAGCCAGCCAACCTGAGAGCCCGCGGGACAGCAACAGGACAGGAGCGGGGTCAGAAGGGAGCTGCCCTGGGCTGCCCCTTCCCTGCCATGTGTCCGAGGGAGCCCACCCCTCTCCCCAGGGCTCCGGAGACATCCCTGCATGTCTGCAAATGTTGCTGTGTGCTAACCAAATCCAGCAGAAAGAAATTCCTTTTTATTGCTAGAGCAGTGTTCCTTGGGACTCTGCAGTCTAGGGGTGGGCGCCCCCATGAGAAAAATGCATCAGTGGATTGGCAACTGAGCTGCCCCCCAAGTCTGGGCTGTGTCACCACCTCACACTCCAAATTTCAAACGGCTATGGCAAGACGTGCCAACCACAAGGGTCCAAGCTGAACACAGAGCCCAGAACAATCCACGGTTGGCTGGGATCTGAGTGTTTGTAGGGCTTTGCGGCGTGTGTGGTTTCCCACGTCCGGCCGGGGAGGGGACTTGGCCAACAGCCAGGCTGCACAGGATGCCTGGTTTTATCAGACGCTGTTCTCCCACGGAGGTGGGAGGTGGCTCGCCGCCACACACGCGTGTGCATGCGTGTGCACACGCACACACCCGTGTGCACACCCATGCACACACGCCTCCCCCACCCCTGACCGCGTGTCCGTGCCTCTGCCGTGCAGAGCAAGGTGCGGGAGCTGGAGGAGAAATGCCGGACGCAGAGTGAGCAGTTCCGCCTGCTGTCGCAGGACCTGGAGAGGCTCCGGGAGCACGCGGGGAAGATCGACCTGCTGGGTGGCAGTGCTGGGGCCTCCTTGGACGTCCCCGCGTCCGGCAAGCCTTTCCCGCAGTTCATGAACGGACTCGCCCCCTCCATCGGCAAAGGTGAGTGCCTGCCCCGCCCCTGCGTCCCGTTGTGGAGCAGGGATGGCCAGCGACCCCACAGCGGGGTGAGCCCAGTGCATGTGTCTGACTGCCTGCGCTGGACACCCGGCATCGCGGGGCTCCGGGTGACGGCAGGCCCCCAGCAGCCACTGGGCATGCCCGTAGCACCAGGCCCTGCTCCGAGCACTCGCGGGTGTCAGTCCACGTGCTCTTGGCACGGCCGCGTGTGGCAGGCAGAGAGCAAGACTGAGGCCCTTGCCTGGGTCACACAGCTCCTGGCAGTGAGCTGGGGAGCTCCCGCCCGGGGCCGTGAGACACACTGCTGGGCTGTGACCCTCTCCGCCTTCATGCCAAGCAGCCTCCGCGTGGGGACGAGGTCCTGCCGCGCGAAAGCCGGGAGGGTCACAGTGGTGAACGCCCACTCACGCTCAGGAGGTGGGGGGTGGGGGGCAGCACGGTTCGACCTTGCATGCTGGGGGAGGGATTTTGTCTTTGTATCTGGCTGAAAGACCACCGGGGTCTGCACACGGCCTCACTGAGGAGCTCCTGCCTAGACGCAGAGGGCTGCCTGGGCCGTCAAGGAGCACTTTCCTCGCCCAAGGGCAAGCCAACGAGTCACCCTGGTTGCCAGAATACCCGCCTGTTCAAAACTTGTTTTAATTAAGGGGAGATGAGTGTCAGACTCCCCCTTTGGAATTCCATAAAGGAGAGAATTTCCAGATTTCTTCCCCTTATCATCAAAACAGAGGATGAGGTTTCTTCAGTGGTTCATGATATTACAACAAAGCGACGCTGCCTGTATCTTGATAAATCACCTTTCCCTGCGTGGCTCCCGTTGGTGCCGTTCTTCCTGTGTCCCTCTCAGCCATTAGCTGGCATGTCACGTGGCTGTGAACAGCAGGGTGGGGGGCGGGAGGTTGGCAAGTCCCTCCGCAGCGTCCCGAGCACATGGTGCGCCCAGGCCGGCTCTGGGGCCTGCGGCTGCGATGTCAGCCGGCCGCTGGGCCCCACGCGGAATCTCCTCTCGGTGGGTGCAGACATGAGAAGCAGAAGCAAGGGGACAGAGGAATGGCTCGGACAGAGGTGTGGGGACAGGGTGACGAGGTAGAAGGTGACCCAGGGCTACGTTAGATCAGGCGGCCTCAGACGCCCGCCTCCAGGAAGTGACGTTGGGGCCATGTTGCCCGAAGGCTAAGGAGAGGCAGGATGGTTTCAGCTCTTACTCCGTGAGACGAACGTTCTCAGGGTGGGTGGCCATATGTTTGGCTGGTACGCATTTTTCAAGACCCCAACACGTTTGGTGACTCCCAGGACTCAGAACCGTGCTTAGAGCTCTGATGGCGACACGGGACGGTGACACGGTCAGATCCTAAGGGCAGAGACAGGATGCCTGCAGGATCCACGCAGGCCACGGGAGCGCCCCGTGCAGGCAGAGTTCCTGCCCAGGGAAGCTGTGGGGGATGCGGCGCCCAGGGTGGTCACATGGTGCCTCTGCCTGGCGCGCACCGGAGCCCCAGACCACCGGGGAAGACAGGTGCTCGGCACAGACCCCATGGGGCCTGGTCACGCTCCCGACCCATGCCACTGCGTTCGGGCCCTCGGCCAAGCTGCACGTGGCAGGCAGGCCCTTCTCCCCATGGCATCCTGGTCCTGCTGCATGAGCTCCTATGTGCAGAGTGTAGACGCGTTGAGTGTCCAGAGGGACGGCTCCAGGAAACGGGATATGATTCCTGATGGCGGGAGCGGGCCCTCAGTGAAAGCAAAGCCAGCAGGTGCTCGAGGCACCAAGACTGCTGCTCGGACCCTGGTGGACCAATAAATGGGTTTGTACCACGGTTTCCGGGCAGCCATCGGGAAGAGCCGCCATCCCGATGGACCGAGCTCACATAACGATGCGCGCGACCTCACCCCGCGAGGGGCCCCCATTGGCAGGGCCCATGCACGCTTGGCTTTACCCTTGCCGCACCGGCATCGCTGATGGATGCGTGGAGGAGAGCCCGCAGAGTCCCCCGAAGCCCTGCGGTCCTCCCGAGGGTGGTCCTCCCGAGGGCATTCTCCAACAGGTGGGCGCCCCGGGGGCCTCGGCAGCTGGGCCCCGCTTTCTTCCCCTGGGTGTGAGGGGAGCATGGAAGGGCCAGCCTGAGGCAGAGAAGGACTGTGGGCAGATGCGTGGCCCACCCGCTCTGCGTCCTCCTGCCCAAGGCCAGCCTGACCCGGAGGCTGAGGAGACAGTTGGGGGTTGATTGGGAGCCGCTAAGGGACCGCAGGCTGCGCAGTGGACCACGTCTGACGTGAGTGCAGGCCCCGCAGTCAAGTCCAGGTCGAATCTCAGGAGAGCAGCGCCCACTGCAGGAGGATTGCCTGGGAGCCAGTGAGGTCAAGGGCGCTGGCGGTTCTGACGGTTTTGCCTCCGCCTCACGCCGGCTCTGAGTGGGACCTGGACCTGGACCAAGGACTGGGCCGCGTCAGCCAAACGTGAACACGAGGAGACCCCACTGTGTTCATCTTGCATGGTCTGCGCATCCACGCTGCTGACCCCGGCGGTCATCGGTCAGGATGGCCAGGTGCTGCTGTGGCGCACCCCGACCTCAGGGGCCAGATCTGCCCCGCAGCGCTTGGGGGACGGGCTGCACTCTCCTCACTCAGGAGCACTGGAAGGCACAGCCTCTCTCTAGAATGTTCCATGGAAAGGAAAAGGAGGCAGTGGATCACACACCTGCTCACCTCCACTCACAGGGCGCTGGCCGGACCACCGTGGGTCAGGGTTCGCACCCCCCACGGCCCGGGGCAGGGAGAAGCAGTAATGCTTCGCACCTGCCATTCTGAGGCTTTTGGGTCACTTCGCACCTGCTGTACGCCGAGCACCTGCCCTTGGCAGAGGGGACAGATGGCGGCGACCCGGCAATGCCCCTGCCCTCCGGGATCTGACCCCCCCCCCAGCAAAGCCCCGTGTTTGTTGTGGCACCGAGTCCAATTTGGGGGCTCTCTCTCACAGTTCCCTTAATCAGGGTGAGCCGCGGGGCCCCTGGCGGGTGGGACACTTCCCGCCTTACACTGAATCACGTGGTATTTCCCAGCTGGGACACAGCAGGTCACATCTTCAGGGAGGCGATCCCGTGGTGTGACGGCTACAGGCAGAGGCCGGACGCGACGGGGGGAGATTGCGCTCCTGTGTTTCACGTTGGAACCCTAAAAATGCCTGGCCCTTTGGCCACTTCTTGTGTTAGTTAGGACTCTTTCGGTCATAAATGACAGCAAAGCCGACCTAAACTGGTGCGAGCCGGAAGGAACTTACTTGTCGTCAGGATGAGGAGACAGGAGGTCCAGCTCCAGGCACAGCTGGACTCAGGGGCTCGAACCACATCCCCAGGAGGCGGTTCCTCCCCACCTGGCGGCTCCCCTGCTATGAGCGCTCTGATGGGACCAACTTTCCTCCTGGTGGCAGTGTGGCTGCAGCGTCACCGAGCCTCCCAGCCTCCCACATGGCAGCCAGGGAAAGGGAGAGCCTCTCTCTCCACGACTCCCTTTAATTCCCTGTGGCGGGAACTTCCCTCCCCACGCGACACCACCGTTGCCCCCAAGCCATTCTCATGGCCAGGAGTGGGGTCAGGCTCGCCATGGGGACCCAGGACGGGGGGGTGGGGTGGGCGGATCCCAACACGGAGCCCCGAGGCTGATGCAGTGAGGGGACAGGCATGCTGGGGGGTCGAAGGACCCGTGTGTGCTGTTATTTCATCTGTGTCCTTGTTAAACTGTCTCGTGTCGTGGTCAGCTCAGGAGAGCACCGTCCGAAGCCGCGCCGTGATCGGGGACTACATCCGGCCCCTCCCACTTGCTGGTGACAGGCCGGAGCCTCCATCTGTCAAGCCCGCCTTTCTGTCGAGATCCGCTAGCCCAAGATGCGGGTTTGAATCAGACGTGAGTCCTGGTGTGTGTGCGGCTGGTGGCGACGCCAGAGTCCTCCCCCCTTCCTACCTCCTCCCTCCTCCTGCTTCTCCCTCCCACCAATCCCCATATCCAGCCTTCACTGATCCTCATGTCGCCGTCTCCATGCAGTCTTCCCGGATGTCTCGGCCTTGGAGCCCCGGGCACTGTCGGACAGGCGAGCGCGGGGAGTGGTGTCCGTGTCCTGGGGCTGAGCTCCTGTGAGCAGAGGACACGGTCACTCTCCATCTCCATGTCTTCACAGAAGCCTGGCAGGGCCTGGCACACACGCCCGGTCCACCCAGCAGGTCCCATTCCCTGCATCGGGGAAGACCCCGCCTCGGGTCCGCTCCTGGCGTGGGAGATGCGTTCCGTATAAATGTCCTCCTGAGTGACTGGGGGCCCACGCTGCGGGAGCCGCTCCATCTCGGGGCTGGTGTCTCACGGGAGCGCCACCATCTGGGGCAGGAAGCTCAGCGGGGCCCAAAGGGTTTCCCGTGTGCTCCTGGCACGAAGCGTAACTCGAACATTGTCTGTGTCTTTAACAGATGGATAATGAACGGAATTCCAATACCTCCAAGCAGAGATACTCGGGGAAGGTCCACTTGTGTGTCGCCCGCTATAGGTAAGCACGAAGCTCCGCTCTGCCCCCCTGGGCGTGGGGGGCCCCCCCGAGGAGGCCATGGGTCTGGGAGCGCTCCCCCGGGCCCTGGCCTGCAGGCACCAGCTCCACCAGGCTTGGGTGGGGGGGTCCTGTGGTGTCCACACTCGGTGAGAACGCACAGGCCATGGGCTCCGCACGACTCAGAGACGAGCGCAGAGCCACTGTGTCCCCCCCAATTCTCGACCTGCTTCGAAGGAAAGCATCCTGACGCCAGATCCTGCTAGGACAGACACAGCCGCTCAGGAGTTAGACAGAAACAAGCAGACAGGAAACACTTTGTCCCTCCTGTTCTTCACGCTCAACCACGACCCGGCCTCTGGTCCCAGGTGCCCCGAGTCTGTCTGCGGCACGCTGACACTACCCCCAGCAGAGCCGCAAGCTTCAGGCAGGCGGGAGTGACCGGAGGTTTAGCCCAGCCCTGTACCTTCCACACCCTTTGTTTTCTCCAAGGGGAGCCATTTGTAACAGCTGTTATGCTGATTAGCAGATTATTTTCTGATTAGCGATCCATTCACTTTGCCAATGAAAACCCACTTCTGCTGCTCAGATAACAGAAGGGTTTGGAGTCGCTCCCCGCTCCCCCGGGGCCACAGGCTTCTCGATTAGGAAGCCAGCCAGCCCCGGGGGCGGGCACACCCCGCTCTGAATGCTGGCTGCACCCCACATGACCTGCACTGTCCGTGGGGACACTGCCCCAGCCCTGGGAGGAGCTGCCGGGCCACAGGGTGCGGGGGGGGGGGGGGGGGGGGGGGGGGAGCCTGGGGGTAGGGCTCGACCTGCCTGTGTCACAGAGGAGGTGGGGCCATCCGGATGCTGAGCTGCGCTCTCCGAGCTGGCTTCCAGGGTCCTGAACCACATACCCCTGCCTCCCCCGCCCTGTGCCCTGGGCTTGCCTTCCCTCCACTCCCCGGGACAGGCCGGGGCTCATTCCGGGGACAGGGGCCCCGAGAGCCGGTGCACCCCGAGGACGCAGTCCATAGCAGCGTGAAACCAGGCAGAGAGAAGGCAAGAGTGACTGGCTGGTTTCTGCAGGACGTGGCAGCTGCCAACCACGGCCGGAGTGCACCGCGTCCCCCTAGTCCTGTTCCTCGATGGCGCTATTGACGGTTTCCTGGTGGTGCTTTGATGTCTGTGTGTTTTAGGCCAGAAAAGCCCAAACCGCAGCAAACTGTGAACAGCACAGAAGCTGGGCCCAGAGAGAATGTGGCAGATCCGAGTTCTCTAAATGTCCTTAGAGTGTCCCCAACGGGGCGCTTCTGAAGGAGAGGCAGGAGTTTGGGGGGTTTTCTGGCGGCCAAACATCGACATTATTCAACCAGCCTCTGGACAGAAGTTTCTCCAAACTTAGAACAGGAGAAGCCCTGCCCTGGATGTCGCTTCCCGTGGCGGCTGGTATACTCACCTCCCGCCGATGGCCGCCCGCTTGTCCCCACATCTCCTGCCTGCTCCCCAGCCGCCGGCCCAGAACCCCCACCCTCTGTCCAAACAGTTTTGCGGAGGCGTCACTCGCTCACGTGGGACACAAGTCACGGCGGAAAGTGCGCCGCCATGTCCGGATGCCCGCCACCCTCACCTGTGCCTCGCCCTGCGGCTCTGCCTGCTCCCCCGACCCCGCCCCAGCCCTGCCCTGAAAGCCACCATGCTCTCTGTGTCTACAGGTTTCCTGTTGCAGTCATTGCCCCCCCCCGACCCCCGCACGTGGGTGCGTGGCAGCGTTGGGGCCTTCCCTCCTTTCTGTCTGCAGATCAGGGCGCACGGGGTGCTTTATCTGTCCGGCCCCCATGCACTCCCTCCGAGTCCAGGGTCCTGCCTGGGGTGGGCTCTCCATTTGCACACGACGGCTGCCCCCCTCGCCCTCCCTGAGCTTGCAAATTCAGTGAGACACCCCGAACTGACCCTTGCCCTCCCTTCTCCCAGCATCAGCCCCCGCCCGCGGACCCGACTCAGTGCCCGTGTCCCCCTCCGCTCATCCTGACCCATGAAGCCTTCAGCCCCATGGCCCCTCACTCTTTGTGTCCAGGCAAAGCCCAGTTTCGTCACCTCCTGAGCCGCTCCCTGATCCAACGTCCTCACCCCATCTCCTCTGCCAGCCCCATGCACAGGGTGCCCCGAGGGTCTCCATAAAATGCAGGCGTGCTCAAGTCACACCCCACCTTAAAACTCGTGATACCTCCCAGCTCCAGAGATCAAATCCACACCGACGGGGACCCTGCCAGTCGTCATCCCTCAATGCTCCTGCATTCACCTCCAGCCAGGCTGGCTCTCAGCTCCCGGGAGGGACCCTGCTCCCTGCCCCAGGGCCTTTGCATATGCCACCCCCTTGCCAGACTGTTTCCCCACTTCCTCCACCACCACCCCCCCCAGGCTTTCACAGTAAACACCCGTCTGTCTGCTCCTGGTGCAGGTGGCCCCTGGCCATTAATGACTTCCGAAAACCATCAGCCCATTGCACAGCATTCCTAGACCCTGGGACCTGGTTAGGGAGCAGCAGAGCGACTTGGTGCCGTGAAATCTGCACAGGACGGGGATCAGGGGTCCTTACTCTGCTCCCACCCCCACGACTTAGGGAGCTTGTGACTTTGGGCCGGCACCTCATACCTCGCTCTGTGCTTAAAATTGGGAGAAGTAACACTTTCTCTGCTTTCCTTGCTGAGCACATAAAACCTGTCCCTGATGTATTGGTGAGCCTCCAATGCTGTCGGCGTGTGACCCATCACAGCGTCTCTACTACACGTTTTCAGGACACGGCTGTTACCTTTCACTACCAGGAATGCCATTTTACTTAGTGGAGCCTTTTCTGTTATTTAAAATTAATTTGATAATCCAAAATTCACCTACCATATATTTTCTTTGCAAATTGAGCATGATTGTAAAAAAAAATATTCATCCCAATATTTTGAGGACTTGAGAGGGTGGGCACTCTCATACCCTGAGGAGGTGGGGAGGGCAAAACAGTGCCTCCGTGTTTTTGCAGGACATTTTGGCAGTAGGCACCCTGAACGTTAAAAATATCCATGCCTTTGAGCAAACAAATATGCTTCCTAGAGATTTACCTTTAGGAAGAAATTGTGGAAGTGTGCAAAGATATGTTTAGAAGGATATTTGATGCAACGCTGTTCAGATTAACCAAAGGTTAGAAGCAACATCAACACCCAACGTTGTTGGGACATTGGTTAAGTGGCGTGAGTCAGTCTGTTCAGTGAAATACTCCACATCCATTAACAAGGACGCGATAGAATATTTCATGAGGCGGAGGGAGGGTCCCGCTCTATGGGAAAGTGTGAAAAATAAGCAGATTACTAAAAAGCCTATGTAATATGATTCCACTTCTGCTAAATAACATACACAGGAAGATTATAGGGTGCATGATCTTCTTTTTTGCTTCCTAATCTGAGCACGTGTCGTTGTGGTAGACGCGACAGGTAGGAGCAGAAAGACGGAACTGTCAATGTGTCATCCGGCTCACAGACCCACACGTACACCATCTTGGTCTGGGCCCGCGTGGGCGAGCGGGCGTGCGGGCGCAGGGGGGCGGGGGCAGGCGCCGCATTGGCCTCCACGCGGAGCATCTACTCAAGAGAGTCCTTCCTTCCTCCAGCTACAACCCTTTTGATGGGCCCAATGAGAACCCCGAGGCCGAGCTGCCGCTCACGGCGGGGAAGTACCTCTACATCTACGGGGACATGGACGAAGACGGCTTCTACGAAGGTCGGTTGGGGGTGCGGGGCGGTGGGCGCGCCGGGGCGGGCCGCCTGCCTGACCTGTTTGCCCGGGGCCCTGACAGACGGGCCAGGCTCCTGGTTACTCCTGACCCTCCGCCCTTCTGATGACGGAGGGGCGTCCTAGCCCCGGCAGACCTCGGACGTCCCCGCAGAGCTCCCCGGGCAGCTGAAGCACACACCCTGGGCTGAGGACCCTCCTGTCCCAGAGGGGCTGTCCTGCCTCTCCTACCTCACTGCACAGCACCCCGGGCTCCCCCAGCTGACCTCCTCCCAGCAGGACAGGTGGTGGCCTCCCCTGGCTCAGGGCGATCCCACCGACCTCTGGCTTCGGCTGTTGTCTGGCCCACGTCCTGCTAGATCCCTCCCCCAGCTTAAAATCGGGAAATGTAATCGCCCCCGTCTGGGACGCCTCACCCCTGTCCCCTCGTTAGCCTGAGGACGAGTTGGGGACAGCACCTGCAGTGTCACGAGCTGAGTTGCTCTGGACGGAAGGGTCTTGGTCTCTGCCCGTGATTGCCCTTGAGCAGAAGGACTGGTTCTTTCGAAGCCAGCAGGGTTCTCTGTCATGGCCCCATGGAGCCTGATTCACAGCGGGCTGCAAAGCTCGGGGGTCCACTGTCCATGAGGCGGGGGGGAAGCTTCCCTTTGGGTAGAATGTGGAGAGCGCGTCCCCACCTCTGGGCCGGCCTAGGGGCCACGCAGTGTGGGGTGGTTGCGCGGCGGGCCTTGCTTATATCTCCGTCAGCATCCTTGCCATCACCGCCCCTTGTGGGAGTGCCCTGGAGGCGAGCGAGGGTGGGCCATCTTGACACCCACACCCTCCATAGGACCAGGAGCAGAGTCAGGGTCCCCATTTATTCTGGGAGAATCCAGGTTTAATGGTCTCGTGCCCTCCTTGGGTCCATCACATGTCCCCCGAGGCGGGGGCCCCCAGTGTCGGCGCCCCCAGGCTTCCCCAGCCTCCTGCCAGGTACTGGGTGGGGGTTCCCTGTCCCACTGGTGCTGGAAGGTTGTCCGGACCGTGTCGTCTTGGAGGTTCCTCAAGACACCTCTCGGTTTCTCAGGCCCCTGCAGCTAATAGGCTTTGAGCCCAACTAAAAAGAACATTTCACACAACAGGAAGGGGCTCTCCCTGCAGCCGCCCGTCACTGCGAGAGCTAGCTCGATGACATTCTCTGACACTCGACAGTGTGGTCTGGCACCGCATGGATAATCTCTGCATCAGAGTAGATGGCGCGCTGGCGACCTCATTAGGACGTACACGGTGCCTTGCAAGGGGGGAGGGTCACCTTTTAGTTCCTATGCATATGCTCGCCCCAGCAAAGATGATAGGAAGACGGTTATTATTATTTTTTTTTACCTCCAAACCCCTCGTGTCATGCGTGTGTGTTGGTCTGAGACACTTACTGGGCACCTACTGTGTGCTAGGTGTCCCAGGACAGTTCATGTGATGAACAGAAAGGGGTCCCTGCTCTCATGGGGCATTAGCCCCGTTGGGAGGGTCGTCAATGCCCGTATGCAGGTAACTGAACGCGGTGGTGTTGGCTCATGATAAGCATTAAAGAGGAGGCCGCCCTGACTGATGGATTCAGGGGTGGCAGGTGGCAAGTCATGAGAGCGGGGTACTGAGGAAGGGACATCTGGGCAGGCTTCCGTGGAGACCTGTGGGATCCTCTGTGGTCCCGTTGCTCTCGCAGACAATGGGGCGGGGCCTTGGGGACCCCCGACGCGAGGGTTGGGTGCTCTCACTGTCCTTGTGCCAACAGGTGAGCTCCTGGACGGGCAGAGGGGTCTGGTGCCCTCCAACTTTGTGGACTTTGTGCAGGACAGCGAGTCACGACTAGCAAGTACGCTGGGCAAAGAACAGGACCAGAATCTCATCAAGCAGGCCGGCATCGGCTCGGAGGGGGGGAGCCTTGTGGACCTCCGCACCCCCGCTCACACACACGCCGGCGTCACGGACAATGGTGCGGGGACCCTGGGCGTGAGCATTGACGAGACCGGAGAAGACATCGTGCCTTACCCTAGAAAAATCACCCTCATCAAGCAACTCGCCCGAAGTGTCATTGTGGCCTGGGAGCCCCCGGCCGTGCCGCCGGGCTGGGGGACCGTGAGCAGCTACAACGTGCTGGTGGACCAGGAGACACGCGTGAGCCTCATGCTAGGGAGCAGAACCAAGGCCCTCATCGAGAAGCTCAACACAGCGGCCTGCACCTACCGGATCTCTGTGCAGTGCATCACCAGCAGGGGCAGCTCGGACGAGCTGCAGTGCACGCTGCTGGTGGGCAAGGACGTGGTGGTGGCCCCCTCCCACCTGAGGGTGGACAACATCACCCAGATCTCCGCCCAGCTCTCCTGGCTGCCCACCAACAGCAACTACAGCCACGTCATCTTCCTCAACGAGGAGGAGCTCGACGTCGTCAGGGCTGCCAGGTACAAGTACCAGTTCTTCAACCTCAGGCCCAACATGGCCTACAAGGTGAAGGTCCTGGCCAAGCCTCACCAGATGCCGTGGCAGCTGCCCCTGGAGCAACGGGAGAAGAAAGAGGCCTTCGTGGAATTCTCCACATTGCCCGCAGGTGAGCCCCGTCCTCCCGTGGGGCCCCGAGGGGCAGGGCTGGGGCGAGAGGGCTCAGGCAGGGAAGACGGTACCCAGATGGCACTGTTCTGGAAAGCCCCACGAGGGAGGGAGAGGGAGAGGGGAGGGAGAATACGTGGATTTTGTGTAGGGACCATGTTTTTGAAGCTACTTCTTCTCACACTGGCGTCTGCAAGAGGCCCGCCCTGGAAAAGACAGGACACAGTGAGGCCGCCCTCGGGGGCGTAAGGGGACGTCTCCCCCACAGCGTCCCTCCCGCGAGCGCGCGCTCGTTGAGTGGAACAGCAAACCAAGTGTCCGCACGCCTTCAAAACCGTTCTTTCTCTCTCATCGTAAATCACACACGCGGGTGAATTTGTGTAGAGGGTGTGAAATTCTGTTGTAGACGCTTTTCTGGGTTCTGGGCGCAACTGCTACGTAAAATCGTAGGAAATCGTAGCCCGCCGGGTCTGCTCATCTCCGAGTCACCAGACGCCCAGTGCTGCCGTGGGGCAACTCCCCCCACCTCCAGAAACTTCCGTGGTGCTGGTCTTGGCTGTGGTGCACCTTCCGAGCAGGCCAGCTGTGCCCAGGTGGGAGCCCGGACACCTGGGGGAAGAGTAGCCTTCTTGGAGCAAAGAAGGTCATTTTTGCAAGAATATTTGAGGGCATAATTTGTTTCCTCTTAGAGCCTCTCTTCGTCCTGCGTTACTCACGAGATCCCCTGAAATGCCCGTCTTTGCAGCCTCTTTGTTGGACTTCTCTCTGTGCTTAGTTCATCCGGCCCCACCCCACCTCATTTGTCGGTAGTTTTTACAAGCAATTCGTTTCTTCTCCAGGAGCACTTTTACCAGCTGCCTGAAGTCTTCCCTCTAACACAAGATGGGCCGCTCAATTTGTGATGGATTCACTTCTATTTCATTGTGTTCTCCAGCATTTGCCAAACCCATAACCAACTAGCGTCTGACCTACAAAGCAGCAATGTCATGGGCAGGTGGGGCGGATGCTGCCTTGGGGAGGGAGCGATGTCTCAGGAGCAATGGCCTTCTAAGGGGTCAGCACACTTGCCTTGCGTGATGACTTGATTTCCTGACCGGCCACGGCGTCAACTGTGAATACCGGGACAATGAAGACACTTGGCCCTGATGCCTACCATACAGTCACGTGGTCAGTGCTGGGGGGGTCAAGAAATGAGAAACACAAGGCACCGGGCTGGGGGCGGGGCTCGGGAGGGACGAGGAACCTGCATTGGGACCACCAGGTTGGGCTTCTGGAGAAGCTCACCATGAGATGGACAGGATGGGGGGTCCAGGTATGAGCCTAGGGCACGTCCCACAGGGTAGCCCCCCACCCCCGGCGTCCCGGGCCGTGTGCACCGCCCGAACACAGTGCGGTCGCTCCTCACGGCTCTGGGGGCTGGAAGTCCGAGGCCGAGGCGCCGCAGAGTTGGGGTCTGGGGAGGACCTGCGTCCTGGTCCACAGACGGGTCTTCTCCCGTGTCCTCGCGGGGTAGAGGAGGCGAGGGACGCCTGTGGGGCCTCCTGGGTGAGGGTACTGACGCCCCTCTGAGAGTTCTGCAGTCATGACGTCAGCCCCTCCCAGAGGTTTCACCTCCTGACACCAGCACCGTGGGCGTTCGGATTTCAGCATGAATTCTGGGGTGGGGGATGCAGACCATGTTCTGATGGTGGTGAGTGCAGTGAGGGGAAGGTCTGGGAGATCCTGCCCTGCGTGGGAGGAAAGGGGTGCTCCCAGACCAGTGCGTTCTGAACTCATCTCAGGTATGACTTGTACTGAGCACGCCCGCACGGCGGACATGAGAGCCACCCCCTGCTGGGCTGGAGCTGACAGAAGAGCAGTTCCAAGTCTCCCTTCACCCACAAACCCCTGTCCCTCAACTGTGATTTCACTTTATGTAGAAGCGAGAACTGAGGAAGATCCCAGACTGGTTTCAGCTCTGGACCATTGCTCTTCAGAACAACGAGGCCTGATAGCTTAATCAGCATTCCTTGTTGAGACTGATCAAAGTGCCAGAGCCAGGTGATCAAGAAAACACTAGTGACCCTGAAAGACTTAATGGGGTTTCTGAACACTTACAATTAGCTCAGGTTGCAACGCTAGCCCTCAGCAAACTCTGGTCTGGTCTGGTCACTCAACAGAAAGGCCGGAATCATGAATTCCAGAGTCCCCTGCCTTTATGAGAAGCCACTCACCCCCAAGGAGAAGGATCAGGTGGGTCCTCAGCAAGCCGATACTAGAAACAGGACGCCACAGGTGTGATCACAAGGTCACAGAGCTGCACGTCCCAGGGGCAGCTGTCAGCAGAGGGATGGGCAATGTGTGTGCTTTAGGGTGACATCAGCCATGTGAATTGTTGGGGGCAGGAAACGTGGTGTTTTCAGTGGTAGCCATTGTGGTACCTAAATTCTAGGGGTGGAATTTAAAGCTGGCATTCAGAAGTAGATTTCAAATCAGAATTTAAGATGATCTTTAGGGTTTGCAACACTGCATACAGCATCTTGTGAAAAGGACTTCTCCAAAGGGCCTAGACAAGCAAGGCACATCATTCCCACCTGACAGCTCCAGGATCCTGTGGTCCCTGCAGAGGCCAGGCCTGCCCACTGGTGGTGGCCAGACTTCCTCCCTCCAGCCTGGGCTAAGCATTGCCGTGTGCATCCCCCACCCTCCCAGTGCCAGGTGAACTGGATACTTGAATGAAGAGAGACGGGCTGGAATTTCTCCTGAGCTCTACTGTCCCCCTGCCTGCTGGGGTTGGCTTGGCAATTGCAGGCCCCGAGACTCAAGGCAGATCACGACCAGAAGCCTGTATGCAGAGTGCCCAGCGGCTGCAGGAAGGGCAAGCCACTTCCCAGATGGGACACGAGAGACCTATTAGTAGAATTCTTCAAATCTTCATACCCTTACTGGGTTTTGTCTGCTCAGTCTCTCCAGTTATTGAGAATTATTGTCTATATATTTCTAAATATATAATTTATTATATATTTTATAATATATATAATATATATATAGAAATATATATTTCTAAATATTGTCTATATTTTCCTCTTCAGTTTTCTCCTTTTTGCTTTATAGATTGTGAAGCTCCATTATTAGGCGCATACACATTTATTTATTTTTTTTAAAGATTTTATTTATTTATTTGACAGAGACCGAGACAGCGAGAGAGGGAACACAAGCAGGGGGAGCGGGAGAGGGAGAAGCAGCCTTCCCACTGAGCAGGGAGCCTGATGCAGGGATCGATCCCAGGACTCTGGGATCATGACCTGAGCCGAAGGCAGACACTTAAGCTTAACGACAGAGCCACCCCGGCGCCCTAGGTGCATACACATTTAAGTGGTTAGTTCTTGATGAATTGACCCCTTTCTCATAATGAAATGCCCCTCTTTGTCTCTGGTATTACTTCTTGTCTTGAAGTCTGTATTGTCTGACATTCATATGATCACCAGCTTTTTCATGCTGAGTGTTTACATGTTATATCTTTTTCTAACCTTTCAAATTCTTTGTATCTTTATTTTCAGGATGTCTCTTATGAATAGTCAATAGTCGGATCTTGGTGTTATAGAAATCTGACAATTTCTGCCTTTTAATTGGAATCTTTAGTTCCTTTTCTTTTAGTAAAATTACTGATATGACTTGGTTTAAGTCTGCCATATGCTCTTTGTTTTTCATTTATCCTGTTTTTTTCTTTGTTGATCTTTCCCTACCTTTTTGGGGAGAAAGGGAAGGAAGGAGTCAACTAAGTGTATTTTTCTATTCCATTTCCTCCTCTATTGACTTTTTTTGGCTATAACTCTTTGTATTCTTGCTTTAGAGATTGCTGCAGGGAGTAACACATGCATATTTAACTTATCAAAACTGAGCTTACAGGGGTGCCTGGGTGGCTCAGTGGGTTAAGTGTCTGCCCTTGGCTCAGATCATGATCCCAGGATCCTGGGATCGAGCCCTCCCTGCTTAGCAGGGGGATTGATTCTCTCTCCTCCCCACTCATGGTCACTCTCCCTATCTCTGTCACTATCTCTGTCTCTTTCTCAAATAAATAAAGCTTTAAAAAATTAGCTTACATTAATAAGATAATGTATTTACAAGGGAAGAATAGTACCAAGGTATAATTCCATTTATGCTCCTTCATTTTTACTATTGTTTTTATATATTTTACTTTTACATATATTGTGAACCCCTTGATACATTATCTTGCTTTAATTAATTGCTTTTGAAGAATTCGACAAAAATAGTCTTTTATGTTTCCCAATATATCTGCAATTTCCACCAGTTTTTATCCCTTTTTGTAGGTTCATATTTCCACCTGGTATGATTTCCTTCCAGCTCTGAAGACTTTCCTTTAGCATCTGTTTCAGTATTCTTTTGGTTATCTTAAAAAAAAAAAACTCATTATTTCACCTTTATTTAAAAATATTTTTTCTCTGGGCGCACCCAGCTGGCTCAGTTGGAGGAGTGTGCAACTCTTGATCTTGGGGTCAGGAGTTTGAGCCCCATGTTGGGTGTAGAGATTACATAAATAAATAAAACTTAAAAAAATATTTTTTCTCTGGATATAGAATTCTAGACTTTTTTTACTGCAGTACTGTGCAAATGTCATTCCCTTTCTCTTGACCTCCCCTATTTGTATAAGGAGTCAGTTCTCCTGTTGTCCCCTTCATTCTCTTTCAAGATTTATCTCTTTGACTTTGATGGTCAGTAATTTGACTGTAATGTGCCTAGGCTTACTTTTACTTCTACTTATCTTTTTTGAAATTTACTGATATTCCTGGATCTAAGGGTGGTAGTGGTAGTGGTTTTTCTTCAAATTTCAAACTTTGTATCCCCACAGACCTTTTCTACTTTAACTTTCACTTTGGAGAATCTAATTATACATAAGTCAGATTGCTTGCTGTTGTCGTACAGATTTATGAACTCCTGTTTATTTTTTAGATCATTTTCCTCATTGTGTTTCAGTTGGGATAATTTCTATTACACTGTCTTCAAGTGTATTCATTCTTTCTTTTGCAGTGTCCAGTCTGCTGTGAAGACTATTAAATGAAATTTTTATTTTGGCCATTGCAGTTTTCAATTCTAGGATTTTCATTTGGTCCTTTTTAAAATTTTCTTATCACTCTTGGAATTCCCATCTCTTCACCTACCACATTTATCTTTACCTATACATTCTTTAACCTACTTGTAATAATTATTTTAGTCTTTGCTACTTCCAACATCTGGGTCATCTGTGGGCCCACTTCTACTGACTGTTTTTCCTCTTGATTATGAATCATATTTTCTCATTTCTTTCCACATCTGGTGACTTTCTTTGTGTATTGGACATTGTAGATTATGCCCTAGAAAGACTCTGGATTCTGTTATCTTCATCAGTAACAGCTGTAACAACACCTCTGCAGAGTATTGAGGTTTAGTCTAGCAGACAGTTATATTTGTGACATATCTAGATCCTGTAGATGCTTGTTTTAGCTTTATTTGAGTAAATATATTTCATTTTTGCCTTAGAATGTGGCCCTTAGTCCTGATGTATGATCCCAACTTCTGTGAGATGGGCCTTCTGTGTCTCCAATGGAAAACTCAAGCTCCTCTAACTTAAAAGGATTTGAACTCCAAATTCTTCCTGTTAGCACTAGGCAGCTACCAGAATCAGTGCTGAACTCTATAGCTGTCTAGCTGTTTACTTTCCTTTATGTTGTTTGCATTCCTGCCTGCCCTGCACAGGCACAATTTAGGGGTCACCGAATAGTTTGAGGGGAATGGGCACACAGAGGTTAGGGATCCTCTTGCACTGGGTCTTCACTCTCTGGGGCCTCTCTCAATTTCTATCACGTCTGCCATCATTGAACGCCGACTTCTAACTCCACAATCCAGCAAGACCACCACTTCCTGCTTGGACTCTATCTCTCGTACAAGTAAGCTGGGCAGTGTCCTAAGGGAGAATAAAAAGGAATTTGGTTAAGTGTCAGATTTGCTAATTTGTTTGCCTCCTTTCAAGGCACAGATCACATGCCGTCCACTTTCCCTCTACCTCATAGTGTGGGATGAATCACACGGGGCATGTTCACGGGAGGCTTTTGGAAATGGCTCAAGGTGCTTCTTTCCACCACGAGGCATGGCTGCTTTTCTCATTGCTGGGTGTTCTTCATCAGCAAAGGAGAGTGACCTGGCTCTGACAAGAACCACTGATTGCTTTCATCTTATGAATGCTACCAGGCCATGAGGACAGTGTTGAGGAGATAGGGGGACGTGGTACCCCACAGGTCTCCAAGAGTCCTGGCAGCAGTTTAGCTCTGAGTGGATGAGGGCCTATATGATCTGTCCCATACTCTGAGGGGCAAGTCCACCATGGTGACCAATCACAGGGAAGGGAGGCAGACGGCACTCAAGGTCGATGCAGCTAGCAGTGCTTAGGAAGGAACAGCCCTACTCAGAGACAGAAAACAGAATCATCATCACTAAATCCCCAGAGTCTGGTCAAACACAACAGCCACCAAAACAAGTGGTCCCCACTAAAAGGATTATGCTCTCCAGAAAGGTCTTCCACTTCTGATATAGAGGGTGGAGATTTCAGGATCTTTTATGGGAGTGTGAGGAGTCCAGTGCCTTTGGAATCAAGTTGAAACAAATAATAACAATAATTAGCATATAAATGGCACTTACTCTGAGCCCATGTACTGTTACAAGCACTTTATCTACATTTTAGTTCATTTAATCTCATGCTTGATGAAGTTGGCTGTACTGATGATTTATTGTATGTTAGAAGCCATGATTTCTCAGAAGCTTGCTCATGATTGGATCTGATGCAGATATTCCTGATGGGCAGCTCTCTTCCAGTGATGATTTGGGGACCCAGGCATGTCCATCTTGTAGTTTCGCCATTTCTACTCTGTGGCTTCTGAGGTTGCCTCCAGGGGTCATCTCCTTCCCAACCAGAGGGGGAAGGACCTTATAGGTTCACCTGTGGAGCTTTTGGTGGGCTAGCCTGGACATGGCACCCATCACTTCTGCCCTGTTCTGTCAGGAGTCAGCCACAGGGGCCACATCTTACTGAGAGGGAAGTTTAGAAACTGAGCACGGCTGTCTGAGCAGGAGTAAAATAATAATACAGTGATGATGTTTTAGTGAGTACATAGCCGTTGTTGCCAACAGGCTCTGTATCGTGTCTATTTTATAGATAAGGTAACTAAATAAAAGACAGTTGTCCAAGGTCCCATGTCAGTAACTGGCAGATCTGGGGCTTGAACCTGGGCAGGCAGGCTCCAGTGTCCACTTTCTTATCACGTCCTATCCTGCCTCTGATTTGTTTGCATTTCTAGGATGATAGAACTGGTTGTCTTGGTTATAAGGCAAAGGCCTGGTATCCAGCAGTAGCCAAGTCAGTGCTGAGCAGGTGAGTGGATGGGGGAATCATGAAGGAAAGGACATCTGCTCTCTGAGTCCGACTCTAAACACACCTTTCTTTGGCAATACATCACCTTTAAATTAACTATACAGGTAGAATTTCACTTCTGAGCCAGGTTGTGAAGATGTTTTGAAGACTTTTATCATGGCATGTTATTAAGAGTGGAGTCATTACGTGCCTTTGCAAATGGGCTACAGGGAAGTGTGGGTGTGAATCCTGCTTCCGGCACTGAATAGCTGAGTGACTTCCCTTGAACCTCAATCTCCTCACATGCAAAGTGGGGGTGTGCTGCGATCACAGGCCTGTGTGAGGATCCCGTGGTGGAAAGTACACAGCAAGGAGAAGCATGTGGCCCGCAGAGAATCCTCCGTAGACAGCTGCCCACCCCCCCCAGAAATGAATACCTTGGGGGAGCAAATGTGGGGCTCCGAGCCTTCCTCCTGGAAGTTATAAATATGTTCTTTTCCAAATGAAATGCCACGTTCAAACAGAAGGATGTGGAAGTGTGCACAGACCTCGAGGAAAGGGTGGTGGGCAGCACAGGCCATCCTGCTGTCCCTGGGAGCCTCCAGATGACCAGGGCCACAGCCACGGCCTCCGTGCCACGCGAACTGGCTGCTCACGACCCACGGCACATGCAGACTGGCCACGGCGCAAGAGAAGTGTTTGCTGGTGCAGCTGGGAAGCCTGTGTGCGGAGCTAGATTTTCAGGGCCAGATGCTGTCCTCAGACCCGTCTCTCTTGGCGCTCAGCTCTGTCCCCTCCCACACGCGGTCCACCCCTACCTTCTCTCAAGTCCATGAACAGACGGAGGGAGGAAAGAGAGCAGCAGCAAGGAGGGGAGAAGGGAGGGAGGAATCTCTCTCTGCCAGTCGCTGGGCTCGCCTGCGTGCGTCCTGAGCCAATCCCACCGCCCAGTAATGACGTCCGCGCTCGCGGACTGGGAACGGGGCGCAGGTGGTCGCAGGCGGCAGAACAACGCCCAGGTGAGCTGCGGGCCGCGGTTCACGCCGGGAGCTGCCACCCTCCAGCAGCCCTGCCTTCCCATGTGGTGCGTGTTCTCGCCCGCTGCCCTGGCCACCCGGCCCAGAGCACGCCTTCCAGGTGAGAGCAGTGAGCTTCCCCGGCCGCTCACCTGCCAGAGGGCCGTGCCCTGAAAGCGCTTTCTGTGCCTCCAGGCCCTCCGGCGCCCCCCCAAGATGTCACTGTCCACGCCGGGGCCACCCCAGCCACTGTCCAGGTCTCCTGGAAGCCGCCCGCCCTGACAACCGCCGGGCTGTCCAATGGGGCCAACGTGTCTGGCTACGGCGTGTATGCAAAAGGGCAGAGGGTGAGTTCTGGGTGGGGGATCGCGCGGGGACTGGCCAGGGACTGGCCTGCACCTGCTCCTGGAAGGGTGAGGCAGGGGGTGGGGGGCATTCCTCTCTTCCCTCTCTCCACCCCCAAGATACACCGGCACGTCCTGAGCAGCACCTTCAGCGGCGCCCAGGGCCCCCACCCCGGCAGAACACAGCCCCCTTCTCTCCTGTGGCTTCTCCTTTCCAGAATTCTCTCTACCCACCTCCCACGCCACTGCTGCTCTGCCCCGGGCGGTTCCTGTTCTCCCCTCAGTACTGAAAACTCGCCTCTTGACCCCACAAAGTTAGCCCCCCAGTGGATGACGGGCTCATAAACTCAACCGGCTGTTGTTGAGAAGATGGTACCACCAGCCAAAGGGGAGGGGGGCCATCTGCACATCAACACACAGCGGGCCTGGCTCCCAGAGACCCTGTGTCCTTAATGCCCACCGTAGGGACCCCGTACCAGCCCCAGCCCCGCCCTGGCACATGACACACAGACGGGGGGACGCTTGGAGGAGCTGCTGTCCATCCTCCCACCCCCTCCTGTTCCCCCAGAGGAGCCAGGGCTGATACATCAGATGTAAGTGCCTATCTGAGCTCCTCCTGCCTGGTCCCCGGGAGTTGCCACCTGCAGGGGCATGCTTCCTTGGCTCCCCCTCCTCCCCCGGGACTCCCCCGTGCTCCCCTCCTCCCCCGGGACTCCTCCGTGCTCCCCCTCCTCCCCCGGGACTCCCCTTGCCCTCTTCCTCCTCCCCAGGACTCCCCTCTTCCCCTCTCCTCCCTCAGGACTCCCTCCTGCTCCCCCTCCTCCCCGGGACTCCCCTGTGATCCTCCTCCTCCCCAGGACTCCCCCGTGCTCCCCCTCCTCCCCAGGACTCCCCCATGCTCCCCCTCGTCCCCCAGGACTCCCCCGTGCTCCCCCTCCTCCCAGGTACTCCCCCGTGCTCCCCCTCATCCCCAGGGCTCCCCGGTGCTCCCCCTCCTCCCAGGTACTCCCCTGTGCTCCCCCACCTCCCCCAGGACTCCCCCGTGCTCCCCCTCCTCCCCGGGACTCCCCCGTGCTCCCCCTCCTCTCCCAGAACTCCCCTGTGCTCCTCCACCTCCCCCAGGACTCCCCAGTGCTCCCCCACCTCCCCCGGGACTCCCCCGTGCTCCCCCACCTCTCCCAGGACTCCCCCGTGCTCCCCCCCTCCCCCGGGACTCCCCTGTGCTCCCCCTCCTCCCCCGGGACTCCCCCGTGCTCCCCCCTCCCCTGGGACTCCCCCATGTTCTCCCTCCTCCCCGGGACACCCCCATGCTCCCCCTCCTCCCCGGGACTCCCCTGTGCTCCCCTCCTCCCCCGGGACTGGGACTCTCCTGCGCTCCTCCTCCTCCCCGGGACTCCCCCATGCTCCCCCACCTCCCCCAGGACTCCCCCATGCTCCTCCTCCTCCCCGGGACTCCCCCATGCTCCCCCACCTCCCCGGGACTCCCCCGTGCTCCTCCTCCTCCCCGGGACTCCGCCGTGCTCCTCCTCCTCTCCCGGAACTCCCTCGTGCTCCCCCACCTCCCCCAGGACTCCCCCGTGCTCCCCCTCCTCCTCGGGACTCCCCTGTGCTCCCCCTCATCCCCCGGGACTCCCCCGTGCTCCCCCACCTCTCCCAGGACTCCCCCGTGCTCCCCCTCCTCCCCGGGACTCCTCCGTGCTCCCCCCTCCCCCGGGACTCCCCCGTGCTCCCCCCTCCCCTGGGACTCCCCTGTGCTCCCCCACCTCCCCCGGGACTCCCCTGTGCTCCCCCTCCTCCCCCGGGACTCCCCCGTGCTCCCCCCTCCCCCGGGACTCCCCCGTGCTCCCCCTCCTCCCCCGGGACTCCCCCGTGCTCCCCCCTCCCCTGGGACTCCCCTGTGCTCCCCCACCTCCCCCGGGACTCCGCTGTGCTCCCCTCCTCCCCCGGACTCCTCTGTGCTCTCCCTCCTCCCCGGACTCCTCCGTGCTCCCCCACCTCCCCCAGGACTCCCCCGTGCTCCCCCTCCTCCCTGGGACTCCCCCGTGCTCCTCCTCCTCCCCCGGACTCCCCCGTGCTCTCCCTCCTCCCCCGAGACTCCCCCGTGCTCTCCTTCCTCCTCGGGACTCCCCTGTGCTCCCCCTCCGTAGGGAAGCCTGCAGGCAGGGTATGCCCATGCAGAAAAAGTGTGTCCTTGCTCTATGACAGGAAGTCCATTTTGGCCCCTGCCTGGCCCTTTCTCCCCCCACCCAACTTTGGCAGTTCATACCTGGCTTCTGATGCCTCTGAAGCCCCTGCATCTATATCTGAATTGATTCTGGACAGGGAAGGAAAGGCGTGGTCCTCACTGGTGCCCAGGAACCTCCAAGAGCTGCACGGGTGGGGTCTGTGGAAGTCCCCGGCCTTTGCCCCCCTCTGAGGCTCTCCAGGCCGGGCACGCAGTTGAGCTGGGCATGGACAGGGTCCCGGGCCTGGGAGGCTGTCTGGGGGCTGGCCCCTGTCCAGCAGGGTGCATGGGGAGAAGCTGCAGGCAGGCGGGCCCCTGTGACAGACATTCTCTGTGTGCAGGTGGCTGAGGTCACCTCCCCCGTGGCGGACAGCATAGCCGTGGAGCTGGTGCGGCTGCGGAGCCTGGAAGCCAAGGCTGTGACCGTGCGGACCCTCTCTGTGCAGGGCGAGTCCACGGACTCTGCCCCTGCTGCCATCCCTCCCGACCTCCTGGTGCCTCCAACCCCCCACCTGAGAACTCCCACACCGAAGCCCTTAGCAAGTGCCGGAGCCCCCGATACCAAAGATGAACACCTGGGTCCCCACGTCGCCATGGACGGGGCCTGGGAGCAGACTGGGGCCCCGGCCCCAGCCCACGGGCACATGCTGGAGCCGCCCAGCCTGCAGGGCTCGGGCCCGGGGAGGCGGTCCCCCTCGCCCAGCCGGATCCTCCCACAGCCACAGGGCACCCCGGTTTCCACGTCCGTCGCCAAGGCCATGGCCCGGGAAGCTGCGCAGAGAGTGGCCGAGAGCAGCAGGGTAAGACCGGGCTTCTCCTCACTGGTCTGCGGAGGGGGCTGCTCCAGGCGCTGGGCCCAGGGGCTGCCTGGCCTGGGAGGGAGGGATGCTGCGCGGCCTCCCTGTGCCCGTGGACTGCTTTCTTGGCCAGATCCTGATGGGATCAAAATGTATTCTCGGTATGTGAAAATGGACCCACGTACCCAGAGAAACTGCCTCTCGACCAGCCTGGCTCAGCTCCAACAACAGGCTGTGAGCGGCCCACTCCCCAGGCTCTGTCTGTGTTGAGGGTCTGAGAGGTGCTTTCTAGAAGTCGGCCTGGGGATCTTCTTCCTGAACGAGGCTCACGGCCTGGTTCTGCGTGCTTCAGAGCCGCAGCTGTGTGCGTGTGCATACTTGACATGCGTGCAGACCTGTTTCCATGCACACGTGCACACAGACATACCTACGTGCACGCACAGACAGCCGTGGGCATATACGCACGTCCCTACGTGCAGAAGTGCACACATATAAACACACTTGCATACCTGTTACCCAGGACTGTGCGGGCCACGGGGATACGGTGGTGCCGTATTCCAGACGAGATGTGCAGTGAGACATGACGTAGTAAGAAACACCTATGAGGTGCTGCCCCGTCCAGGCCCGGGAGAGTGGGATCTGGAGCTGGGCTAGACCGTGTGCCCCCCACCCCCACCTGCCTGTCTGGGACAAAGCCCCCGTCTCTTCCTCGGGTGTGTTGGTCCACCAGGGTGTCCAGCATGTGTGCTGTGGCCTGTGGTCGGGGCTCTGGCCGAGGCGACAGTGGCGGTCAGCATCCGTTTCGGCTCCGCCCGTCCAGCTGTAGGGTCCCTCCAGGACAGAGAGGACGCTGTCGGACGCCGACAGCGTCCTCTCTGAGCTGCAGGTGGAGATATCTGTGCGGACGCCTGGAGGTCCCGAGGGCTGCGTCAGCCTGGCCCTGGGGTGGGGACCAGGTCAGGGAGTCTGAGGAAGGGTGTAGACCCTAATGGTCAGAGCTGGGTCACACAGGCCACGTATAGGACACTGGGGAGGGATGCACGGTGCAGTGACAGCCATTGGTCCTCCCTAAACACCGGAAACCTCGGCCGTTGCGTGAGCTCTCCCAACTGGTTCAGTACTGGCCTCAAATACTTAAACGATTAAACACTAATCTGTGACTTCTGACGAGAAGTGGGCCCACCCCCGCTGTGTTGTTTCTCACGAAGCAGAAGCCCGGGCCCAGAACGTTGTGGTGCTTTTGGTGAAGCTCTGTGGGCAGGAAGGGCCTGGCAGGGGAGTGGGCACCCCTCTGCTCTTTGGGATGGCACCCCTAAGGCCCCCAGGCGGGGTCCCGAGAGCTGGCTGGAGCCAGAGCCTGGGGCTGCTGCTCACTCCCCAGCCAGCTTACCTTTTGGAGGGCATGGAGAGAAAGCGAACCTTTGAATGTTATTTTTCAGGAAAGTGGTGTCCCTAGGTTTCTTCCAGCAAAGGCAGGAAGTGGTTCTGGTCAGGGACGGGGGCAGCACATCAGAGGCCAGCGCTGGGCCACCGGACACGGGTCCGTACCGTGGTGGCTCCCAGGGGGACTGGGGGGCTGAGCGAAGCAGAGGCCAAGCCCAGAAGACATGGGGGCCTGGAAGCCCCCTGCCCCTCACCAGCCCCTCCTGACCGCTCCTTTCCTTCTCCTTCCAAGTTAGAGAAAAGGAGCATCTTCCTGGAGAGGGGCGGCGGGCAGTATACAAACTCAGATGAGGAAGACAGCTATGACCCCCCGGACGTCAAGAGGAGAGGCGCCTCGGTGGACGACTTTCTGAAAGGCGCAGAGCTCGGCAAGCAGGTGAGCGTGGCCGTGAGGTCCCTGTGGGCCTCGCCTGGCCTCAGCCAGAGCTACCGAGTGTGACCTCCTCTGGGGACAGTTCCAGAAGTCCAGATGGGAGGCTCCCACCCTCCCCGACCGTGCTGTGCCGGCACCTGGTCAGGGGGATGATTGGGTGGGTCAGGTAAACCTACAGGTGACCACCTGGTTAATTTAGGCAGAGCCCACCGTTTGTTCATCCACTTTCCTTAATCAGACTAATGTTTGTTGGGCACCTGGTATGTGCCAGGCATCACGGGAAAGCCCAAAACACAGGATTCGCATCCTACACCCAGAGCACAAGCCGTCAGTGCTCCCCTCCCAGCCCAGGCCCCTGCGCCACAGATGCGCTCCGCCTGGCTTGTGGCTCCAGGTTCTGATCACATGCACTCTAACGGAAGCAGCCCTGACTGTCTGGACAAGAGACAGGAAGGGCTGGAGAGTCGGGCAATCCGGGGGTGTCAGGGCACAAAGACACGGCAGACAGCGGGTCACAGGACACCTGCCACGCCTGAGAGACAGGGCAGCGTCATGGCCTCGGGGGCGTCAGACTCACACACTCGGTCACATCCTGGCCCTGCCGCTGCTCAGCCGTAGCTCTGCAGGCAGGTTGCCCAGCTCCTCCAGCCATCAGACTCTTTGTCTGCAAGATTAGAATAGTTCTACTTGTACTCATTTTAACATAAGACACGGAATACCCACCTAATAATGACAAAGATGGTGAAGACATTTCACCACCCATGATTACAGGGAGCCTCAGGAGGACGTTGCCAGACTGATTCTGCTGTCCAGTGTGTCTGGGCTCTGGCTTCTGAATCTTCCATGCTTTTGGCCTTCCTCTTGGTTGCAAAGTGGCTGCCATAGCTCCAATAATCACACCATCATGTGACAGCACCCCAAGAAGGAAGGAAGAGATGGATGAAAAAAAGAGGGGGCTTGCATTTCAGGCACTTTTCTCTTAACGGGGAGAAAAGTCTTTTCCAGAAGCTCCATCAGACTTGCTGCTACCTCTCACTGGGCAGACTGGGGCCACATGCCCAGTACCAAGAGAGGAATAGGATTCCTATCAATGGCTTATCAGTGATGTATTTGGCTAGTGACAGACCCCTGCTTCCATTCCATGAGTTTATTCTGACATCAGTGGGTTGGAATCAGATGAGACTGTATCCTCGTGCAAGGGAGTTTCCTGGACGCCCGGGGAAGACCACCTTAAAAGCAGCCTAGTCTTTGTGTATTTAAACTCCCTTGTTTAACTCCTTTGTGTATTGTATGTCTTCTACTTGGCCACTGAGTGAAAGAATTACAGCTGGAGCCAGGCCCACCCCAAGGCCACAGAGGCTCAGGCTGAGAACCTTCCTGGCCCCTTCTCCCCACAAGGCATGCAGAGCCTCCTGCCTCCAGCCGGCCTCGAACTTCATGTGGCCAGAAGTGCTTACACGTCTTTATCTGGGCTAGTAATCAAAAACTGGAGTATTTTTAATAAATGTGTCATGGGCTGCTATTAAATTCATTTGTCTTATTGCCCACCAGGAAAATAAACTGTTCAATCAACACCATCTAGCAAAACAGAACGTGGTCCTAAATATGAGCTCGCCAGGGTGTGAGGTTTGGGTTGTGGCAACCTTCCGTATTTTTGCTTTAAATACTCGAGATACTGAATGCAGACACTGTGAGTGAGTGTGGTGCCAAGCTGCAGCGGCCGGGCATCATGGTGCCCGGCCAGGGCTGTCCATGTCTGTGTGTGCAAGCACAATATCATGCGCACCCTTCATCCTACAGGATGTTTGGACGGAGCCCACACACAGGCTCTGTCAGGTGTCCATGAGCGAGCTGGGCCCAGCGTGAGGCCCACCTGTGTGCGGGGCTCACCTCCTGCCCGGACCAGCTATTCTCCAGACAACACAGGGTGTGCGTGTGTGTTAGACGACACCGTATTTGTAAGAATCTTAAATGCTTTTATGTGGCGCACATACACGCACTTTCCCACCCTCCTGCTCTCTGTTGCACACGTGTGGTGTGCCTGAGCCTGTGAGGGTCTCCCCCAGTTCCTGCCAGCTCAGAGCTAGCAGACCTGGGCTGGCCCTCTGTGCTCTTCTGGCTCCCTGAGCTTGACAGGATGGGGACGTCCAGGCCTTCCTCACCACGGATGGGGGCAACTTGCATGCACACACATGCACACACACACACATGCGCACTCACGTACACATGCACGCAGACACGCACACAGATGCGCACTCACACGCACACATGCACACATATGCGCTCTCGCACACATGCATGCACAGACGTGTGCACCACACACGCACACGTGCACTCATGCACACATGCACACATGCACGCAGACACATGCACTCACATGCACACATGTGCACTCTCACGCACACATGCACAGAGGGGCACATGCACGAGCCTGGGGCTCGCAAGCATGCAGAGCAGGGGAAGGGAGGCAAGGAGGGCCTGGGTGGCCCCCAGACCACGGGCCCCCACAGTGTCCCTTCTCTTGGCCCCCAGCCACACTCCTGCCACGGCGACGAGTACCATACGGAGAGCAGCCGGGGCTCTGACCTCTCGGACATCATGGAGGAGGACGAGGAGGAGCTCTACTCTGAGATGCAGCTGGAGGACGGGGGCAGGAGGAGACCCAGCGGCACATCCCACAACGCCCTCAAGGTCAGTGGCCCAGGGTCACCGGCTCCTGCCACGTGGCCTGGAGCTCCCCTTCCCTGTCCCTCTGCCGGGGCTGCTGGCGGCTCCGGACGGCCTCGCCCTGCTGGGGGGAGCCCGTGGGTTTGGCTCGGCCTCTTCCTCACTGTTGAGTTTGTGTGTTCGGAAACTCCTCCCACCTCCTGTCCTGCACTTGGCCCAAAAGTCCAGGAGGCGGGGTTCGGGAGAGCCTGTTTGGCACCCTCGGGCTGCCCAGCTCAGTGCCAGGAATTGAGTGAAGACCCAGAACAGGGAAGCCCCCCCCCCACGGGCCGTAAGTGCTGATCGCGGAGCCGGCAGCTGGAGAGTCGGCCTCGAGCTGCACTAGGGGCTGGGGAGGAGCGGGCCGGTAGGGATTCTGCATTTACATGCAAGGAAGAAGCTGGGGCGATCAGTGCTCCAGGGGACATGGAAGCCAGAGGGGGGTGGGGTGTCAGGGGCAACATGGGGTCCACACACAGGCCCCTTCGCAGACACCTCCCCCAGAGCCCCACATCCTCTGCCCCCACCTCTGGTGTGGCCGCCGGTGAGGGGCTTCATGGGGAACCTGAGCCTGAGGCCTCCGAAGAGCCAAGTAGGAGGCTCTCCCTCATGTGCGTGCCCGCACGCTCCCTGCCTCCTCGGGCCTTCGCTCCCACGGTGGGCCCTGAGCCTGAGCAGTGTGGCCGCCATCCTCCAGCCGTTCCCAGCCCCCATGGGGGAGACACACAAAGCGCTGGATGGCTGCTAGGACCCTTGTGGGCTTTGCCAATGAAAAAGGCCACAAAGAGGAAAATTCTACGGGGGGATAAAGCACCCCACCGTGGAATCTCTCTGGGACATGGGCATGCATTGTGATGGTAGATAGAAGGCAACATCCAGCCCCGGCTGCCAGCTCACTGCCGCCTTGCACAGACAAGACTCCGATGTTCTCCCAGCAGGGGGCCCTGGTAGGGCCTCGGAGATACTCTGTCACCAGGGCACACGCTGGGGTCCTGGGCAGGTTCTGCATAGTGTCAGCGCCTGCCGCTCCTGGGGGCTCCTCCCGAGCCTGCTGCCAGCTCCCAAGGCCTCACTGGTCTGCGGGACTCCCAGTAACCTTCCTTGAGGGAGGCAGAGCCCAGGCCTTGCCCGGTCCCATCTGATGCCCCCCGACTCCCCGTGTTTGCCTGCAGGTGCTCACGGGTGGGCTGGGCAAAGCCTGGATCTGTTTTTCCGTGACGCTTCTCTTTCTGATGGAGAAAGCTCCTAGGGTGGCACTTCCTGCAGATAGTTTAGCAAAGAAGCAGAAGTTTGCCTTCTCTCCCTGGGAGGAGGTCTGGAGAGCAGCAAGTTGGGTATAAAAGCCCACAGCCTGGTGCTGCCCCCGCCAGCCAGGGGGGCCTCTTGGGGGAGCCCCTGGGAGAGCCCCTGGGAGCTGACAGTGGGCGGAGAGGCTTACTTTGCTTTGCCCACAGTGCTGTCCCATCTGTTTTTTTAAATCAGGAGATTTTATAGGCTGGCCTAGACTTCTGAGTTCTTTAGAAAGTCCGACAGTTTGGGGATCTGGCATCACGACAGTTCCCTACAACTGAGCCAGCTTCCCCCAGACCAGCCCCGCCCCAGGAGCCACCAGATTAGACCCCTTCTTCACGCTCACAAACACGCAGGTGTCAGGTTAGCAAAGGGGAGGGGTTGGGTCAGAGGCCAGGGCACTGGCCCAGGCCCTCACCACCCACACTGAGCTCCTGGGCCCTCTGGAGTAAACGCACCAGGGTCCCCAGCTTGCAGAGCCCCATGCGGGGCCCAGGGAGGAAGGGCCTTGTCTGGAGAGGCAGTCCGGGGGCGCTCGCCGCTCAGCTGGCGTGGAGGATGCCCCAGCAGAGAGAACCTGTGCGCAGCGACTTCGGGTGGGGACACAGTGGCTAGGCACCTCCAGCCTGGGGCAGCCCCGGGAGGGCGCTGTGCCAGGCGGGCCCAGGATGGCGGGACGCAGCTCCCCACGCACTCCGGGCTGGGATCCAGAGAGCCAGGCCGACCAGGTCCTCTGCAGATACGGACGGAGCTCGGCTGTGCACAGCGCACAGCCCGGAGCCGGAAGGCGCCCAAGCGCCAAGGCCGGGCTGTCTCAGGCACGCGAGTTCAGTCCAGAGCAAAGCGCTGCTGGAGGTGGGGAGGGTGGCCGGCAGTGGTGGGCGGGGCCTCCGTGGGGTCCGCCTCCGCCGCACAGACCCCCGCCCCTCCCCTCCCGCCGCCCTCTGAGCTCCGTGGCAGGCCTCCCAGGGCCACGCCCCCTGGCTGCCCGCTGTCCCCAGCCACGCCCCGCGGCCCGCCTCCCCTGCGCTGCGTGTGCCGCCTGCTCCAGGCTAGGACCCTGGCCCGGCGCGCCTCCCCCCCTGCCCCGCACCACGCACCATCCGTTAACCTTGTGTTCTCATTTCAGAGCCCGGCCAGAGCATGCCTTTCGCCCCCACGAGTACACGCATGCTTGCTGCCCCTCATGGCCTCTGAGACTAATTCTGTCTATTTTCTTTCCTCCCCCCATGTCACTTTGGTCACACTCCCTGTTAACACACCACCCCCTTAAGGAGTGCTCTCAGAGTAGCAGCACCGAGGGGGCCTTCCTGGAGCGGCCTGAGCACCCCCACCAGACCCCGCATAGTTCGAGGCTGTTCAGTATCCCCGAAGTAGCCGAGGAGGGAGAGCACCTCGAGCTCTTGCACAAACAGGGCTTAGGGTACTCGGCCAGGGTCCGGGCCCACGATGGGGACCAGGCCTTGCAGGCCTCCTGGCTCCCAGGCGAGCCCCGGGGCCCGGCTGTCGGCCCCGGTGCGGAAGACTTCGCTCTGCAGGACAGAGGCTGTCGGTCCAGCCGTGCGGCCAGCAGGAGCCCGGACAGTGGCCTGGACTGTGGGAGTGAGGAGGAGCTGTGTTTCAGCTTCAGGAGCACGGCCAGGTGCAGCCTGGGCCCTGGGCACTGTCCCTGTAGGAGAAGCCTGAGGCCGCTGCTGGCCCGGCGGCGGACGCTGACCCGGCAGAGCAGCATCGAGGAGGACTTTGGGGAGCAAGTGGACCCCAGCGACGTCCTCAGGAGCCATGACGCCCACCCGAGCCCAGAGAGATCCGCCCCCGGGAAGTATGACTGGGAGGAGCCCCCGGGGCACCAAGGCCCGCGGGATGTCTGGAAGAAAAGCATAAACATGCCCAACAGTAGGGCCACTGCCCCAGAGGCACCTCCCCGGGTGGCAGAAGGCCCTGTGGTGTGTGCAGTCAACTTCTCACATCTGCTTGCCAAACCAATCCATTTTCATTCTTTGCCCTGATTTTTTTTTCTGTTGGTGTCCATCCCTGGGGAGCCTCTCTGCTGGCTGTCTTTCACTTCCATGCATTTTGGTTTAAGTCCCATTGCTTCCCGACCTTTGACCATGCTGACGACCCCTTTACTTTGCTTTAGAATACTGACCCCCACCCCACAGAATCAGCGACGATTATGGCTGCTTTAATTAAAGGACAACTGAATCTAAATTTTAATTAAGGGTTAGCTGAACTATGATGATCCAAAAGTTTGGCAACACGTATCTTTTCAAAACAAACCCCCGGGGACCTGTTACGACCACCACCCGCACCGTCAAGGGTGTTTCCTGACTATGGCTATGGGTTTGGGTTTTGCTGGTGTGTTTGGTCTTCATTCGTAACTGGAAAAAAACAAGGAGGAGCAATTATTGAAGACATCCATTTTTATATATTGTTTCCAAAGTAGTTTTTTCTTTTCCTTCCCCTTTCTTTCCAGGGGGCAGTTTTCAGAATGAATTTTCCACCATCAGCTCTAGATGCATCCCCCTGCCTTGTGTTCCAGGCTTGTTAGTAGTTTGTCCAGAGTAGGGTTTCATTCGGCTTCATTCATCTCTATATTGTGTCCCCTTTCCAGAACATTTGCTCCCACCATGCTGAACTTTTCCATGAAAGCATAGGTGAGCCGCTGGGGGCACCAGGCCTTGGTTCTGAGCCCGCGCAGTTGTGGTCTGTCCACACGAGGGCACCGACCTGGCCCCCACTGAGTCACCTGCCACCTGCGGCCCACACCCTGTCCCCCACCTGTAACAAGCCATCTAATCACCGGGACTCTCTGACCACCGTTCATTCCCTGTGCCCCTGAGAACTTTCCGACTCCAACTACTTACCAGTGAGCTGGAGGTGTTGCTGTGATTCTCTTGTATGATTCTGACCGTTAGTGCAAATTAGAAGCAAACCCGTCCATAAAGGAAATCCTTCCGAGTCAGCCCTGAGAATTGGTGTCTTCGGATTAGGGCCAAGATGTTGCCGTGAGTTTCAAAGCTGGTAATGCACAGAAACTTCTGTCTTTGAGTTTCTGGTAACCGCACACACAACTGTGCCCAGGCGGGATTTTGGAAGTGCAGACCACCCCCCGCCACGTCTGTGAGGGCTGCAGGAGGGCAGGCTGTCCTGAGACTAGCTGAGGGTCCTCTGTGCTCAGAGGTGCTGGAGCTGTGACGAGCTGGGTTTGAGCCACTCACTCTGGTTCCAAGAATTTGGCTTTGGCAGCAGGAGCTGCAGAGAACAGTGCCTCCCAAGGAGACCCTTCTTGCCCCCACTCCCCTCTGTGTGTCGAAAAACAACTCTGGTGTGGAAGGCAGGGTGGCTGGGGTGAGCAGCCTTTTTCTCTTCCAGGTTATTCAGCTAACCTTTCAGTTAAAAGCTAAGTTTAGTTGCCTTTAGAGCTTCTGCTTCTAAGTTGAATTGATTTGGCTAACTTAATTCTCTTGTTTCCCAAGGCTGGCGAGACTTATGACTGTGTTGTTGTGTCTTCAGATTTTAGGAAACCCGGTGTCTGCAGGACGGGCTGACAGGGTGGATCACGTGGGCCGAAGGTTCTCCCATGGCAGTGCTGGTCCTCAGCGGTCCCGGCCAATGATGGTCCCGTCCATCGGTTAGTGGGCCTGGCTGACACCTTTCTCTCTCTTCCGACCCCAAAGCACATGGCTGCTCAATCCTTGATCTGAATGTGTTTACAAACTTATTAGGAGTAGCATTTTCAACCACGTACAGAAAACTCTCCATTACTTATGGCAAAAAGAAGGCAGAAAGAGGCATAAGAGAAATGAACTCTATTTGTAAGTATTCTCAAATATCATATTGGCTTTTTATGTCAATCTTCTCCCTACCGATTTTTTTCTTTCCTGGAGAGGCCTGGAGAGAGTGCAGGGTGCTGCTTCTCCACATCCCGGCTTGTGCTCTCATGAGATGCTCGTGGTCAAAGAAGCAGGAATGGCAGCCAAACTGCAAACACCTACGTAAGCCTGAGTAACGGAGAGTTCTCTGCATGCATCAAGTGCTTTGGCAGCGGGGCTCAGTGTGACGGGAAACCCCACGAGGCCTGATGTGGCCTCTGGAGCGTGGGCTGCCCTCCCTGGGCTCACCTCCTTGCTCATGAGCCCTCCTCTGGCATTCTGTGCCCATTCCCTTCATTCCTTTTTGGGATTGAGCCAGTCTTGCTGAAAGCTATCATTTCAGTCCCTGTGACTGACCTGGTGGGGAAGGGGGTGGTGGTTGAAGGTTTGCTCATTCCACTGGAATGAGTCGTGGCAAAAACAATTCCAAAAGGTATTCACACAAGATAATGGAACTTGGTAATCAGCCCAAACAAACGGGCCTTTTGTGAAAAGGCACGCACGCGTGAAAACAAGGCAGGCAGAGCTGGGAAGGGGGCAGGTGTACAACAGACTGACCCGGGGCTCCAGGGAGGCAGCTTAGGGCCTCCGGACACCTGCTGCACTCGTCACAGCCACACAGCCTAGGTTTAGGAGACAGTCGCCTCCGTTCACGTCAACTAACAGGACAGACAGACGGGATGACGCAAAACAGACCCTCTAAACTACTGTCCTTCTTCCAGACTTTTCTTCTCTTTAGAGTCCAGACAATGGAGAAAAAAATTTCCTCTTCTACCTTTACAGTTTTAGGATGTTTTTATTGATCAGTAAAAATGTCATAGAATACTCAAGATCCTTAAAAAAAGAGTCTTCAGTTCACTGAAAAATGACAAAGTACGCAGAGTCCCACTGGTGAACGCTGGTCTCCCATTACGGGTCCCCTGGCAGGTTACATCATGCAGAGCCCGGGTAGTTTCGGGGGCTCTAAACCTGATGCCACATTCACATGATCCGTGTGTCACTCCCGAGCCTGAGGGGTGCTCCTGGCATAGAAGGTGCAGGGCTTGGGGGGACTGGCTGTCTTTAGAAACGAGGTGGGGCGGGGCTGGTGTGCGGCCCAGACTCAGGTCTTCTCTGTTGTGGAAGCGGGTTTCTGAATCTCCTTTGGACTGTTGCTGTCATGCGTGAAGCCCACAGCCTGGCTCATGGCGTGAACTGCAGTGCACGTGGTTGAAGCGTTAGCCGCGAGGGCACTGGGGCTCTGCAGAGGCTCCATCCCCGGTCTCCTGGGACTCAGAGGGACCGGCTATGGGAGGGGCTGCAAATGGCCTGGTGGGCGCAGAGGCAAAGGGGAGACACGGGCACCTCCAGGTCTTGCCAGCTGACCCCAACCTCGGGGAGCCTCTGACAGGCCTTTGATTGGGTGTGTCTTACCATAAAGAAATCAAAAGGCTGCACGTGTGTTTTCATCTTAGTAAAACACTAGTTAAATTAGCAAAAAGAGAGTAATGCTAATGTTTTAACAACAACAACAAAAAAGCCTCTTAATGCAACTCAAAAAAGTGCTAAATAATCCATAATGGATTTGGTTTAATTGTACCTGACTTCTTATGTAGCAGTGCAAGAAAGCACAAAAAAGCATGATTAATATCAAATGCTTTGATTCCTACACACACACAGAAGCACCTATTAGCGTTTCAAAGGACAAAAGTGGAATGTGCTCAGCAGCAGCCAGTGACCCCTGGGAACGGTCAGTGACGTGCAAACAGACTCTTCCCCTCGTCCCAATTTACTTCCATTTTTCTTGTGCAAATATCAGTGATTGTTTTAGGAATCTGCTCCACAACAAAAGCATTCATTTTCTTTTCCAGAGGAACTTAACTCTGTAGACCGTATACTCCCTAAATATATTTTTAATTATTATTATTATTATTTGAGAGAGAGAGAGCATGAGCAGGGGAGGGACAGAGGGAGAGAGAATCTGAAGCAGGCTCCATGCCCGGTGCAGAGCCCAACGTGGGGCTTGATCTCACGACCCTGAGATCACGACCGGAGCCAAAATCAAGAGTCAGATATTAACCGACTGAACCATTCAGGCACCCCCCCGAATAGATTTTTAAGAAGCAATGCATTCACAATTGAATAAAAATACTGTACCTTTTCATATTCTCTAGGTGTCCTAAACTAAGAAAACAGTGACTTAAAAAGATTTAAAAAGAGGAAAAGTATGTTGGTCTGGATGTAGTAAATTCTCGACCTTACAATCAGTGAGGCAGGCCTCCTGACACTGATCCATGACTCGCAGGAGGATGGAGTTGGGTGCGGTTTCTCGCTGGATCATGGCTGGTCTTTGCTCCACGTGAGGTGCCCCACTCGAGGAGATCCCATTCTGACCAGGGGACTGTGACCTCCCCGGAGGTCCCTTTGACTCAGGTCATGATCTCAGGGTTCTGATATGGAGTCCAGGATCGGGCTCCCTGCTCAGCGGGGAGCCTGTCTCTCCCTCTGCCCCTCCCCCTGCTTGTGCTCGCTCGCTCTCTCTCTCTCGCTCAGTCTGACAAATAAATACGTGAAGAATTCATTTGTCACCACTTAAGTATTTAGAGCTAAGTGAGCAGCTCGGTGAAGTACCCCAAACTTTGACTCACATGCAAATGCTTTTCGGTGACCGGGTGGGGGTGGGGGTGGGGCCCGTCCCACCGGCTCTGCTCCGCAGCGGATGGCCTGTCCCACACTCGAGTTCCATGACAGCTGCTGGCTTTTCAAACCCATCTGTGTCGATCTGCATATTGACCACAAATTTATTTTAAAGACAGAAGTTACCGTGCCTCCACCATCCCATCTTCTAAACCACACTTCCTACAATAGCACACGTCTCTAAGTCCGGGAATCACCCAGCCCTCTGCCTTTGTCCCCACATGCTCCCAGACGAGTACAGTGAGCGCGACCGCCTTTCTCCAGACTTCTACGAAGAGTCAGAGACCGACCCAGGTGCCGAAGAGCTCCCAGCCCGGATCTTTGTGGCGCTTTTTGACTATGACCCCCTCACCATGTCCCCGAATCCAGATGCTGCCGAAGAAGAGCTTCCTTTTAAGGAAGGACAGATCATCAAGGTGGGGGCCGGGCTGGGGGCTGCCGGGCAGGTGGGGCACCCAGGGTAGGGGGGGTGCTGTCACCGTACTGTAGGTCCTGAGCTTGTCCCAAGGGCAGGCTCGTTCTGTTGCTTTATATATTCAGCCTTCGGACCAGCAGAGAGGAGGGACCTTGTGAGTCTGAAGTAGGAACCTGAGAGAGAGCCTGGCCCTCCGTCTATCGGAGGAAGCCCTTTGCTATGGACGGCGACACCGCTAGGTGGAGTCTCAAAGTCCCCTCTGTTGGGTGGGATCTCGTCACACACACCCAGCAAAGTGAAGCCAGAGCCCTGATGGGGAGACCAGCGGGTTGTCCAGACCCCGGGGCAGAAGCTGGTTCTCAGGTGTGGCTGCGTGGGTGGAGGGGCAGATGTGCACGTCTGCAGGGCGCGTGTTGGTGACCATGGGGCTCTTCCCACACATTGTGATGACACGCGGCTCCGCGCCGGCAGAGCTGATGCGCTTGCGACCCGGCAATCATACTGGCCCTTCGCACCGGCTGCAGGTCTATGGCGACAAAGACGCAGACGGCTTCTACCGTGGGGAGACCTGTGCCCGGCTCGGCCTGATTCCTTGTAACATGGTCTCAGAAATCCAGGCGGACGACGAGGAAATGATGGACCAGCTTTTGAGACAAGGCTTCCTTCCTCTGAACACGCCCGTGGAGAAAATAGGTAAGAGCCTCCCCCGGCTTACCCCTGCACCTGCTGGCGGGGCCGCTTCTGCTTCCCCTGGCGCCCCGCGCCAGCCAGGAGCAGGAGGTGGTGTGGACAGGGTCCGGTCTGGGCCATTCCGGATGGAAAATGAACCCACTCTACAATGGTCCTGTGTGCTTTGGGGACATTTGTGTACCTAAATATTTACAAAAACATAGATGATTTTCTAATGGAAGATGAAGTGCAGCCTTGCTTACTAAAAGTCTGTCCCATCTAGAAAATAGACTAGTTGCTTTCTGGTTGTTTTTGCATGTTGTGTCCCCCTAAAATGTGTAAGTTTATCATGTGACCCCCACGGTGCTGGTGTCAGGAAGCCACGCCTCTGGGAGGGGCTGACGTCATGACTGCAGAACTCTCAGAGGGGCGTCAGTACCCTCACCCAGGAGGCCCCACAGGCATCCCTCGCCTCCTCTACCCCGCGAGGACACGGGAGAAGACCCGTCTGTGGACCAGGACACGGATCCTCCCTGCGATCCGACCCTGCGGCGCCTCGGTCTCAGACTTCCGGCCCCCAGAGCCATGAGGAGCGACCGCACTGTGTTCGGGCGGTGCGCACGGACCGGGGACGCCGGGGGTGGGCTGTGAGCCTCCGCCCGTGCCCAGTACGGGTCAGAGGTGATGAGGTCGTGCCATGCTTTCCATCCAGGTGGGTGTTGCTCATCCAAAAGGCAGAAAAGATTTTCACGCGTTAATGTGGACGGATGAGAGACTCCTCCATTTCTCTTGACCCAATTTGCAAGCACCAGTGAGTACACAGCAAAACTACTTTCAGTGAATTTAAACATTACATTTATGATCTCTAATTGTGCCCACATGCAGGGAAAATCTACTCATTACAAAGGCCTTTGCTTTCTCTAAATGGCTGCAGAGAGAAAGATCCGTTTTATGTCATTTGTGTTTTAGGTTTTAATAGTTCAAAACATTAAGTTAACTTAATTCTAAATCAGATTTCAGAGACAAAATTCAGTGGCTCAAAGAATATGCATAATTTTAAGGATAATCACAAAATCAAATACACTGTTTCAACCTCTTTGGTATGAATGAACTTACAGTCAAGTTGAAACCCACATCTGTTAGTTGAAGCTTCTGTGAATACACCGCCCAAGTCAAGTCCGCGAGCCGAAGCTCCCTGAGCCCCGTATACCCCCAACTCCTTTCCCAAGGCCACCGTGATGGGGTCAGGGCGGGAGCGGGCTCTACGCACCACACACCCAGCAAACCTGCAAGCGCTCCGCTAGAAAACAGTGGCTTGATTCATGTTACCAATTAGATTACATGTCTGTTTGCTTTATTCTTTTTTTCTAAACGTGACTTTTGAAGGAACCAGACTGAGCTACCACAGGCCCTTCTAGTGCTACAAAGTAGGACTGTCACTGCAGGCTGAGCACGTGCCTCCTGCGGCCGGGGCAGGACCAGGTGTCCACCTCGCGGCCCTTTTCTGACACCACGTGCGGTGAGACAGGAGGAAACGGGATGCAGACCGGAACAGAAGACAAACTTTTTTCTAGTCACAGATGACATGAAAATCTACTTAGGAGATCTCAAAGGATCTAGAACAGAAGTTCCTAGAACTAACGAGTGAGCTTAGCAAAAGCAATTGTTTTTCCAATGTTAACCGTGAAAAATTTGAACTTGACATTTAAAAAGTAATACTTACAATGATGTGACAAAGACATGAGAAAGGAGGGGTTGAATGCACGCACGCTGTGTGTGGGGGAGACCACCAATGGCGAGGAAGGAAATCCAAGGATCCCCAAGTAAATAGACGTCGTGTTCCCGGACTTCAGGCAATGAAGACATCCAACATCCCCAAACTGACCTGCAGATGGATGCACCCCCTGGCCCACGTCCGTGCGCATGGGACTCACCCCTCCCCCAGTCCACATCTGTGTGCATGGGACGCACCCCCAGTCCACGTCAGTGTGCATGGGACTCACCCCTCCCCCAGTCCACATATGTGTGCATGGGACGCACCCCTGGTCCACGTCAGTGTGCATGGGACTCACCCCTCCCCCTGTCCACATATGTGTGCATGGGACGCACCCCTGGTCCACATCCGTGCGCGTGGGACGCACCCCCCCGCCCACATCTGTGCACATGGGACGCACCCGCCTGATCCAAGTCTCTGCAGGGATCTGTGTAGATTCGATGTGCTAAATCAAACATGTACGAAAAGGCAAAGGGATTACAGTTGCTTGAATGATTTTTTAAAAGCACAGTGGAAGACTCGTGCAAGCGGGTTTTGCGGCTGGCACACAGGGGAGCGATGGAGACCAGGTGGTGTGGGAGGCTGCAGAGGCACCGGGATCCGTGCAACAGGGCGAATCCAGGAACGGACAAACGCTTGCAGCGTCCACAGAGTTTCAACCCAGGGAGGGGGGCAGTTCAATGGGGAAAGGATGGTCTTTCCGTAATGGGTGCTGGAATCGGGCAAAGAAAAATGAAGCTCGGGCCACACTCCTGCCAAACTTAAAAAATGAACTTAAAATTGAACACGGTCTTAAGTATAAAAACAGACCGTGAAACTTCTAGGAGAACTTCATGGTGAGGAAGCCACGATTTCTTTGACATCACACTAAAACCATGACACAGAAAAGGAAGGAACTGATGTCAGACTTCACTAAAATTGAGAAACACAGCATGAAAAGAAAGAAGAGCGAGACCCCAGGCTGCAGCAAGTATCTGCAAGTGACCCGGCCAAACGGGGAACCGTACTGAGAACACACTGCGCTCAACAACTCAATAACAGGAAAGCAAACCACCAGCGCCACCGTGGGCAAAAGACCCAAGAGATCCTTTGCCACAGAGGATTCGTGGATGGCAAACGAGCAGGTGGAGGGATGCATAACGGGACCCGTGGAGTGCCGATTAGAGCGCGATGAGAAGCCAGGATGCCCCTGCCGGGTCGGACGTGGGACCGGAGCTGCGTCCGCTGGAGGCGAACCCGTGTGGCACGACTGCTGTGCCCAACAGGCGGCGGGTCCGTCTCCAGCTGGACACGTGACGGCCGGCCACCCCTTCCTGGGGTCCTCGCCTGGGGGAATGGAGCTTCTGTGCGCTCACACAGCTGCTCGGGCACTCACGGCGGCTGCACTGCACGTCACTGATCCCCTGGACAGTGGACCAAGTCACTGATGCTTCAGACAGGGGGATGCTCCTCACCAATAAAAGTAGCACCGCGGACACACGCAGTCACATGGAGGGAGCTCAGGGGCATTGTCCCGGTGAATGAAGCCAGTTTCTAAACCCTGCATGACTCCATTTATAGGATATTCCAGAAAAGGTGAAAGTATGGGGACAGAAAACAGACCAGGGGTTACCTGGGCTGGAGGTGACCACAAAGACATGGGCGGGAGTTTGGGGGCTGAGGGAACTGTCCTCTATTTTGATGACTGCGGGGCTGACGTGACCACGTGAGCTTGCCAGCATGGTGGGAAGCAGACGCTGGACAGAGTGCATCTCTGGGCTCTTCTTAACACCTGCAGGGATTCATTCTTGCACCTCCCCTGGAAAATTAACAACACTCAGAAGGACTGGATGCACCCCTGCAGGAAGTCTGTGCTCTGTTTCAAGGAAACACACATGCACAGGCCCTGCAAAGGTGCCCTCGCGCTTTCTAAATTACAGCAGCGACGCTGGAGCAGGACCCAAGCGTGGCTGATGTCTGGAACTTCGCACACAGCCAGCCCTGCACCTGCGGGACGCCCCGGAAGGGCACAGGACCGACGTCAGTTGCTTTCTAAACACATGCCTTCAATGGTTTTCCTTTGTATGAATCCCAAAAACCAGTTCTAGGCACCGAGCAGCTGTGTTTGGAAGAAAAGCACCAACGCCAGGTCCTCTGGGAGAAACGCGCCGTCCTGTGCTGCCCAGAGCCCTTTGGAGCTATGATTCCGGAGGATCCCCTGCTTCATCTGAGCCTCCCAGTTGGACGGACACATCGGGGAAGGGAAGCGTCCTCGCTGCTGTAAGGGGGGTACTGGGCCAGAGCAAACATACGAGAACATGCAGCTCAGGGCGACCGGCCCCACAGCTGGAGGCTTCGCTGGTGCTTGCACCCCGAGCACGAGGCCCTGGAGACAGCGGTTGTCGGGTCCTGCTGGCCACGTGTGCCCTGCTGCCCTGGGGACGAGGGAGAGGGGGTGCCACTCCTTTCGGAATAACCACATGATGGCTTTCTTTTCCTCCTTGTGATGTAAACAGAGAGAAGCAGAAGAAGCAGCAGGCATCCGGGGGCGACGCGGAGGGTGGTGGCCCTGTACGATTATGACCCGCGAGAAAGCTCACCTAACATCGACGTGGAGGTACGTGCCCGGCGTCGTTCCGCTGCGGCTCACGGCCGGTGCCTGGGCCTCTCCCTGCACGGACGCCTGGGGGCCATGGGATCTGGAAGGGTCGGTACATGCAGTAAATGGCGTGAGGGCGCTGGGCGGGAGGAGACAGGGAAGGCGCGCAGCCGCTGACAAGCCCCGTCGCCGTGGCTTGGGGTCCCCGTACGGGACGCTACGGGGGGAGCAGTCTGCGATCTTCTGCCTCAGGTGACAGCCCCATAGGGTCGCCTGGAAGACGGAAATAACAGCCCCAAGCGAAAGCAGAACTGTAAGGTCCCCCCCGCCCCCCCCGCCACATGCAGAAGCTGAGGAGGAGGCCCCGTGTCTTCCACACACGTGGCCTGGGCCGGCGTGGCCCTTGACGCCCTGGGAGGCAGGAAGGGAGTCACCTCCAGAGCTGAGAGGCTCGGTTTTCAGCCCATGGACCTGCTTTCTCAGATGACAGCTGTGTCCAAATCTGTCACCCACGGTTTTCCTTGTGCCCCACGTGCTCCCAGCTCGTGGTTCAGATTCAGAGTGCGCACTCTGCAAGCATTTCTGCATGGACCCGATTCATAGGGGACGCCTGGCGGCCTGAGAGGTCAGCTTCCTTCCCTCATCTTCACATTCAGAGATTAACCCACATGTTATTTTGTCTTGGGTTTGCACCCTCCACTAGAGTCCATGTGCCCGTCTCAAGGCTGGTGCCTGGCACGGCACAGACACTTGGTAGAGAATGAATAATTGAGTAAAGGTTTTTTGCACTCAGTGAAAAGGTAGTTATCTAACGGTCCTTACACTACAGAGGATTTTTCCCTGAAGTTCTGGGTTTTTCAAGTTAACTCTTTGACCGGTTCTATTTTATTTTTTTAAAAGATTTTATTTATTTATTTATTTGAGAGTGAGATCGAGCCCACAAGCAGGGGGAGCTGCAGAGGGAGAGGGAGAAGCAGGCTCCCCGCGGAGCAGGGAGCCCGACGTGGGGCTCGATCCCAGGACCCCGGGATCATGACCTGAGCCGAAGGCAGACGCTTCACACTGAGCTCCGGCGGGAACAGCGCGCGGGGCGCTTTGCGGGGAGGCGGGCTGCAGCCTGAGCTGTTCGTCCTCCCTGAGTCCCTGAGGCGCCATGCACGGAGGCACTCGTCGGCTCCTACCCCTCCCTCCCTGTTTGAGAGAGCAGGTCAACGCCAGAATGATGAGAAGAAAGAAATCATTAGAGCAACCAGGAAGAACTTTCTAAGGAAAACCGACTACTCCGTGTCCAAGGTATTACTAACTTGACGTTCTGTCTCCACAGGCAGAGCTGACGTTCTGCACCGGAGACATCATTACTGTTTTCGGTGAGATCGATGAAGATGGATTTTATTATGTAAGTTTTTGAAAGATCAAAAAAGCACCATTTCATTGATTTTGCACGTCTATTTCCGCTTGCGTGTTCTTGCCCCGACAATTATGTGTAAGCTTCCTATGACTTTCGGAAAGGTCCCTGTCACTGAGGCTCGTCTGATACAGAGAGAGGGGCTGTGAGCGTCTCCATCCCTCCTGCTCTGAGGGGGGCACTTCCGTGTCTGTAAGCTGCAAACAAAGGACATGTATTCCCATTCTTCGATCTAAAATTGTCTTCCATCCAAACAGGTACCAGTTTAACTCTCTGGTTATTTGCAAGGTATAGGTTTTTATACGGGAGAAGGAAGGAATACAAATAGGCAAAGTTACTAGTTAATCCACCCCAACAGGGTGTAGAACTCCTCCCTGACCTTCCTTGGAGCTGATGGCCATTGGCAGCGGGGACCAGGCTCTGGGCAAGGGCTCCCGGCTCAGTGGCCCCGGGGGCAGCCTCCGTCCTTTACCCTCCCGACATTTCCTGAGGCAAAGAGAGAATGCCGGTGGGCTTCGCGTCGTGCTCCTGCCCTGGTGGCCCTCCCACGAGTGCCGCGCCCCCGGGCCCGAGCCCACAGGGCTGTGAAGGACACAGCTGGCAGGCCTGCGGGGTGCACGCCCCGGGGGGGCTGGGGGACAGGGCCGCCATCTCGCGCAGGGATCCTACCTCCCCCATCACCCCCCCTTTCTTTAATCAGAACAGCCGGGTATCCGTCAGGTCCTGCTAAGGCAGGTTTCTCTGAGTCAGACGAGTTCACGGCCTCAGGCACGTGGGGACCCAGGTTCGTGATCACTGCCGATCGGTGTCAGTGAGGCTGCTCACACTCTGCCCCCCGTCTCTTTCCAGAAGAGACTGTAAAGGGTCTGCGAGTGGGCAGATGCCAGGCTTTCTGTCCTGTCGAGGGTTGGAGAGGGGGCGGGTGAGGGAGGTGGGAGCCCCCGAGGCCAGGGCGCGGGCTGCAGGCCGGTGCAGGTGGCAGAGGGGGCGGACGGAAGCCGGCGTCAGTAGCTCCCAGAGCGCGGGTCGTTCGTTGGGGTGAGAGTGTCGTCCAGGAAGACGCCCACATTCTGCCTCAGGTGGTGGGTGCCCTTGGGAACAGGGGCATGAGAACACAGTTGAGAGAAAGATGTGCTTTGGAAAGTGCTGAGCTTGAGGGTGTGAACAGGACATCTGAGCCTCTCCGTGAAGCAGAGGGATCCGTGCCGCTGATCCTGGAAGATGCTAGTAGCCACGTCTGATGCAGCCGCGTGCGGCGGAGGGGGCAACGTGAGGCAGTCCCGTGCGCTTCTGACGTGGCGTTCGCAGGACCGCGCGAGAAGCCCGGCAGATTGAGGGGAAGAGGCAGGTCTGTCCCCCGAGCTCCTCGGTGAGCCCGGACCGGGGGCCCGTCTGCACGTCCGCGGGCGCGGGACTGTCCGGGTGTGCGTGCCCACGGGCATGTGAGGTTGAGGCCGTGCGTTTCCACAGGACCCGGTCCCCACACCGAGCCACGACTCCACGTGGCGCTCCCCGGAAGGAGCAGGTGTGGCTGGTGCTGGAGGAGGATCTGGCTGTGACGACGGGGCTCGTAGGCTGTGGAGTGGCTGGTGTAGACGGGATTTGTGACCCTCAATGTGGGAGAAACCCCCGGGGAAATGTGTACAGTAAGCAGCAAAGGTGTCCTTGGGAAAGTCTCTAAGGGACACCGAGAGAGACCTTAGCTCCTGGAGGAGGCCGAGGAAGGAGGCAGGGACGGGGGCTCGGGGCCGAAGAGAGGGCGGGTGGCCAGATCCGGCGCGTGCGTCTCGGGCTCAGAGGGGATTCTTGCTGGGAAGACACGGGAGGTACCTGGGACCACCTCTTTTTTTATATCAATTTTTATTTTTAATTGTGATAAAATACACATTCTTCATCATCTCTACGTGCACAGTGCGGTGGTGATACATCCGCGTTGTCGTGAGTCGCCGCCGTCCGCCCTCAGGACTCCTCCCCGCTTGCCGCCCTGAAACTCCATCCCCAGCAAACACCAGTCGCCCCTTACCCCTCGCGTCCCCGGCCCCCCGCCTCCTCTCCGTCCCCGTGAATCCACCTGCCCTCCGGGCCTCACACACGGGGACTTTTCTCACGCCTGCCTTACCTCGCTGCGCAGAGCGTCGTAGCATAGCTCACCCTCTCCTTCCTTTTAAGGCCAAAAATGACTCCACGCTGGGTGCACGTGGTTTAGTCACCTGTCCGCCCGTCAGTGGACACCCGGCCCCTGTGAGTAATACAGTGATGAACACGGTGTGCAAACACGTCCCTTGGACCTGCTTCCAAATCTTTCGGGTTTTGACCCAGGAGTGGAATTGCTGGGTCAAATGGTATCTCTGGGTTTCACTTTTTGAGGAGCCGCTGGATCGTTTTGCCCTCAGCAGCGCCCCCTTCTCACCCCCCCCCCCAGCAGGTGCATGAGGGCTCCAATTCCTCCCTGTTTTCAGCAACATTTTGTCTGTGTTTTTTTTAAATTTTTGTTTGTCTGTGTTCTGTCCTAACAGATGTGAGGTGGTATCTGGTGGTTCTGGTTTACATTTCCCTAAGATGCTCGTGTTAATTCATGTTGAGCGTCTTTCCGTGTACTTGTTGGCCGTCTGTGTGTCTTTTGGGGGGGGCTGGAGATAGCGATGCAGATCCTCTGCCCGTTGTTTAATCGGGTTCTTGTGTTGAGCTCTCGATGTGTTCTGGACACGACCCCTTCTTAGGTAGTTTGCGAACATTCTCCCATCCATCCCGTAGGTTCGCTCTTCACCCTGGTGGTGGTGTCTTTGGCTGCAGTGTCTAATCAGGGAGTAGGCTGCGCATCTCATGCCGTCGTTTCTTAGACTGGAAAACAGAGCAACAGACTCCCATGTAGTCCGGGGCCAGCCAGTCTGGGACTTGGTTTTGGACGCTGGTGGGGCAGGTGGGCATTGGGGGCAGTGGGGAGGAAGTGACATGGTGGCCGTGACCCGCTCAGTCCAGATGTCCTGTGGATGGTGACCTTAACTATGTACCTGCGTAGAGATGTGAGAGAAAGTTCTGGAAGGGAACAGACGGACCTGAAGCAGTATCCTCTCTCGGGAGGTGTCAACGGACACTTTCATGTCCCCCATACTGTTTGCATTTTTATGGTGAGAATGTGGTTGTGCACGAGACGGATGCGTAGCTCTGCACCTGGCCCGCACGCTGGACCGCCTGCTGGCCTCGGGAGGGGGTCAGTGTGTCTGGATCGGGGCATCTGCTCAAGTGGTGCCTTTAAAAGCTCCCCAGGGATGCTGCGGTCAGCCGGGGGGTCAATGGCCACTACATGGGGTGGTCCCGAGGACTGGTTCCTGGGAGCTGCCTGAGCCCACTGGCCAGAACACACCTTCCTCAGCTCCACCCCAGACAGGCCAGATGCAGACCTTGGGGATGGGACCCTGCCCCTCGAGCGCATCCCGAGGTCACTGTCCTGATCAGGGTATAGTTTGGAGACACTGGAGTCCCTCTGAGTTCTCCCACCTTCGAACCAGAACAGACCCCGCAGGCAACCCTCCCCAGAGCTCTGCTCCTGTGGTGAAAGCAAGAAGGAGGTTTTGGGAAAATCGAGTAATTTGTTCTGCTGTGTTTTTAGGGGGAACTTAACGGGCAGAAAGGCCTTGTGCCTTCAAACTTCCTGGAAGAAGTGCCTGACGACGTGGAAGTCTATCTCTCTGACGCACCGTGCCACTACCCCCGAGACGCGCCAATGCGCTCCAAGGCAAAACGGGTAAGCAGACCCCCCCCCCCAGCACCTCCAACTCCTGCCCCCTCGGCCACGCTCGCTCTCACACAGCCCTCCCGTGGATACGTTTGCGTCTTGGGCCGAAAAGCCCATGCCCTGAATTTTTCTCTCTGCCCTTCCCTGGGGGTTGTGCCTAAGCATTCTCACTTTTGCTTATTTATTTCACAAAACCTGCCCCCTCTCGGTTCTAACCCATCTGCCTTTCCTGACAAAGGGAGTCCCCGCCCTGCCCTGTAGACGCACATTCCAGCTGGGGTGAGAGTGAAGGGGGTGGCTAGTCCTTCCGTTCCTTTGCCCTGCTAGGATTTCAGTTCTCTTAGCAAAGACCAGAGACCTCCTCCAGCATAATTAACTAGTAGATGACATTCATGTTTAGTGTCTCATTTTTATTTTATTTCATCACTGCCAGTTTTTATATATTATATTTTTATATATATATATTTTTATTTCTTTGCTCATCTGCTTGGAAACAGAAGAAGAGTGTTCATTTCACACCTTAATCAGGCACTGTAGCCTTCACGTAAGTGAGCAACTGAAGATACCCGTACAGATTTAGCCCCGTCCGCGGCGCTAGGCGGACTAGTGCGGGAGACGCAAGGCTTCACTGTGGGTGTTAAAAACAAAAACAAAAACAAAAAGAAATATGTCTCAAAAAACCACTGGGCCTGAAATAGTAGGCTATTACTCGGTCTCAGTTGTAAAGCAACTGAATTTGTAGTCAAATCATCATCTTTACTCCTCATTTCCTACTATCTACATTAAGAATATTTCGAAGGCCAACATTGGGAACATATTTCTTAAGAGGCTAATTGTTTGTTTACGTAGAGAGTGTTGCAGTGTCTCCTCGTAACTAAAGCTGCATATTGCATTGTTAGCCACTCTTGGAAAAAAGCACAACCTAAACCACTATGTTTACTCTAGGAAATTTTCCTCTAAAAACACAGGAGGTTGAGCAGATGAGTAGTGAGCAGGGGGCAGATGCAGAGTTGGCTCTGACAGGCCCCCTGCGGGCTTGACCCCAACCAGTCTGTCAGGGTCAGGTCTGTGCCTCTGTCTCGAGAGAGCGCAGGCTCCCTCCTCAAAGCACAAGCCCGTGTCCCGAGCGCCGGCCTTTGCGGCCGGGCCAACCGTGGGGCACCAGTGCAGTCCTAGGCGTGACGAGCCACGCGGCTACAGTGATGGCGTTGGACGGAGTAGACGGTATCTTCAGCTGTGCTTGGGATGCTTTACTAGGTGTCTTCCATTGGAACTAGACCTTGATTCTAAATCCAAGCAAGCTTGAAGCCCTTGGCTCCTCTCCTGTACCTGCTGGCTACCGAACACTCGAGGGAGGCAGGGCTTTGCGTGGAGAGTTGGGGGGGCGCAGGACAGGGCGCCGGGCCCTCAGGCGCGCATCCGAGCCGCCGGGCGAGCCCCGTAGACCGAGGCACTATGTGCGCACTCTGCGGGCAGAAATTCACGTCCGGCCCCTGGGGAGTAATGAAAGCATGCAGTAAGGGCCTTTAAGCTTCCTTTGATTGCGATTGAGGTTCATTTTAGTTTTTTTTTCTTTCAACTGGTGTGTGCCATCGCTCTAGCCTACTAACTTCCCCAGGAATGCACACGGCAAGATCAGCACTTCCTCTACCCCAGCCGCTTTCAGACCCAACAAGTCCCCTTTAAGAACCTTTGCTTTTAAGATTACTGACGGGCACTCAGCCAATTTCATGTAACCTAATTTAAAGTGACTTCTGCTCCCCACCCTGCCCCCACCCCTCCGCTAGGGCTCTTAATTTACAAAGCAAATTATTACCTAGCCTTGTCTGGCCAAAGCAATGGCCTCCCCCTCCCCTGAAGACAAAGAAACCGCAGACCAAACGTGGATGGCTAGACCCCCCCCCCGCCGTAGGGCCGCTGTGGGTGGGGGTGGGGGGGCGCGCGCGCTCGTGGCATCCTTTAACCCCGAAGGAAGACACGAGCCACCCCTTACCTTTGCTGGCGGGGGACGGGGCCGTGCGGTGTTACCAGCGGATGGATGTTGTTGGCGCTCACGCACTCAATAAACTGTCACACTGTACCTACTAGGTTCCTCCTGAGGGTTCAGGTACAGCAAGGAGAGCGCCATCCCCCACAGCCCATCTCCATTCGGGGTCACCTCCGTCATCTATGGGTACTGGTAGTCCTGGGAGAGGCAGGGAAATGTCCTCGAAAAAGAAAAAGGGGCTGCTTTCCAAAGGCAAGAAACTGCTGAAAAAGCTGGGTGCAGTGAAATGACCATGTGCTTCTGGACGACTCCCCAATCCATGTCATTCTCTTTGATTCCAAACTAGGGCTTTCAATGACTCAAGTACTTCCTAAAAACACACTCTTCTCCCCTGACACCAGGAGAGAAGTGCTCTTTGCACTGCCGTCCACTTTAAGCCAACGGCGAGGACAAAGAGCGGCTGGTGCCCCCTCCCAGCCTCCGTGCCAACCGCTCTGGCCCGCGGCCTGACGGGAGGCGGGCTCTCCCAAGCACCCAGGGGCCAGGGGCTCGCTCCCCACCCGGGGTCCCAGCCTCTGTGCATTTGTCATCCGCCCTTAAAGCAATGGTTTCCACCTCAACCCCTTCTCAAAATGCTTGCCTCATGATGCATCACTCTCTTTAACTCTGGTCTTAAAGTTCCTAGTTTAACCGCCTTGATGTTCTGCCTTATAAACGCACAATGGTCTGTACTGTCTAATAAAAACTACCGTGTAACTTTGTACGTGTCGTGCATTCAGTGCTCCTCACCCTCACACAGCGCTCTGAAGTCACTCGTGCAGGCCGTGCATTTTGACGCCCTGGCTTTTCGCCTTTCCGCAGCGAGCCGGGCAACACACAGAAAATGTTTACTTACTCAGATCATTCAAAAAAAAAAAAAAAAAAAGAGTGAGAAAGTCACTTTGTTTGGAGAAGTTACTGCTCCTCCAACCTGCCAGAAAGCTGAGAACGGCTCATGGCTTCCAGCGTCCCCTTCGGTGGCGTATGGATGTCTGCCACTTCCATTATTTGTCCCCCGCCACCCACAGCCGGCCCGCGGCGCGCAGCGCGCAGGAAGCGGCCCCCCCCCCCAGGCACACGCCACACCCACACCCTCCTAAGCTCAGCCCGTGCACACGGCTCCACACCAGGCTCCCCCATGGGCCCTCGAACAAGAGACTCACAGAGCTGCCGGCTGGTGTATCGGATTGCTTACTATTTTGTAATTCTTGTCCACTTGTAAATTGTTTTTACTCTTTATACATACTTTTCAGACTGCCTTTCTTTTGTAATTTACGGAAGGTTTATAAATGAATGACCAAGCTTTTCCCATTGTGTCTTCAAAAACTCTTGTAAATTGTAATATATTAGTGTGTGGTACATTTATTAAAAGGAAATTCGTCCGTGTGTGGTTCAGTACTGTGTGTGCGTGCATGTGTACGGTCAGTGTAAGATATTTTATAGAAATAAAATTTGTTATTTTATACAATGCCGTTTCTTCCGTATCTTCGTTTGAAACACTTTTGACCAGAGCGGCCTCTCGGGATTCCTTTCTCCCGTGCGCACCAGGAAACTCGATGGCCTTGCCTTTGCCGGCACTCCCTATTTCTCCGCAATGGTTGTGACCAGCACTCAGGAGTCGGTCACCAACTGCCGTCACCTCGTGCTGCTGGCGACAGCTGGTGGCAGCCCGCTCTGGCAGACGGAGCCAATGTTCCCTGGGCCTGAGGAGCACTCACAGACAGACAGCCGGGGCCCGGGGGGCGAATCGAACCGTATTTGTCCTATTTTGCGCTGGTCCCTTTACAATTCAGGTGCCGCATGTGACCTCGTGCCTGTGTGCGATCTGAACCGGCCAAACCCACGCGGCCGGGGCAGAAGGTCAGGGGGCACAGAGTTTCAGTTAGGCAAGATGAATAAACTGATGCACTAATGTAAAAAAAAAAATGCTAGGTCAAACGGAAAGTCTTACGAAAAAATAAATTCCAGCTGAAGAAATACTGACGCAAGAAATTATGGTGCACACGACAGTGTGAATGCCCTTTATGCCACCGCATGTTTAAAGATGGTTGAAATGGTACATTTTCTTACGTAAACTTTACCACAGTAAAACAAAACAAAACAAAGATAGCGAAGGTAGCCAGGACTAATGTTTCTCTCTTTTGAAAATATTTACAAATTTGCCAAAATATGGAGGCAGACCCAAACGCAGGCAAACCTGCAGGAATAATGAGGGGCTTAGCTTTGGTGAATACTACTGAACACTCGCACAGTACATGATGCCAGCTGTACACACTTCCAGAGAGAAGAAAACTGCCCCAACTCCCGAGGCCAGCAGAGTCCGCAGCAAAACTAGACAAAGACATTACAAGAAATCCACAGACCAAGAGCACCATGAATTTAAAAAAAATCCTTAATGAAATATTAGCAGATTAAATCCAGCAATATATAAAATGGATGACTGATCCACTATGCCCAGCTGTAGCTCATCCCAGGAATGAAGGCTGCCTGAACTTTCTGAGAAAAAATCAACACACTTTACCAATAGAACAGAAGACAAAAGCTATCTTTTGATGCAGCAAAAGCATTGGACAAAATTCGATCCCTATTCAGGAAACTAGGAAAAGAAAGGAATTTATCTCAACTTGATAGGATTAGCAGCCGGCACCATACGTAATGGTGAAAGACTGACCGCATCCCTCTTTTCATCCAAACCGAGCCAAGGACACCAACTTGACCAGTTGTGTTCAACATCGCACACACCACTCCTAAAACACCAGCCCAATGAGGAAAGAGAAGTCATACACTTTGGAAAGGAAGAAGTAAAATAGTCTTTGCAGATGACATGATTTTGTATTTGGAAAATGCTAAGACAGCAACAAAATGCTGTTGGGACTAAGAAGTGGATTTGGCAAGGTGACAGGCTACAAGGTCAACATACACAAATCATTGGTATTTCTACAAACTAGCAGGGAACAATTAGAACAGAAATTAAAATACAAATATAAATGGTATAATAAGTAAAAATATAGGTAATTAGTTATATTAGCATCAAAACCACAACATACTTAGGGATAAGTTTAACAAAATATGAGCAAAACCTGTATGCTGAAATTTATAAAACATTGCATAGAAATAAAAGGGCTCTTAAATAGAGATACAGGATATGTTCATGGTTTAGAAGATGTAATATTGTTAAATTTCCGATTTTCCCCCAAGTAGATCTATTGATTCAGTGAGATGCCAGTAAAAATCCCAACAGACTTTTGCTAGAAATTGATGAGCTGATTTAAAAAATGATGCGGAAATGCAAATGATCTACGATCACCAAGACGGTTTTGAAAAAGATAAACAAAGTCAAAAGACTCCCAATTGCCTGATTTTGAGACTTGTAAGGCCACAGTCATCAAGACAGTGTTGTTTTAGTGTAAAATGTGGACATTTAAGTCACTGGAACAAACTAGAGAATCCAGAAGTAGAGGCATACATACATGGCATGTTCATTTAAAGCCAAGGGACCAAGGTAGTTCAGTAGGGGAAAGAAATGTGGTGTTTTCTGGAAATGTTGCGGAAAGAGCTAATTATTTATGGGAGAAAACTGACGCTTATCTCACATGGCACACAAAAATTCAAACAGATCACAGTTCTAAATGAAAAAGTTGAAACCCTAAAGCTTCTAGAAGAAAATGGAAAATTTTGGACAGAGAGATGTTTTACATAGGACACAAAAAGCAGAAGCTGTAAGAACTAATAATTGGATTTCATCAAATTTAAAAACGTCTTGGGGCGCCCGGGTGGCTCAGTCGTTGAGCGTCTGCCTTCGGCTCAGGTCATGATCCCGGGTCCTGGGGTCGAGCCCCGCGTCGGGCTCCCTGCTCGGTGGGAACCTGCTTCTCCCTCTGCCTGCTCTTGTGCTCTCGCTCCTTCTCTCCCTCTCAAATGAATTAAAAAAAAAAAATCTTTTAAAAGAATTTAAGAATGTTTTCTCTTTGAATGATACTTAAGAGAACAAAACAGCAAGCCAGAAACTGGGAGGCAACGTTCATAGTACATATATCTGACAAAAGATCTGGATCTAGAATATATAAAGACATTTTACAATTCAATAAGACCAATTTTTAAAAAAAATATGCAAAAGATTTGGACAGCTATTTTATAAGAGATGTAAAAATGGCCAGGATGCACACAAAAAGATGCTCAATAAGTATCATTAGTCAGCAGGGCCATGCAAATAATAACCCGAATAACATAATGTTGTTATAACCCACAGCAATGGCTGTATGAGGTCATCTTATTTGGGTTAATTTTAGCTAGAATTCTAAAATTCTATTTAAGGGGCACCTGGGTGGCTCAGTCTGCCTTCGGCTCAGGTCATGATCTTAGGGTCCTGGAATCGAGTCCCGCATGGGGCTCCCGGCTCGGCGGGGACTCTGCTTCTCCCTCTGCCCTCCCCCTGCTTGTGTGTGTGCGCACGCGCTCTCTCTCTCTCTCTCTCTGTCAAATAAATAAAATCTTAACAAAACGAACATAAAATTCTATTAAAATGAGAAAGAGCGACACCATCAGATGTTGGGGAAACCACGAGCAGCTGGGACTCAGGCCTTGCAGGGCAGAGGCAGGGGAACGCGCACGGCGGAAACCGCCATCAGCTTACCATACGTCAGAGACACTCCGCCTACGGATCGAGCAGCTCCGTGTCTACGCACGTACCCAAGAGAAATAACAATACGTGTCCACGTCAAGGCTCCAGCAAAATTTCTTACAGTTTGTTATGATAGGCCCAAAGGCGAAACACCCCAAATACCCATCTCTTGACGACTAAACATGAAATGCAACCAGAGGAACACAGCTTAGCAAATACACACTTACACAGTCACACGCATGAGTCTTCGAAACACGGTCTGTCCCGAGCAGAAGACACCAGACCCAAAGGAGCACACACTATGGGATCTCGTTTTCATGAAATTCCAGAGGAAGTGGAAGGCAGATCATTGGTTGCTTGGGGACAAGGTGGGAAGAAGGACTGTTTGCAGAGGAGCAAGAAGGAACTTGTGGGAGGGAGGGAATAGGTATTTTTCTAAATCTGATGGAGGTGGAGACACAGGAGTGTATGCATTTGTCAAAACTCATGCAATTGGATTTGCTGATATGTAAATTATAACCCAATGAAATTTATTTACGTTGGGGCTCCTGGGTGGAGAAGGAGGATAAAAATAGGCCAGGCCGGGAAACGCGTCCATAGGAAAGAGCCGTGGGACCGAACGGAATCACCAAGGGGGTCGAGCAAAAAGCAGGGAGACCCTAGAGGCGCTCCAGCGTGGAATCGGGCGACACAGAGAAGGCACAGCGGGGCGGAAGGGGCACCGGGGGACAGCGTCCTAGCATCCAGGCACAGGAAGCCTTTCCAGGAGATTGTGCCCATAGGGTCGCTGATGAGGGCTAGGAGCTGACTGGTTAGCACCACGGGGGTCAGGGAGGAGCTCCGTAAGAGCGCGGATTGCGGGAGGAAAGCCGTTGGGGGCAATGCAGGTCTTTTGCTTTAAGGGGGCGTAACACTGACGCCATCCGCGGTCTCCACCTTGGGCTCCCTCCGGGGCACAGGTGTTGCCCTCGGCGATAACTAGCAGATAACCAGCCTGTGACCTCACCGCCAGGCCCCACGCTCTGCCCTGCGCAGAGAGCGCCTGGAGCGTCCTGGGTGGCCGGCTGCCTGTAAGTTACCCCGGAAGGGACTGAGCCGCAGGCTGGCTGGCTTGTGTTTGGGGACGACAGTGTCCTCCTGCTCTGGAGGGTACGTTACTGACCTCCATCCACCTTGTCACAGTTGGCCAAGTCGGCAGGAGGCCGAAACCAAAGAAGCCTGGATGGGCAAGGGGGCCACGGGGGGAGAGCCCACTGTTCCTGCGGGGGAGTCCCCTGTCCATGGGGGGAGCCCGCTGTCCGTGGGGGGAGCCCGTTGTCTGTTGGGGGGGGAGCCTGTTGCCTGTGGAATTGGTGGAGTGTACTGTCCGTGGAGGGAGCCCGTTGTCCATGGAACTGGTGGAGCGTACTGTCCATGGGGGGAGCCCACTGTCAGTGGAACTGGTGGAGCATACTGTCCATGGGGGAGCCTGTTGTCTGTGGGGGGGAGCCTGTTTTCCGTGGAATTGGTGGAGCGTACTGTCTGGCGGGGGAGCTGTCTGTGGAATTGGTGGAGCATACTGTCCGTTGGGGGGAGCCCGTTGTCCGTGGGGGGAGCTCATTGTCCGTGGAATTGGTGGAGTGTACTGTCTGTGGGGGAGCCCGCTGTCCGTGGGGAGGAGTCTGTTGGCCATGGAATTGGTGGAGTGTATCATCCATGGGGGAGCCCATTGTCTGTGGGGGGGGAGCCTGTTGTCTGTGGAATTGGTGGAGCATACTGTCTGTGGGGGGAGCCCACTGTTCCGTGGAATTGGTGGAGCGTACTATCCGTGGGGGAGGAGCCCATTTTCCGTAGGGGGAGCTCATTGTCCGTGGAATTGGTGGAGCATACTGTCCGTGGGGGGGTGCCCATTGTCTGTGGAATTGGTGGAGCGTACTGTCCGTGGGGGGAGCCCGTTGTCCGTGGAACTGGTGGAGCGTACTGTCTGTGGAGGGAAGCCCATTGTCTGTGGAATTGGTGGAGCGTACTGTCCATGGGGGAACCCATTGTCTGTGGGGGGGAGCCTGTTGTCTGTGGAATTAGTGGAGCGCACTGTCCGTGGGGGCAGCCCACTGTCCGTGGGGGTGGGAGCCCATTGTGGAATTGGTGGAGCGTACTGTCCGTGGGGGAGCCTGTTGTCTGTGGGGGGGAGCCTGTTTTCCGTGGAATTGGTGGAGCGTACTGTCTGGCAGGGGAGCTGTCTGTGGAATTGGTGGAGCATACTGTCCATGGGGGGGAGCCCGTTGTCCGTGGGGGGAGCTCATTGTCCGTGGAATTGGTGGAGTGTACTGTCTGTGGGGGGAGCCCGTTGTCCGTGGAACTGGTGGAGCGTACTGTCCATGGGGGAACCCATTGTCTGTGGGGGGGAGCCTGTTGTCTGTGGAATTAGTGGAGCGCACTGTCCGTGGGGGCAGCCCCCTGTCCGTGGCGGGGGGGAGCCCATTGTCTGTGGAATTGGTGGAGCGTACTGTCCGTGGGGGAGCCTGTTGTCCGTGGGGGGAGCTCATTGTCCGTGGAATTGGTGGAGTGTACTGTCCGTGGGGAGGAGTCTGTCGTCCATGGAATTGGTGGAGTGTACCGTCCATGGGGGAGCCCATTGTCTGTGGCGGGGGGAGCCCGTTGTCTGTGGAACTGGTGGAGCGTACTGTCCGTGGGGGGAGCCCATTTTCCGTGGAACTGGTGGAGCATACTGTCTGTGGGGGGGAGCCCATTGTCTGTGGAATTGGTGGAGCATACTGTCCGTGGGGGTAGCCCGCTGTCCGTGGAATTGGTGGAACGTACTGTCCGTGGGGAGGAGCCCTTTGTCCATGGGGGGAAGCCTGTCGTCCAATGGGGAGGAGACAGTTTTCCATGAGGGAGCCTGTCTGTGGGGAAGCCTGTTGTCCACAGAACTGATGGAGCCTACTATGGGGGAGCCTGCTGTCCATGAACTGGGGCAGCTAAGGAGCCACTCTAAGGGCCAAGGCACGTGGCAGCTTGGGCATCAGGACGCGGGGTACCGGGGCAAGCATATTATATTACAAGGTCTGAGATGTCAAATATGGCCCGAGTCACTGCTCATCTTGTGCTGCAGGGGTGGCTGAGCACCCCCGGCTGCAGCTAGTGGCACCGATTGGCAAGGTGGCACTCCAGCCAGGTGCTGGGAGGTTGGGACGAGCACCGGCTCCCCTGTGGCAGGAAAGACCCATCTTCGTCAGCCCCGGGCCAGGCAGTGGCATGGGACCCTGGCGGTGGCGTGGGACCCTGGCGGCTGTCCTTGCCCCGAGGGCTAACATGCCCGGGGGAGGCTGGCCTAACAAATGGAAAGCCTGTGCCATGAGGGAAATAGACGGGTTGAAAAATACGGAGTAACACAGGCTCCTACTGACCATAAAATGGCAGAAAGGGGGCCCCTCGAGGTCTCTGGTACATGGCTGTGGACAGATCTAAATTGGGGGCCCCGAGAGAAAACGTGAACGACCCGGTTTGGTTTTGCTAAGCCTATGGGAGCTATTGCCTAAGGGGAAGCACTTTATTCCCTTGAAGGCTCAAAGCAAGCCTGACGCATCGCTGAGTGCCCCCTCCGCTAATGGGGGAACAGCAGGGGTGTACACCTGCCCCTGGGGGCACGGTGGCCCTCCAGCCTGTGCACCGGGGGCGGCTGGGGGGCCCGTGCAGAATGAAGCCATCATTGGTCTCGCACCGACAGACAGACCGGACTGGCCCTGATAGTGAAGCTGAACACACACTCATCCACGGAAACCTCTTGAAATGTGGGGGAGAAATGGACTATTGACGGTTATGGGTGACAAATCAAGGTTAGACAAATTAGTCTCTACGGGTGGGCAGGCTTCGTCCCGGCTCTTTTCTCGTGTGTATGTCGCCCGTTACTGAGCACACTGTGGGCGTGGATGTTCTTCGGGATCTGGATCTCACCAGGACAGGTGAATTCGGGTTGCAGGACTTGGGAGTTCTCCTTCGCAAGCAGCCACATGGTTACAGGTGTGAAGTCAGGAGGTTGGAGGTCATAGCGGCAAGAGCCTAGGGCAGGGTGAATCTGGAACATTTCTGAGCATTAGCTCGTGCTGAGTACAATACAAACCTTCCCAACCCCAGGGCCGCCTGGGTGGCTCAGGCGTTAAGCGTCTGCCTTCGGCTCGGGTCATGGTCCCAGGGTCCTGGGATCGAGCCCCGCACTGGGCTCCCTGCTCGGCGGGAAGCCTGCTTCTCCCTCTCCTGCTCCCCCTGCTTGTGTTCCCTCTCTCGCTGTGTCTCTGTCAAATAAATACAATCTTTAAAAAAAAACAACACAAAAAACCCTTCCCAACCCCTAACATGGTACAGGCGTTACAGGCTTTTGCTGGTTGACCGGAGACCTTTTATTCCCCAGCTAGCGCCAAGATTAGGGCCTGTCGATGCCTTGGTTGAGAAGGGAAGCCAGTGGGGTCAGGGTACTCATCCCCAAGAGGCTTTCTTACGGGTGAACGTGGTAGTTAGACAAGTGCAGGCCCTGGGGTGCTAGCGCCAGACGAGGGCGGGGCGCTCCGCGAGGCTCCTGTGCAGGAGGGCGTGGCCGGGGCTGGCGGCGGTGACACGGCGGGAGACCCACTCCGGTTTCATCGGTTCAGTAAGACTGTTCGGGGAACACTGGTTATGTCGCTGAGGCTCCGAGTGGGAGGCTGTGTCTGAGAGCCATGTGTAGGCGGAGGCGACCAGACGACGTTAAAGACGACGGGTGGACTTTATGGACCCAATGACACCCCTTGGAAAAAACCGGCCTGGTACCTGGCTTCTCGGGTTCCCAGGGGGCCTGACCGGGTGAGTGAGGAAGGTCACTGCGTGGCAGGTACACGAACCTCAGGACATTTGGGGGACCTCAAGAAAGGAAGTAACCCACAGGAGAGTGTGACAGCATTTGGCTGGGCTCCTAGCCTTTAAAGGCTATTAAGGGCTCACTGCGAAAGTCCTTAGAAGTTTCAGCAAAGCAGACGCACAGGCCTCCACGGGGCTGTGAGGCATGGGACTCCTGCCGGCCTCGCTGCTGGGGGTTGTAAGGCTGCTGGGGCTGCCGGCTCCCCCCGAGAACGGCCAGGAGGAGGCCGATGCCCCAGAGCTGGAGCGCGGGCGACACTCCGCCCCGACTTGTCTCCCTCCGGCCTGGGATCTCCCCGCCCGTCACGGTCACTGCTGGGGGCAGTGGTCCAGACTGGTGAGCGCTGTATGGAGCCCTGCACAGCCCCGCCACGAGTCACCCTGCAGAACTCTGGCTCGACGGCTTGGAGCAGCTTGTCCGTGGGTACTGAAGTGTCTTCTCAGTCCGGAGGATGCCTTATGGACCCCCCTCTGCCTTCTACCAGGGGAAGGTGAGAAAGCAGCTGTGGGGGACAAGAGGGGACCCAAAGTCCTGTTTTTTAGGATGGGAAAGACACAGCCAGGTCTGTAGGCTGCTGGAAATAAGGAAAAGAAAATCGAGTAACATCCCTGAAAAACGCGCTGTCTTGTGCACAGTGGCTGGGGGAGCCTTAGCAGCACAGAGTTCCAGAATCACTAATCCATAGAGGAATGGATGTGGCCTCCTTCGGCCGCTAGGCTGATGTTCTCTTGGGTGCTTGAGAAGTCACGCAGCTGAGCACAGCGTCCGGAGAGGACAGGGAGCGTGGCTGGGGCACTGCAGGGTCCGGAGGGGAGCCGGGGAGACCTCTAGGAGTGGCGGGGTGCAAAATCGGGATGTGCAGTCTGCGGAGCAGCATTCAGGGCCCGTGATCACGGTTACAGCAACCGGGAAGCAGGGCTGTGGGGCGTAGGGCACAGACCAGTAGGAAAATGCTGCCCTGCACTGGTGTTTTTGCCCTGTGCTGAAACCAACCCCACCGCATGTGAACAAGCCGGGAGCTGAAGTCCCCACCGGGTCTGAGCCCAGGAATACGAAATGCCTACAAGAGGAGGGGGTGCGGACAATGTGTGGGACACCTGCCCCGCTCCAGACCCCGACAGGAAGTGTCCTGGGAGAAAGCTAAGGCATGTTCAGGAGGCACAGAAACTTGTCAAACAAGGGGCTGGAACATGACCGTGAATTCCAGAGGCTCCCTCTCACCCGTGGATGAGAGGGATGGAGTCAGAGAAAGCAATCTCCAGAGGTCCTATCCAAGTCTGAAAGAGGAGGGGGCCAGGGGCCCTAAGCTGCCTGCCGGTGCACCCGGCTGTGTCCAGGGGCAGGTTGGGGGGCGCTGCAGGCTCTGGGTAACCCCGGTGCAGGGGGGGGGTCCCTCTCACCACAAAGCCACAAAGGGGCTCTTCGTGGACACAATCCCTCGAAAATTTTACAATCTCTAGTTGTCACCCTGGACTTTTCAGGAACTGGGCTGGAGAGTACACAACCAGGGCTCTAACTAGCCCTTGAAATCTTGTGTCTGGAGGAGGATACCACCAATTCTGTGACCTTGAATCAAACCTTAAGATATAGAAACGTAATCTGAAGATTTGTGCCACAGCATCAGGTTGCCTTTGCTGCTGGAAAACAGACTATGTGACACGGAGAACAGAAACTCCAGGAGAATGCTCGGAGCAAGTAGCTGTGTGCTCCAGGAAACGCCACAATCTATGAACTAGAACACGCTCTCGGAGGGGTGAGGGGAGAGCCTGTGTCCACCCCCCAGCCCAGCCCCATCCCCACTGTGCTGAACATCCGCAGAGCCCCCACCAAACCACAGGGTTACCTCAGGGACTTCTGAGGCCGAGGAGTCAGACTGGGAAGGAAGAGCCTTCCGGGGTACAACTAGTGCAGATTTCTATTTCAGTCCGTTTCTGCTCTGTGGCTTGAAAGCTCTGCAGCAGACTCCCGCACGGGCGCTCTGCTCTCTCTGGGGCCGGATGCAGCCGCCACGGGCATCCAAGAGCTGACCGCCCTGTGCCCTCCGTCTTCTGGGTGTGCCCCCCTCCCCGGACGTTCCTGCAGGGAGCTGTTCCTTCACCCACGCCCCCATGGGCACCCTACCACCTGCACAAGAGCCAGACCCGACCCATCTGGGTATCACATCCGGTTCCAGGAGGTGTAGACCGCCAGGGTGTTCCTTCCAGGGGGTGAGGTGGACACCTAAACCTAGACTCTGTGCCCATCGGTCAAAAACAATGAAGAAGGCAGAACCGAGAGCCCCCATATCCTCTCGTCAACCAGACTCTAGATGTCTTCTCAGCTGGCATTTGCCCAAATTCCCAGAAAAACCATATGGGACGTGTCTAAGGGACAGTTCGGCTGGTATCTTCCCGAGACGTTCTGCTTCTCCGTCTGGCACGGGCCCAGAGCTCACGGTTATTACAAAGCAAATGGGGTGATGTTGAACAGATTCAATCCGGGAACCCCGCCTCAGAGGGAAGGAGCAAGTCAATCCATAACCCTTTTGGCTGAAACTAATTTGAGCAGGTTTTCTGTTCCTCACAGCCAAGTCTTTGACTTGAGTGAGGGTCTCTTGACTACTGCAACTTTTCCAGATTGCATTTACCAATTCTTCATGGTTTTGAAGACATTAAAACCTTTACACTTTAAGAGATAGTTAAAACCTGCTAGGAATGGCACTTCAAGGACTTAAAAGCTCCTGACTAGCTCTACAAATCTATACCAACAAAATGGCCCAAGCCCACCATTCACGGCTGTGGTAGACTTCCTCATACCCCTTCTCAGCAGGACAGCCTCGAGCGACTTCCGTCAGGGCATCTGGTCTCTGGCACTCTTCTGAAACCTCCCATTTCCTGTTCCTTTTCTTCTCGAGTTTACAGCCCAAGTAGGTTAAGGAACCTGGGCTAATAGCCAACGGCAATGTTAACAACAGTTATTAGCTTGAAGAACTAAAAGGAAAATAAAATGGTTTTCATTCATGTTAATGAGTCTAAGTCCAAAAAGCCTTTATTTGATAAGACCCAGTATAATGATGCTAAGATGAGAGGGGTTTATGTTGGAGCACTAATGTGCACACGCATCACATTTACAAGCAATGCTTAAAGGGGTTCTCAAAGTAGTTTTACTCATTAACTGCCAGCCAGCTCTTTGCAAAATTTCCTGAAAATTCCTACAACTATGTCCACGTGAATAATTGCAATCATCAACATCCCGACAACTTACAAACTCACAAACTACGGCTCTCCATTCTTGCCCTATGAATGCTGCAGCAGGCAGCTCCGACGCTGAAGTTCAAAAGTAACGCCAATTTAGTTTTTCTAAATGGAACTGTACCCTTCTGACAGAGTATGCCTTCCAGCATTTAAAAAAGTGCATTAAATGCATAAAGTACGTTTTCAGTAAAAACAAACTACACTGTTAGTGAATAAGGTGAGAATCCAATTTTATTTTATAACAAGTAGAAGGATGTCCCCATTGCAAACAAAATAAATAGTAATGTTAATATAGATTATTGGCCTCTTTTGTCAAAGAGTCTTAAAATGTTTCTTTGGACAGAAATTTAAAACTTTTCAACCATCTTCTTTTAACCCCCATACCACCTAGCCCCAAAATGAAATAAAAAGTTAGCCTACCTCTCCATAGTCTCCTACCATTCCCATACCTTGTACAGGTTATTCAATGGCAGCTTTTTATCTTTAAAATAGATCAGATACCCAAATAAAACCCTACCTTCCAGCTGTAGTGAGCTTCCCACTTTATGCCTTTCTCTCCTTCAAATTAAAAATATTTCAAAAAGAAGATGAATTAATATAGGTTTACAAAGTAGGATTTGCTCACTCCTGAACGTTACTTTCAAGTACGTTCTCACTTTTCAAATAGTTTATAATACAAAGTACCTTATCCATTTTTTTTCAAAACAAACAATTCTCACAATGTATTTGAAAAGCCAACAAGATGAAATATAAAATTTTAATTTTTACCTACAAGCCAGTCACAGCAGCAATGCTACAAACGAGACTCCAAATCTCCTAATTCCCTTCCCAAGTTTCATTTCTAGAAAGATAAACAGCTAAAAAAAAAAAATAAATAAAAGCTTAAAAACCCCCGAAGCTGCAAGGTCAAACAGAAGGAGCGGCTGCACGTCGTCTTGTCCCGCGGGTCAGAGGTAGTAGAGGCGGTTGGACAGGGACAGGTTGGGCTCCCTGTGAATGCTCTGGCCCACGAGGAAAGCCAGCTTGTGGGCGTACTGGCAAGGAGCAGGGACGCGAATGACGCCCTTGAGTGGAAGAAACACAGAGCTGTTACTCTCCTCTCAGTACTCACTAGAAAACCTCTGAAAACAGAGCAGCTCCTGTTTCGAAAAGTGAAGCTCACCCGTGTGAGCCCACGCCCCCAGGGAGACACACTTACTGGCCAGTTATAGTAGACGTGACACAGTTTGTACGTGAGCCTCTGTATGTGGTCCGGCTTCAGGCCGCTGCTGTCGTAGATGACGTTATAGTGCGTGGGGGAAACACTGCCACTTCTCACTGCCTGGCTCACGATAAAAAAATCATACCTGGAATTCCAAGAGAAAAGCCACATGGAAGGGAGGCTTACCTGTCTGAAAGCGGAAGTTCACACGGGTCCCGTTTCTTACAGTGAAAAGATCCTGTATTCTCATGGAAGCTAACCTCTTCAGAATGAAATGTGCTTCCTTCAAGTCCAGAACACTTGCTGCTCATGGACAATTCTGGAATGCTTGTGTGACCAAGGTTTCAGAAACCACTACTCCTGAGATTTTAAATGCATGTCACTGATGCCCCAGGGCATTCAATCTGTGCTCGGGCTGCCAATCACAGTGGTGTCCTCGAGCCACGCACGGCTGGCAGCCTGCATCCCGCGGGGCACGCTGGGGTGCACAGAGGTCCTGGAGGGCAGCAGCAGCAGGGAAAATCAGAGCAGCTCTTGTTTCAGGCACTGTCGTTCCCAAGATATGCTTTTACCACAGAACCTTCCCCCTCTTGCTGTTCCCACTGTTACTTAACAAAAACCTACTTCACTTTAATCATTAAGGATGCAAAGTAGGTTCTTGGAGGACTTGAGAACCTCCAGGGACAGAAGCAGAACTAGTGCAGGACCCAAAGGGTAAAGCAGACACCAGAACTGCAAACAGAGGAACAGGACATCCGTTTTTCCCACTGTCTGGGTAGCAGACAGTCACCTGACCTAGTAAAGCTATAAGGAAATTACCCGTGCAACTTGCTAGGTTCACTGAAACTAGACAAATCAGAACACCACGGCTGACCTACAACAGATTATTAGTGTTTTAGAAGCAGAAGGGTTTCAGACACACGAAACCACTTGCCCTAAAACCGCAGAGAACTCACAACAGAGTTGGGAGTCTGAGTCTCAGTTCCTGGCTCAGGCACATGGCGTCCAGAGTGCCGGCAGCTAACGGGACTGCAGCCCTAGAGGGGGGCTTCTCCGGACGCGGGTAGAGCCTCGGCAGCTAAGTTCTAAATAGCATCTGGTAAGAAGTAACGAAATGTTCCCCCACTTCATAATTCAACTTGGGTTTTACCCAGTCCGTTTCCATCAGCTGTCTCCAGGTCAATGCTAGCCCCGAGCTGTGGTTAACAGAGCAGGAGGAGTGTTAGTAGGGGGCGCGGTGGGGCCCCTCGGACGGGTTAGAAGGCCCTGCAGGAAAGGAACTCACTACGTTAGTAACTTAGCCTCTCTGTTCTCCCTCAGCTGATTTCCCCCATGAGTACAATCCTTCCAAAGCCCTGCCATAGCTAACACCTGCCTGAGAAAAAGACAGAAATCCCAGATAACGCACCTCAACATGGAAATTTCCATTCCCTGTCGCTGACACAACTGATTCAAGAGAACTAAAAATCTGTACTATCGTTTATGTACATAAAGTTAGTGTAGTGAAGCCTCATTTACCCAAGGTCTGTGCAGGAAGGGCGTTCCACATTAGCAGCTTTGCACCGAGGCCCACACTTCACCCTGATTAAAGCTGCCTTTTTAAAAGCTCCATCACACTGAAAAAGAGGAATGGTCCTAACAGTGCCCTCTCCTGAGGATGGCGTTAACCCGGACTGACCGAGGAGCTGCCACCGGCACGATTTACAGCACCTTAGGCCTCACACCATAAGAGAGTCTGCGAGGAGCCAGCAAGCTTCAGCACCTGACAGCTGCACCCCTGGGTGCTAACAGCATCGCCCTGTGGCCCCCCTGTGCCCGTGGATGTCCTAGCTAGCTGGCTTTCCTATGGCAAAGTGTAGCTCCAAGTTACATAAAAAGTTTTGTTTACTCAGAAGCCACTTTTCTTATCTGCAATTGTGTTTCAAATGCAACTTTCTGACCTCTGGACAACAACAAAGCATTTCAGATCTAAAAATTTTACTAGGGAACAAGAATCTGAGGATAAGGTTACATGTTAAAAACATACAAAAGCAATCTACAGCAGCAATTCTCACCCTCTGTATGTATAATGAGTGCCACAGACAATAACCCTCTCCCCCCAAAGAACACTGCACAGAAACCGGTTTACCATTTCAGACACGAACAAATCATAGGCTTTAGTAGTATTATGGGATCAAACTAATTGAAGACGTTAGTATTTATCAGAAAGAGAAGAAAGAATAAACGTGTTGAAGTTGATAAAGCAGAAAACAATCTTCATGTAACCGCACAGAACTTACCATTCTGGTCTGGTGACTTCTACGTCAATAACAGTCCCAGGAAGTGGGTTCTGAAGTCTTCCTCCAGACTGAGCAAAAAATCTGGCGTTCACTCGTTTCTTCACCACAATTACCGTTAGTCTTGGGCTTAAAGGTGATGATGATGAATGTAACGACACTGAGTCTGTCATGCTTCCAGGCACCCAATCATTCAGACATTCACATTCCCATCCTCCATTTAAACAGAAACCCCTCTCCCTCTCGAGGCAGAGTATCTGTCCAAGTTGTGAAAGGGCACACCACAGCTTGTGAGGACCTAGACAAGGACCAGGAGTCACCGGGGATGCAGTAAAGGACGGCATGTGACGCGGGGTCACGCAAATGTTCCGTCAACAGACAAGCACACTGCTGGCCCAACACATGGAAATTGTACATTCAGCATGCTTCGAAGCACACAATTTGGAACACTCCTCAGGGGGCATTTTCTACTAGGTGAAAAATAAGATCTGGAGTCTAAAATTGCTGGTAGGGAAGCTCATTTCAGCAGTGTCCAAGTCTAACCCAGCACTACTGGTTCACGAGGTATCGGGGCTCCCTGTCTCCCTCCCGGGGCCTAGTCACCCCTCAGCTCACCAACATGCTGGCAAGGGACGCACCCTTTACATCCCCTCTGCACCTCACTGCCCAGTGCCACTCTCGGGCTGGTTTCCCTATGCCCAGATGGAGCTCCCCTCCCCCGAGCGTCCAGCACTCCACCAGAAGCCATCTGCTGGCCCCTAATGTGCCTTCTGGCACTCTGGAGGGCAGCCCTTCAGGGGGCAGCACATGTGGGCTGGAATACGTTTCACACCTTTTCTACCATCTCTGAAAGGTTCATTTCAAATCCTGTTCTTGAACACACAGCCACTCCAGAGTACAGGGACTGGCACACGGAAGGCACTCGGGAACTGTGCTGGTGTAACGTACTGGACGTTTGAGAGAGGACCGTTACCAATTCCTGTGCCAATTGGCACCAATCCCTCCATTCCTCCCGTGTGCCCTTTTCCCAACCAGAACATTAGTTCTCACAGAGCAAAAATACACTTGATTCCAAACTGTGGGACACAGAGAGCTTTACACGCAATGGGATCTGGAAAGTCTGGCTTGGGAAGGTCGTTCACAGTAATGCTATGTGGACAAATGGTCAAAAAGAACTTGAAGTGGGAACTTCCATCTAATAATCAATCTCATTTTGCTCCTTCAGGATAGTCAAATAAGCAAATCCAGAAGGGATAAGGGGGGTGATTTCACGTAAACAGAGGGTATTTGTAGAAATATCACCATCTACCCATGGAAGTCTAGTGCTGCCCAGTTACTGTGGCTCTGGATGTAATAAAGCCAGTCTCAAGAACCAAAAGACAAAGTGGATTTGAGTCTTCTGACATCACAAGAAACAACTTACCAAATGTCAGGACAGAAAGGTCATAAGTATGAAGTGACGTTTTGATTTGTTCTTCTATCAAATATCCTAAATCAGCTAATCCATTATGCATTTTAATAAAAAGTTAACATCAACATTTCAATTAAAAAACAAATACTGCGGTTCTAAGAGTAATTACAAATATTTACATCCAAACTGCATTTCTTCAAAGTGAGAAATCATTCTTGGATATTATTTTACTTGCTACACAACTTTAAGTTTTTTCTAGACGAGTTATCTACCATTTATTGAGTGCTTACTGGGTACTGTATGAAGTAATGAGTTGTTCTTGCGTATTCCTTTCGACAACCTTGGTTAGTTCCTTCCTCATCTCACAGATGAAGGCAACGCTGGGATGAACCTAGCTCTGCTCCCGGGATGCCCTGCACTCGATCACTAATCTTGGCAGTTACCAAGTACAGCACAATTCACAATGTGAAATCCACTTCCTGGGACAGCTGGTTATGCCTCCATCCAAGCCACCACTTGAAAGCCCTTCCCTGCACCAATTTACCCCGTTCCCTCAATGGGAACTGGGCAGGTAGCCCCAGCAGGCACCCTAGGCTCAGGGCCGCACACTGAGTGTGAACAGGGGTCCTGTTCAGATACTCACCAGGGCTACCATCTCCTCTGCGAGAGCAGTTTCTGCCCAGGCTTCTGGGAACCAAACCCGAAGAACTCAACAAAGTAGAAGAGGTGCAGGCTCCAACATGGCCACAGGGTGCTTTCCCCATATCCTAAATATTCAGCTCAACACTGGAAGATGAACGGACACTATGACCTCTACTCTTTACTTTTTAAAAAATTTTTATTTAAAGATTTTTATTTATTTGAAAGACAGTGCACACAAGTGGTGGGGGGGAGCAGAGGGAGGGAGCAGCAGAGGGAGAGGGAGAAGCAGACTCCCCGCTGAGCAGGGAGCCCGACGTGGGGCTCCATCCCAGGACCCCGGGATCATGACCTGAGCTGAAGGCAGACGCTTAACGACTGAGCCACCCAGGCGCCCCTACTCTTCTCGAAAATTTCCTCTCCTCCAGGTGTGAGGAAAAGGCCACTGAGGCTGGACGATGCTGAGGGTGAAAGTGGTAAAAGAAGAGGAGACAAGCAGGCAGCCGCCGCATTGGACGCTCCCTGCCCCTGCTGCCAGGCCACAGCCTACAGGGACGGCACTTCCAACTCCGAGAAACACACCCAATAAGGTGTACAAAATTTTAGACACCAAAAGAAAATTAATACCATTATTTTAGTGAGAAAATACAAGCACTAGGATTTTTAAAGATAAAGAGGCCCCTGGGTGGCTCAGTCGTTAAGCGTCTGCCTTCGGCTCAGGTCATGATCTCAGGGTCCTGGGATCGAGCCCCGCATCGGGCTCCCTGCTCTGCGGGAAGCCTGCTTCTCCCTCTCCCACTCCCCCTGCTTGTGTTCCCTCTTGCGCTGTGTCTGTCAAATAAACAAAAATTTTTAAAGATAGTAAAGAACATTAACTTTCATTTCCAAGACACTAGAAAATGCTTATTAGTATTTTAATCTGAAACACAATTACTTCAAAAGAGATAAAAAAAAAAAATCCCTGACTTCTTTGAGGACTTACTGGCATAATAAACTCATTTTAAGAAATGTGCAGAATCTCAAAACCAATAAAAAGAGGTCAAACACCTTCACATATAATGGTGAAGCTTGCAAATCTCAGAGACAAAGAGAAAATGCTGAAAGCAGCTCAGGACAGGAAGTCGGTAACCTCCCAGGGTAGAAACATTACACTGGCAGCAGACCTATCCATAGAGACCTGGCAGGCCAGAAAGGACTGGAATGATATATACAGGGTACTAAATGAGAAAAATACGCAGCCAAGAATACTTTATCCAGCAAGGCTGTCATTCAGAATAGAAAGAGAGATAAAGAGCTTCCAGGACAAACAGAAACTAAAGAATTTGTGATCACTAAACAGCCCTGCGAGAAATATTAAAGACGATCCTTTAAGCAAAGAGAGAGCCCAAAAATAACGAAGACCGGAAAGGAACAGAGACCATACACAAAACCAGGGACTTTACAAGTAATAGCAATGGCACTAAATTCATGTCTTTCAATAGTTACTCTGAATATAAATGGGCTAAATCAATGCCCCAACCAAAAGACACAGGGTTTCAGACTGGATAAAAAAGACCCATCAATATGCTGTCTGCAAGAGACTCATTTTAGACCCAAAGGCACCTCCAGATTGAAAGTGATGGGGTGGAGAACCAATTACCACATTAATGGACATCAAAAGAAATCTTTTTTTTTTTTTTTAAAGCTTTTATTTATTTATTTGAAAGAGAGAGAATGAGAGATAGAGAGCATGAGAGGGAAGAGGGTCAGAGGGAGAAGCAGACTCCCCGCTGAGCAGGGAGCCCGATGCGGGACTCGATCCCGGGACTCCAGGACCATGACCCGAGCCGAAGGCAGTTGCTTAACCAACTGAGCCACCCAGGCGCCCCGACATCAAAAGAAATCTTGGGTAGCAATTCTCATATCAGACAAATTAGATTTTAAACCAAAGATTGTAGTAAAGGATGAAGAGGAACACTATATCATACTTAAAGGGTCCATCCAATAAGAAGATCTACCAATTATAAATACATATGCCCCCAACATGGGAGCAGCCAATTATATAAATCAATTCATAACCAAATGAAAGAAACACATCGACAATAATACAATAATAGGAGGGGACTTTAACACCCCACTCACAGCAATGGACAGATCATCTAAGCAGAAGACCAATAAGGAAACAAGGGCTTTGAATGACACACTGGACCAGATGGACTTCACAGATATATTCAGAGCATCTCATCCTAAAGCAACAGACTACACATTCTTCTCGAATGCACATGAAACATTCTCCAGAGTAGATCACGTACTTGGTCACAAATCGGGTCTCAACTGGCACCAAAACACTGGGGTTATTCCCTGCATATTTTCAGATCACAATGCTTTGAAACTGGAACTCAATCACAAGAGGAAATTTGGAAGGAACTCAAATAGTTGAAGTTTGTTAAAGAGCATCCTACTAAAGATGATTGGGTGAACCAGGAAATTAAAGAAGAATTAAAAAGATTCATGGAAACAAATGAGAATGAAAACACAACTGTCCAAAACCTTTGGGATGCAGCAAAGGTGGTCCTAAGAGGGAAGTATATAGCAATACAACAAGTGTTTCTCAAGAAAATAAAAAAAGTCTCAAATATACAACCTAACCTTACTCCTAAAGGAGCTGGAGAAAGAATAGCAAATAAATCCTAAACCAAGCAGGAGATGAGAAATAATAAAGATTAGAGCAGAAATTCATGAAATAGAAACCAGAAGAACAGTAGAACAGATCAACAAAACGGGGGGTTGGTTCTTTGAAAGAATTAATAAGACTGATTAACCCCTAGCCAGACTTATCAAAAATAAAAGAGAAAGGACCCAAATAAAATCATGAATGAAAGAGACCACAACCAACACCCAAAGAAATAAAATTATAAGAACATATTATGAGCAACTATATGCCAACCAATTAGGCAACCTAGAAGAAATAGATGCATTCCTAGCAACATATAAACTATCAAAACTGAACCAGGAAAAAACAGAAAACCTGAACAGACCTATAACCAGCAAGGAAATTGAAGCAGTCATCAAAAATCTCCCAAAAAACAAGAGCCCAGGGCCAGATGGCTTCCCAGGGGAATTCTACCAAACATTTAAAGAATTAATTAATACCTGTTCTTCCAAAGCAGTTTCAAAAAAATAGAAATGGAAGGAAAACTTGCAAACTCTTTCTATGAGGCTAGGACTACCTTGAGCCCAAAACCAGATAAAGATCCCACCAAAAAGGAGAATTCCAGACCAATATCTCTGATGAACATGGATGCAAAAATTCTCATTAAGATATTAGACAATAGGATCCAACAGGACATTAAAAGAATTATTCACCACGACCAAGTGGGATCTATTCCTGGGCTGCAAGGATGGTTCAACATCCACAAATCAATCAAATACACTACATAAATAAAAGAAAGGACAAGAACCATATGATCCTCTCAATAGATGCAGAAAAAGCATCTGGCAAAGTACAATATTCTTTCTTGATTAAAACTGCACAGTGTAGGGATAGAAGGAACATACCTCGATATCGTAAAAGCCATCTACAAAAAAGTGCACAGCGAGTATCATTCTCAATGGGGAAAAGCGGAGAGCCTTTCCCTTAAAATCAGGAATGCCATAAAGATGCCTACTCTCACCACTATTGTTCAACATAGTACTAGAAGTCCTAGCTTCAGCAATCAAGACAATAAAAAGAAATAAAAGGCATCTGAATGGGCAAAGAAGTCCTCAAACTCTCAGTCTTCACAGATGACATGATACTCTATGTGGAAAACCCAAAAGACCCCATCCCAAAATTGCTGTAACTCATACAGGAATTCAGCAACAGGATATAAAAATCAATGCACAGAAATCAGTTGCATTTCTATCCACTAACAACGAGACAGAAGAGAAATTAAGGAATTGATCCTGTTTATAACTGCACCAGAAACCATGAAGATACCTGGGAATAAACCAAAGAGGCAAAGGATCTGTATTCAGAAAACTATAGAACACTCATGAAATAAATTGAGGAAGACCCAAAGAAATGGAAAATTGTTCCATGCTCATGGAGTGGAAGAACAAATATTGTGAGATGTCTACGCTACTAGAGCAATCTACACGTTTAATGCAACCTCTATCAAAATACCATCAACTTTTTTTCAAAGAAATGGAATAATCCTAAAATTTGTATGGAACCAGAAAAAACCCCAAATAGCCAGAGGAATGTTGACAAAGAAAAGCAAAGCTGGCGGCATCACAATTCCGGACTTCCAGCTCTATTACAAAGCTGTCATCATCAAGACAGCATGGTACTGGCACAAAAACAGACACATAGATCAATGGAACAGAACAGAGAGCCCAGAAATGGACCCTCAACTCTATGGTCAACTCATCTTCGACAAAGCAGGAAAGAACGTCCAGTGGAAAAAAGACAGTCTCTTCAACAAATGGTGTTGGGAAAATTGGACAGCCACCTGCAGAAGAATGACACTGGACCATTTCCTTACACCACACACAAAAACAGACTCCAAATGGATGGAAGACCTCAGTGTGAGACAGGAATCCATCCAAATCCTAGAGAAGAACACAGGCAGCAACCTCTGAGACCTCAGCCGCAGCAGCTTCTGGCTAGACACGTCTCCAAAGGCAAGGGAAACAACAAAGGCAAAAATGAACTATTGGGATTTCATCAAGATAAAAAGCTTTTGCACAGCAAAAGAAACAGTCCACAAAACCAAAAGGCAATTGACAGAATGGGAGAAAATATTTGCAAATGTCTTTTACCAGGTAAAAGGCTAGTATCCAAAATCTATAAAGAACTTATCAAACTCAACACCCAAAGAACAAATATTCCAGTCAAGAAATGGGCAGAAGACATGAACAGACATTTTTCCAACGAAGACATCCAAATGGCCAACAGGCACATGAAAAAGTGCTCACCATCGCTCGGCATCAGGGAAATCCAGATCAAAACCTCAATGAGATACCACCTCACACCCGTCAGAATGGCTAAAATGAACAAGTCAGGAAACGACAGATGTTGGCCGGGATGAGGAGAAAGGGGAACCCTCCCCTACACTGTTGGTGGGAATGCAAGCTGTGCAACCACTCTGGAAAACAGTATGGAGGTTCCTCAAACAGTTGAAGATAGAGCTACCATTCGATCCAGCAATTGCACTACTGGGTATCTAACCCAAATATACAAATGTAGGGATCCGAAGGGGTACGTGCACCCCAATGTTTATAGCAGCAATGTCCACAATAGCCAAACTGTGGAAAGAGCCAAGATGTCCATCGACAGATGAGTGGATAAAGATAATGTGGTGTGTCTATGTATTACACACACACACACACACACACACACAATGGAATATCACTCAGCCATCAAAAAATGAAATCTTGCCATTTGCAGAGATGTGAATGGAACTAGAAGGTATTACGCTAAGCAAAATAAGTCAATAAGAGAAAAACAATTATATGATTTCACTCATGGGCATTTGAGAAGCAAAGCAGAGGATCATGGGGGGAGGGAGGGAAAAATAAGATGAAAATAAAAAGGGAAACAAACCACAAGAGACTCTCAAGTCTAAGGAACTGAGGGTTGCTGGGGGGGGCGGTGGGTAACTGGCTGAGATGGGCATTAAGGAGGGCACTGGGTGTTGTATGCAAGTGACGAATCACTAAATCCTACCTCTGAAACGAATAAATACGCTACATGTTAAGTGAATTTAAATAAATTTTAAGTAAACATTAAGTTTTAATTGATGTATCAATTAAAAATAAAAAGAATGTGTAGAATCAACACCTAGAATCTGGCCACAGAAGACTTGGAAGTGCCCTCCAATTCAGCCAGAAATAAGAAGCAAGATCTTAATGCCTGCCCCACAGGTCAATAAAATCACCCTGAGCCCAAATATAGTCAGTCAACAGGTTCCAAAATCGCTCATTTCTGTAACAATACCAAATGCTGGCTAAAAAGGTCTGACAATAATAACCAGTGTTGCAAAATATGCATGCGCTAGCACACAAACAGGCCTCTCGGATTTCCCGAGTATCCTTAAAAATCAGATTCACACATCTTTATGATGCATTAGTAAGCTCTTAATACCACACAGTCCCTGATCTCAGCTTGCTCACAATCTGACAGAGCAGCAAAATGTAACCTACTGGAACGGCAGTCTGGAGTCGGTGTGCGCTGTCACGGCCCCATGGCACGGACGAGGCGGTCTGTAGGAAAGCGGAGGAGAGCCCGGTAGGGGTTTAGGGGCGCCAAGCACGCCACCCTCGCACGTGCACACCATCCAAGAGGAGAAGTAACAACGTCTCCTAGGAGACTAAACACATGCCAACCATCTTACCTAGATCAAGTACCAGTCCCGTCAAGTTCACAAAGAAATCAAACAGGTATTCATTGTACCAAGAAATCAAGAAAGAGTCAATTAAGATGGCTTGGAATTTATTCTAATAACCAATTCTGTGGATGCCTATATACGTACTGGAATTCTCAGACGCCCACACGTCAGGGCTTTAGGTGTGAAAGATGGCAGGCAGAGAGTTGGCAAAAGTGTCTTCATGGGTCTTTCCTCTCCTTGAAGGGAGGGACCCTCTACGTGACCATTCTGCATGTCCAGCCCCTCCCCCTTCCACACCCTCAAGCCTCGCTACACCCCTGAGGTTATTAGGCTCTCACTTACCTTTGCATTTGGGAACACTAATTTCAAAGATAAAAAGGTATACTTTTATAAAGAGAAAATGCTTTACAGTTTGCATGCTTACTTGTAACCTCTACCAATGGATTTCAGGCAATCCAAAAACTGTGGTACTTCGTAGTTAACCAGTGTTTTCAGCTGACCATCTCCTACACCATCCCGATACACGATAATTCGACTAGGCATGTATTCATTGCAGCTATTCCAAGCCCTCAGAGCAGCTGAAAGCAAGCCAGAAAAGTTTTAAATCAATCAACACAGAATAAAAACGGTGTGTTGCTATCAAATTCTGCCCAGAATTTCAACAACATAACTTGAGGATAATTTCTTGAAGACCCCAGTTCAGAGACCAGGATGGAAACACTATAGGAGACTAACCTTGCAAGCAGACCTTGAGTCCATCTACAAGCTCTTGTCCTCGATCTTGAAATACACAGCGAGAGAACCAGCTGTTCAGAGAGACCAGGATGAGGGTGAGAACAGTACTGTCTACAAGTTGTTCCTTCTGAAGCACTTTGCATTTATTTCCTCAGCAGCTTGTAATGTTTAACCCTTCTCAAGATACCTGCTAACATTTCCAAAACTTTTTGAAATCTAAACAGAACAAGACACTCATAACAGCACAAACGAAGCTTTCTTTTATTATAAATCAATACCATAATTCCCTTGCTGAGGAAAAAATAAAATTTAAACCGTAATATCTAAAGACAGATTGTAGGCTTACACCTTAGTACACACAAGGAGCCCACTTCCTGCTCTGCTCCGTAGAAGACCTCTATTACAGATTTCACGCTTGTGAAAGATGTAAGACCTAGAGAAACACACCCACTAGCAATATGCACACACCAATATACCTCTAATTTCCATCCCTCCCTATTCTTGAAAATTCTCTTAGTTCTAAGAAGAGCACTGAAAAGTAATGCTATATGTTGAAACACAAGTGACTGGGTAAACTGAAGTGGGTTTTCCAAAATAAAGTCAACACAAAAACTTTATAATGTACATGTCAGCAGTCAAAAAAAATTATTAAAGAAGTTTCAGGGATGGTTGCATTTAATGAGATACACCCTCCCCCAAACAGAAATAATCATAAAATAGCCTGAAACTCAATCTGACTACTCTAGATTAAGGGCCAATGAACAAAGTCGAAAACAGCAGGGTAGCTAACTTCTTTTACTTCCCTAACTTTCTTACTTACCTAATGTAAGAGAAGTCAACGGGTTGTAAAGAAAGAAGGAACACAACCCCAAACCTCAAGCCTTGCCGAGCCCCAGAACATCGGCCCTGCACGCCCACCTGCTCCTGCCATGTCTAGCAGTTAATGCACTGCCACACACCCCTGCACTCACCGGGTCATCCCTTCATTGATACTTGCAACAAATCCTGCAATTGACCTCCGTCCAGCTGTGGTATCATGGTAACAGTCAATGCCAACTATCATCGCCAGCTTCAGCTTTAACAAAAAATACTGTAGTTTTAGATACAACAGAATACCAACAGTATTTAGAAAGTAAATCCATTTTTCTCAAACAATGAAAACTTTTATGTACCAGTTAAATCAAACTTACAGGCATATCAACCCTCCAAAGCTCCCCTCCCATCTTGCAATTCATCTGCAGGGCGATCTTGGTAGCAATGGCCATGACTGTCTGCTGCTTGCCAAGAGTCCGGGCCACCACACACTGACTCGGAGTAGGGCAATCTGTACACAAGTATTTTTTAATAGCATCGTATTTGTCTTTCCGATTACTTGACAACAGACAAACCACCTGAAACCAAAAGAATGTTCTCATTACAAAGAATCAGGAAGCTGAGGAAGCTCAAGGAAGAGAACGGGAGGCAAGCCTGCCCACTGGGCATAAATGTCAGACACGGTCTCTGCCACAGAGCTGACAAGCAGCACGCTCACTGCTAGGTACTGCCCACTCCACTCACCCAGCGACAGATGCTAATAAAAGGAAGGAAACCATGTGAAGCCGATGACTCAAAACTGACCACCATGAGAATTTAGTTAAATATGCTCTAGTACCAGCTTGGAATAACTTAGAGATAGGGAACAGGACAAAACTAGTGATAACCTACAGGTAGACAAACAGAAGATCTTCTACCATACTCACAGTTCTCATCTACTGATCTAGGATCATGGCTTTTTCACTTTTAAAGCTCTGGCTTGAGGCCCTGATCACACTGTGAAACTTCCCAGTCCATGGGACAGTTCTGGGGACCAAAGAGAGTGCCTCATCTAAACACACTCCTGCCGGACATGGGAAGATGTCAGAGCACAAACTTCCAGGTCTGAACCGAGTGAGCTCTGGGGATCTACTGTACAGCTTGGTGAGCACCGTCAACAATGCTGAGCCGTGCACCTGAGAGGGGCTCAAGCTAGATCTGAAATGTTCTGGGAACTAAACAAGTCAACCTGTAATTCAGTGAGCTGACGGAGGAGGGAGCTAGCTGTGATAATCGCTGTGCCACAGACACAGGCACCAAAGGGTCCCACCGTCCACCGTCCACTCCCAGTGTCGTTTGTCCATTACGTCTCCACACTGGAAATCGACCAACCAGTTCCTGCCCATCCAAGGGTGTGTTTAGAGCGGACTCATTGCTGAGTTCTCCCAGATTCTTACACTCCCAGAGTCTTCCCTCTTTTCTCGCGCCCCCCAACAAAGGTCACTTTGCCGTCCCAGGTGTCTTCATTGCTGCAGACAACGTAATACTGCTCTGCCTGTGGCACTGACGCAGGAGATGAAGGGCTAGAAAGCGAACAGATTAGTTGAAGCCAATTTACTTCCTAGCTTTAAAGCAACATACATGTGTTGTTTATCAGTTCATCTGCCTTGGCCGCCTCCTTACTTATTCAGTGGTACGTGTGCCGAACAACTACATACTAACTTCTGCTCGTGCGCCTGTTCCCCATGGAATTTCATGGAACTAGAGCCTTGGAATCCAAGTACCTCTCAGATGGCTCTGTGCCCCCAGCCCTCCTTCACCAACCGCAGCCACACGACTGGAGCCAGCATTAACAGCGCCACCTGCCAGAGGTGAGGTCTGTATTTTCTGTGACCGGCTTGTGAACCGAATTACAACTTTTCAAACTCCAATTCTAAGATTGACAAATGCACTTTGTAAAACAAGTCATTCCAGGACAACTGCCTATGTATCAGCTACTTACTATCTGGGTATCTGATGTAACCTTCTGCTGTAAGACTCTCAAATAGGCTTCAGTTCGATCATCCACTTCAATCCTAGAATGGAAACTCATTATCCAACATTCAGAAAAAGTAATGAAAAATGTACCATGCATAAACAATTTCCCATAGATTATCACACATGAAACACCTCTGTATAAAATAGAAAATAAAAACAAGAGTGGCCATGTAGGCAAAAGGTTGCTTCTAACGCAAACAGCAAAATAAATAGTCCGAGAAACAGTGCTGCTTGTTTTCCCCCCATTCTCAGTTACTGAAACACGTTTCTACATCGATGACAGGGAAGGGTATCAGATCTTTAAACAATCTAGTTAATGTGGTTAACATTTTTATCACTTTGGCATTCCCACACCCTCCCAATGACTACTAATCAATTTTCAGAGTAGAAATGACTTGATACACTTACATTATTGCCTTTTTCATTTGTATGCCCATGGCTGGTGTAACTTTAAACAGATTCTGTATCAGTGAATTGGCTGCTTCGTAATTTCTTCGAGTATAGATCAACAGCCAGTTGTCTAGCGGCTTAACACTAATTAATGGTGCACCTCTTGTTTCTTTTGACCAATCTGCATATTGTGGATTGTACTCAAACTAGAAGAAAGTTCAGAGACACCGTGAATTCCGCTGTATGTTCTCAGTGGCGAAGCCAAACAGTGTGTAACAAATATACCATGGCATTCCGACCCTTAGGGCACTACTCTTCCATCTCGACTCCAGGGACAGACAAAATGCTGCAGCGGGGGACAAAGGTACAGAGTGTGTCCGAGGATGATGGGACCCTGTCACAGCTGGTACACAAGTGCTCCTCACCCGAGCCCTCCCCTCGGTGCTTCCTGCGCCCTCCTTCATCCTCTAAGACGTGACAAGGACAGGCGTTATACGTCCCTTGTGATAAAGACACAAAACAAACTTACGGCTTGGAAAGTTAGGCAACTTGATGGAGGTGTTGGGTACTGAAAGCAAGCAAGGCAGAAAGCTAACCAGCTCCAAGCACTGTGATGTGGTGCGAGTCCTAAACCCCCAGTGCTTCTTCCGTGTCCTGCCCACCTCCCCCACACCCGCTGCACAGGGGTGTGTACGCTGACCATTTCTACAGAATAATAAACACAACTGCTGTTAAGACATTAAGCTACGTGGTTGTGGTTAGGCTGTTGTTCCTGCAACACTCAGAAGGCAAAAGGGCAGTTTTCTATAAACGGATTTTTAAAGTTCGGGCACTTGCAGTGCTGCCGTTACACAAAAATGTTTTTACAATACTCGCCTCCCTTTTCTGAGGAGAACACATAAAAAGCATCACAATATTTACTATATAACCCTACAAATAGTCCAAGCAAAAATGAAGCCAAATAAATTGGAAGTTTTCTGATAAAAGATCACTTCAGTGGCAGATGAAATACCGACCCGATCACTTACAATTCTTCTATACCTTAAGTAATTCTGCTATGAGAAACAAATTAAGCCAGCCTTCAGTGAAGTCTCCCCGTTGACTGTGAGGACCAAGCTACAGGCTCCCCCCATGCCCGCCTCCTTGCTCCCAGGAGTTGACAGAGTGGCGGTGGGAGGAGAGGAGAGGTGGTTAGGAACGCAGACTGCCACGTAATGGGGTTTTCCTGCTAAATTTACTGTGAACCAGACCCAAATCTGATGGGATTGACAACTGAAGAACTGCCTTACTGTTTTTCCACCTTGGTGAATCTTTTCTGCTTGCAAAATTCTTCCTGAGAAGGACAGTAAGTTGGAGTCAAAGGTCAAACCCCAGTCTCGAAGCTCCCTCTGAACATTATCATCTCTGTAAATTTAACATATTTACGTACCACTCAATGTAAGCAAACACAGCAAAAAGACAACACGCAAACAGAGATCCACGCCACCCTATGATACGTTTCCCTGTTTCTCTCAGGACTGAAATCCCAGAGAAAACGCCAGGAAGAGAGACGGGCTCTCCATTTCTCCCTCGTGTCCCTGTGTCTCTTCAGGATAGACTTTAACTTACAATTCTGATGCCCAAACTACCTCCCCTTCAAAGTAAACCCCTCGATATTAGAGAAAATAAATTTGTCCAAAATATTTCACCTTCTGCTTTATTGCCTTTTGCTAATAGAACTAGAAAAGGCCATGGGCTACAGAGTTTAACTTAATATTCCCTGACAAAGAGCAGGCTCACCTAGAAACAAAAAGAACCCACCCCAAATACTGCAAATACAAAAAGAAAACAAAATAACTTTCTCTCACTCCCCCAACCCACAGAAAATAATACAAAACCGGATCCATGCCCCAGCGGGGTGCAGAGGACTTACTTATGAATATAATCAATGAGTCTTCCCACTTCACGCTGCCTTTGTTCTGGAGTCAGTCTTGTATGAACAGCTAAGTCTTTCATCACGTTAAAATCATTACGCATCTTATCAGTTAGACCTTCAAACAAAACGTTGAAAGCTGTGTCACTAGACAAACAAGGATCACGTCTCAATATCTGGAGTGCAAACTGGTGAAGAGGGAGGGAAAGTGCAAGGAGAGGAAGCAGCAGGAAGGGCTTTTGCGGGGGGGGGGGGGGGCTCCTAGGAGAGATGGGGAAGGCAGCCCCACCACAGCGGTACCTGTAAGATAGCACAGTTCTGGAATGAGCATCGCAGGTCCCGGCATGCTGCCACCAGGGCCTCGCCTTCTCTTTGGTTGGCTCACCAGAACAGGCTGCTTCAAGTCGGTGATTTCTTGGTTGTATTGCTAGTTAAGAAAAGAAGGTATCGCTGTTCGTGTAAATGTCTTAGTAATAGATCAGTGGACCAAGAAAAAGGGATTTTTTTTTTTTAAATTGAGAATTGATGCCAACAGCAAAGCTGGTATCAGTATCCAAGTAAAGCTTCAAAAGTGCATCTTCAATCCTACTAGAATAGCTTGATTTACAGGTGTTACTGAGTACCTCATCTTTCTTCCCCAAAACTTAAAAGAGTCTCACTGTCCTTGACCATCTAAATTCTGAGTTTAAGTCACAGTTCACTTAGTGATTTTTTTGGTTTAGAAACAGAAGCCTGTGTATCTCTGGGTCCTTAACAACAGAATTCCTCCAAAACTACTAGTTATTACAGTGAGAAGTGGTGTAGGAAACAAGCCCTGATATAACAATACATGAGGTGAAGGAAGAGGTTTGCAATGCCAGAGAACATTTTTAATTAGGAAAAGTTTTTACAGAAGGCAGAAGGTGAATTTCAATTCAGTAGTCTTTTTATTTAAGAGATTTAACAAACCACAAGGGACTCTGGACTCCGGGAAACAAACTGAGGGTTACAGAAGGGAGGGGTGGGGGATGGGGGCAGCTGGGTGATGGGCGTTAAAGATGATGTGGTGAGCACTGGGTGTTATGTGCAACTAATCAATCACTGAACACCACATCAAAAACTAAACTAATGATGTACTATATGCATATATGATACAGGATAAAAAAAAACAACCCAAAAGCCAACAACAAAGAGATTTTATTTATTTGAGAGCGAGTGAGCGTGAGAGGGAGGACGGTCAGAGGGAGACGCAGACTCCCAGCTGAGCAGGGAGCCCGACGCGGGGCTCGACCCCAGGACCCTGGGATCATGACCTGAGATGCTCAACTGACTGAGCCACCCAGGCGCCCCTCAATTCAATAGTCTTCAGATTCCCCACACTCAGTCACTAAGATAAGTTTTCACAACTGGTAAAAAACCAAAAAACAAAAACTGCTGACTTTGGTGAGTTCACGTATGCGTAAGATGGCTTGTGGGCCGCAGGCCTCCAGCCCTGGAACCAGGACAGGCTTCCTTGTGTCATCTCCGCCAGTTTCTGGCCCCATGTTCTCGAGACCCTCTTTCCCAGCATCTCCTGTACGCTCTCTTTTCACTTTCAGAGGAGAGAGGGCACATCTGCACTCAGCACACGAGGGCTGAGCACCGTGACGGCCGTTCACCAGCAGAGGAAGAAGTACTTCCTGTCCTTATTCCCACCCTAGGCCCAGGTCCAGGCCACCTACCCTCAGGAACTAAGAGACCGTGAATTCTAGTCTGTTCTTTGTCCTATACTGAACTCTTTACCAACCATTCAGGGGAAAAAGCTCATTTTCCTATTTTGGGTAAGGAAATTTCAAGCACCCTCTTATCTGAAAGCTGCTCTGTGTGCCCACACTACTTTTTCATCACACCATCTTCTTTATCGGGGTCCACCCACCGAATGCCCCCTCCCTTGCACGTCACTTACTGGGTGCACACGCGAGCAGGAGTGTGGGAGCGGAGTCAGATGCATCCCTACGTCCGCCCTATCTCACCAATGGGCCTTCAGTGCGTGGTTCCTTGTTATACAACTCAGGGACCCCCTTCCTACATTCTTAGGGCCCAAACAAAAGCCTGTCAGTTCTTTTAACATCTTCCCCTACATCTAAAAACCTAGTACTTTCACTTGCACTTAACAATACTGTCAAACCTTTTCTTTTCAAAACTGACCATGATCCTCCCTTTCAAAGGCCCTTCTCTCTCCCACTCTGAGTGCTTCTTAAATATGATTTTTAACGTAGAACATCCAAGCCATCACTTACCAGGAAAACTGCATCTCTACTAGGAAGTCCCAAGAAAGCTGTGATTCTTTGAAACATTTCAACCTCACCCCATCCTGACTGACTCTATCTATTAAAGATGCCCAGTCAGCCCTGGCTGTGAGAGAAGTCTTCCAGCAACAATCATCTGGGCTGAGACTAAGCCTAAGAACACGAGTCAGGTGTGCACAGTGTCCCAGGCAGCAGGAGCCTGGGGTCAGAGGAGATGGCCAGGGCGAGCAAGGAGGCAGGCGAGCACTGGCACGCAGACAGGGGCTACGTCACTCAGGGTCTCACTGGACACACACCAGTGCACGTCTGTATTGTGCATAGAAGAAAAACATCAGAACTGTAGGAGTTTGAAAGTGGATCAGAAAGCAGGAGAAATGCAAACTGAGACCAGCTGAATGGGCACGGGGTCCGCACAGCAGAGGGTGGCCACTCAGAGGAGGAGGGGGATGGAGGCATTTCAGACGGCAGGGCCACCGGCATCGCTGCAGGTGAGAAGAGGCATGCAGGTCTGAGGCTTTCACTACCTGTTATGCACGTGTTCACGCACTCAGACACCTGAGTGCCTTCCAAGGCACTAGGGGGACAGAAACCACAAAACCCCTGACCTTGTGGAAGTTACAGTCTCTGCGCTGATCAAGAACACTGCACACGGGCCAGGTCAGCGGCCAGAACTCATAAAGCGTTGGTCACATGGAAGGGGTCTTTGAGATGTGCAATTACTGAGAACAAGCAAGCTCAGACATGTCTGGGCTAGAGCTAGAAACCTGAGAACCGTGAACATAGCACAGACGAGCCTGGAGATCACCTAACAAGTTAGTATGGAGTAACTGGGGGTGTTCCAGGCAGAACCTTGAGGTATGTCAACCAGCAGAAGGCCACTTAGGAGTAAGCTGCCATGTAAGACTCACTGCTAGTCAGAGAAGGAGAACCTCCCCTGGCCTGGCTTCAGGTGGAAGCCAAACTTTCCATGGGTGTCTCCTTTGCAATTGCTGTTGATATATACGGATTCTTCCTGTCCCGACAGTGATTAGGAAACTACAGAAAAATGCTCATTTCTCACAGTAACTCTCACACCCAGAAGGAATCTAGGTTAAACATGGCTGGGGTCCTCAAGGAGTTAAGAGGGTGAAAATAGTGGTAGGGAAATCAGACTGAGATGGCCCCTGGCCTGTTTTCATTTTGCCCAAAAGAAGAGCAGCTCTTAATGTGGCTTCTCAGAGAGTCATTTCCCTCCAGAGTGCCATCTGACCTTTCCGTTCATAGCAGAGCAGCTGAAGCTCAGGCAATAGTACACAGTACAAACACATTTCAAGGCCACCAGTCTGATGTGTAATTCTCACATAAGACACAAATCTATAACAGCTTCTTTATCCAACTTTTTAAAAATAGGAAACGTACTTAAAGTGGGGAAAAAATGAGATAAATCTTAGCACTTAAAAGACAAGCATTAAGATTTTAACTGATTCATGTTTTAGAAATACTCCTTCTGCACTTGTAACCGAGAATATCAAATGGAATGCAACTTCCTAAGGACACGGGGCCAGATCTGCTTATCCCTGAACAACAACGTTAGTGTGTGTTCTGATGTAAACACTGTACTTTCTTCTAGTTGGCAGTAGGTCTTTCTCGCTATTTACCTCTGCTGTTTTTTCAAGGATTACCACACCAACAGCTAGAATCATCTGTATGAAACTAGGATTAGAAAATCACACAATAAACTGATCTAGCCTATATGAAACAAGGTGAATTTGTCCATATGTAAAACAAAAGTTGAATTAACCCACACACTAACAATGAAGCAGCAGAAAGAGAAATCAAGGACTCCATCCCATTTACTATTGCACCAAAACCCGTAAGATGCCTAGGAATAAACCTAACCAAAGGGGTAAAAGATCTATACTCTGAAAAGTATAGAAACTCATGAAAGAAACTGAGGAAGACACAAAGAAATGGAAAATTGTTCCATGCTCATGGAGTGGAACAACAAATATTGTTAAAATGTCCATATTACCCAGAGCAATCTATACATTCTATACATTCCTATCAAAATACCATTAATATTTTAAACAGAGCTGGAACAAATAATCCTAAAATTTGTATGGAACCAGAAAAGACCATGAAGAGCCAGGGGGATGTTGAAAAAGAAAACCAAAACTGGTGGCATCACAATGCTGGACCTCAAGCTCTATTACAAAGCTCTGATCATCAACAGTATGGTACTGGCACAAAAACAGACACACAGATCAATGGAACAGAATAGAGAGCCCAGAAATGGACCCTCAACTCTATGGTCAACTCATCTTTGACAAAGCAGGAAAGAATGTCCAATGGCAAAAAGACAGTCTCTTCAACAAATGGTGTTGGGAAAATTGGACAGCCACATGCAGAAGAATGAAACTGGACCATTTCCTTACACCACACACAAAAATAGACTCCAAATGGTTGAAAGACCTAAACGTGAGACAGGAGTCCATCCAAATCCTTGAGAACAGAGACAGGAACTTCTGGCTAGACACGTCTCCAAAGACAAGGGAAACAACAAAGGCAAAAATGAACTACTGGGATTTCATCAAGATAAAAAGCTTTTGCACAGCAAAGGAAACAGTCCACAAAACTAGAAGACAGCCGACAGAATGGGAGAAGATATTGGCAAATGTCTTATCAGGTAAAGGGCTAGTATCCAAAATCTATAAAGAACTTCCTAAACTCAACACCCAAAACACAAATAATCCAATCAAGAAATGGGCAGAAGACATGAACAGACTTTTTTTTTCCAAAGAAGACATCCAAATGGCCAACAGGCACATGAAAAAGTGCTCAACATCGCTCGGCTTCAGGGAAATCCAGATCAAAACCTCCATGAGATACCACCTCACACCAGTCAGAATGGCTAAAATTAACAAGTCAGGAAACGACAGACGTTGGCGGGGATGTGGAGAAAGGGGAACCCTTCTACACTGTTGGTGGGAATGCAAGCTGGTGCAACCACTCTGGAAAACAGTATGGAGCTTCCTCAAACAGTTGAAAATAGAGCTACCCTACGATCCAGCAATTGCACTACTGGGGTATTTACCCCAAAGATACAAATGTAGGGATCCGAAGGGGTACGTGCACCCCAATGTTTATAGCAGCAATGTCCACAATAGCCAAACTGTGGAAAGAGCCCAGATGTCCATCGACAGATGAGTGCATAAAGACGTGGTTCATATATACAATGGAATAGTACTCAGCCATCAAAAAATGAAATCTTGCCATTTGTGATGACGTGAACAGAACTAGAGGGTATTATGCTAAGTGAAATAAGTCAGTCAGAGAAAGACAAATACCATATGGTTTCACTCATGTGAAACTTAAGAAACAAAACAGATGAACATAGAGCACAAGAAGGAAAATTTTAAAATAAGATGAAATCAGAGAGGAAGACAAACCATAAGAGGCTCTCTTAACTACAGGAAACAAACTGAAGGTTGTTAGAAGGGAGGCAGGTGGGGAGATGGGTAATTAGGTGAGGGGCATTAAGGAGGGCATGTGATGTAATGAGCACTGGGTGCTATACGCAACTGATGAATCACTAAATTCTACCCTCGAAACTAGTAATACAGTATATGTTAACTAAATTGAATTTAAATTAAAAAAACAGAGTTGACCCATATGCAAATTTAGCAGATCTGATGCTGAGGATGTAGTCATCTTTAACCCCCATCCCTGGGTGAAGTTAAAGAAGAAGCGTTCATTGCAGAATATGGCTCAGTACAGTAAATTTGTATTGTTCATTACCAATTACCGTGTTTGTCCTCCACAAGCTTAAAATCAAATACAAGCTTTCACTGTACTGGGAAAAAGGAAACAGGACCAAGGCCTTCTCGTGTGATAATGAGCTAAACTATGCTACGATTGCCTTAATAAACGCATTTATATACAGTTTTCAAAGCAAGCTGTTCCTTGTGTACAAGAAAACCCTACTGAAAATAGTTCACATTCTTCCTAAGGCCTAAGTACTTCACACGAAAAAGATAAAGTCAACATGACATTCTTACCTTCCTGTAGTACTCTAAGAAACTGACTTCAGAACCATCGGCTTTCTTAAAGGTACTCTTTGGATTCTGGTCCCAGTCAATGTCATCTACTCTGTAGGTCTTATTGTTGTATCTGTGGAACGGTTGAGACTTCTTAGGATTTGATTAGAATGGTAGAAAGGGTACTGAGGAGAGACCAGAGGGAGATAGTACGTAGTCTCTACAAAATACACTTCCAGATCCCTTAGTAACGCATGACGTCACGGGAAAAGAAAGGGAAGACTTGTTAAAGACCATGCTCGATGGGTGGGGGAGTGAATAAAGAACTACTAGAAAATAAAACAAAGACTAAAAAGGACAGAAGTCATTAGATCTTTGTCCTTTTCAAAGGAGCGTTCTCCCCGACGACCTGCGTCTTGAGAAAGGTCACAAACACCCCTTCCCCGTTTTCATGCTGTTCCCACTCCACCACCGTAAACCCTACTTTCTAACAGGATGGAATAGAAAGCTACAGGATCTTAAGACTTGCAAAATGATTATTCCGTATTTTAAAAAGCAGTCTTACTTGGTAAGAACAATTAAACCTATTAGTTCTTTAGAAACTTGCTCTTGAAATTTATGTTCTTCAGTTTGATGATATAAGTTGAACATGAAATCTAACACGGTTTCACTGCGAAGGACTTTATGACTGACGTCAGTGCAAAGCATGATGTTGTTCTCGTATTGAAGAATAGAGGTGGTGAAGCCAGGCCAGATCACCAACCTGTCAAACAGAATGAGCACTATGAAGTGACCCCTATGAAGGACGCTAACAGGTGCTGTGTATATCAAGTTGTGTTATTCTCCTTTATTAACTAGGTCTAAAGTACAGAAGTTTTCGGGTTGAGTAAATTTAGTTATTTCTAGGTTTTACATGGGTCCAGATAAAGACCCCTCTTTTTAACATCCTCAACAATGAACATCATTTTATAGTATAATAATTTAAGTTCCACTTTGAATACACTAACTTTATTAAACGATTTTTTATGTTGGTAAGACATGAAAAAGTTGCCAGTCTAACTGAAAGCATCTGTAGTTAGTATAATAAACCTAAACTGTGTGTGCTGCACTTGGGAACTTCTGAAACAATCCTCATTAGCTCATAAATTTTGTTCCCCAAGAGCAAATACAAACTTAGTGTTGGACAACTCTTCACGCTTCCCTAGTGACAGATGAATAGCATGTGATTTTTTTTTTAAATCTAAGTATTCTAGGATGTCTCCTTTAAGTTAAATGTTTACTTAACATGATGGGTACCATTAATAGCCACAGTAATAAATCTGATTATTTCAAATTAGAGCATCGCTCAAAGTCTGTGATTAATGCTGAAGGAACAGAAAGCTTCCATTTCATACAAACCTATGATTTGGAATATCGATTGGGTCACTTGGGTTATAGTAATTCCGTCCAATTTGCTGTAAATTCATGATCTTCAAGAGCCTAGAAATTGAAAGGTCAGAAGAGAGGAGTAAATACTGGTAAGTATCTCTAATGCACACGGACTCACCACACCGGTCTTTCAACTCTTCTCTAGGTTTTCAATTTTTCTTAGTAAAATGTTAAGAAAACACTAACATACCTCCTGAAGATAATATTATAGAACTGCAAACAAGTTGGTGATGTAGGTGGGAGTTCATTTGTTAAGGTGATTGTTATCCTCACATGCTCTCCATTTCGGGTCTGACTAAACACTTCAGTAACCTGAGCCAGAGCAGTGGAAAACCAAACTTTCAATTGTTAAAAGAAACTAATAATCCCAATTACATAACTCCTGCTAGTAAGGCAACAATGAAAAGTATGGAAAAGTTTTAAATTAAAAAAAGAATGACTATGAGAAGAGTGTTTACGGGCCCATGTTATAATCGTCATCAAGTTATTCAGGTAGGTTTGAAATGAAACAACGATACCAAAGTCCCCTCTGGGTTCATTATACACACTATAAGACAGAAGACCCCTGGAGTTCCTCTAAAAGCTTTGCTACATTGTGGCAGTTCTGCTTTGAAGTGGAAATCCTTCATCACCCTCTCCCCAACCCAACATTTTAGAATAACCTTGTGCTGTAGTCTCTTAGGCAAAAATAGTATTGTTCCATCAAAAGCATGACACCTTCCAATTAAATCTTCATGTTGAAAAAGAAGAGCTGAGCGGAGTCTTCTGGCTTCCATCAGCGGGTTATAGTCAATGTGATACTGATACAAGGCCCACTGGGGACGGGACGTCAATCGAAAATGGTTAGTGCTCAGCCTTACTATAATACCTGAAGAACCTGTAAAAGCGAGTCATGTTTCATTAACACAATAACAAGTTTATTCTTCCCTGAAATCTTTCCTACCATGACAAGGCAGACACAGTTCTGTAAGCAAAAGGCTAAGAATAGTATACGACACTGAAGTTCTCGGATATGACTTTGAGGATGACTATCCTCTCCAGGTAAGTTGCTACAAGCACACGTTTAGGAATAAAGCCTCCTTAGACCAAGTAATTTACAACTAGAACCAACCAAATCTCTCTATGGCAAAAAGTTTTAAAAGAAATAAGTTACGTAACACTTAGTAAAACACTTCAGTGCAGCTGAAGACACTGATGACCTATTTCATCAGAGCCGAGAGAGAGAGGGAAATGGAAAAGCCATGTAGGATCCTGACCAAACGTGCCTTTTCTTCCTACTGCTGCATCATACCAGTAAGTATGTAAAATAAAGGGCTTCAATTCAGTGTCCTGTGTACTGGAATAGTAATCCCAGGAAACTGCATTCTTGATAATTAACCCACCTGTTTTTGATTCTTTAACATGGTCCAGGTTCTGTCTTGTATTGACACCAAGATCATGAAAGTCTCTACGACGACCTCCTCTCTCTGCTAACGATAACTCCTGAAATCCAGCAGATATCTGGCGCTCTTAAAAAAAAAAATGATATCCTATGTCACATGAAACATGAAATAAAGAATAATGAAATTAATTCCCAAAGTACTACATGAAACCTGAAAGCTACAGAGGTGCTACAGATAACATACAGGAGTTCCATCAGAACGTTTTATGTATCTGCTAGCCAAACAGAGTACCTTAGCTATGACTTCTATAAAGCCTCCTTGCCATTGCCCCAGCCAAACTCAGCTGCTCCCCTGTAAGACATATATCCTTGTAAAAAACTAAGACAATTGGGCCTGTGATTCAAAAACTCAGGAGCACGCTTGTTGACTGGGAAATCATTATTCTGTACTGTAAGTTCTGATAACAACCTAAGACCCTAAATAGCAGTATTTTTCAGGGTTTTATGATGCACTTATAGCTGTAGCAATTGGTGGTTCATAGGTTTTAATGTGTAAATGTCTAGAGTGTCATTTCCCCACTAATTCCCTTAAGAACAGATGGGATCGTCCTGTGCGTACCCCATGTGTATGGCCACCATACACATGGCCTAGTGGGATAGGTTAGCTAGCAGTTCATGTGGTTTCAAAAGCTGGTTATAATTTCCAAAATTATTAAATCCTTCAATTTGTACAACATATGAAGTCTCTCCTATCAACAGTACGATGTGGGCCAAAGAATGAATGTGGGCTTTGTCGTCTGTGTTACAATTGTAGCTTTCAGTTAACAGGGACCATACCTCAAGTACCAGAGACTTTAGTGGACTTCCCAATCTCTCAGTCTTCTTTTTAAAAATTAGTTTTTAGAGTCATGTACCCAATGGACTAGAATTCCACCTTCCCTGCAGGTAAGGACGGCCTGAGAGATTTACCAGAAGTTACTGGATCACCCTCTGGGAAAGTGCCTTGAGAGGGAGTCAGTAGCCAGTGTTTATAACCTCTGGACCCCTTGCCCCCTCAATCTTGCCTGGAATCTGGATGTGATCACCAAACCTAAGTCTTAATGACAGAAGTCGGGACAAAAAAACAAAACGACTGAAAAGCCCAGTTTTCTTCTAACCACAAATGCCAGGACTGGCCCCGAATTGCCAACTTCTGGACTTCTTCGTTAGAGAGAAACAGTGGCTTGAACAAAATATTGGTTCCTGATATATTCTGGAAGCAAGTTATTCTAACATGAGCTTCACCTTCCTTACCTGAAAAACTGAACTTCACGGGCATGCAAGTTTTACATGAAAATGTAATTTATAAAGCCCTTTAAAGGTGTTGCTAACTACGTTGGTTCTTGTACCTCTGGATATTCAGAGGCTCTACTTAAAAGTCCTTTAAATATAGAACTGTTCTGTTTCCCTTGAATTTTTTATCCCAGAGACTTTCAATTTAAAGTAGCCTTGGCCTTGGGTGATTAACTATACTAACAACACAAGTCAGGCATACTGAATCCAAGCTGGTAACAATAACAGGTCAAAGAGGCTTTTTTCCTGAAAAATTTGGATTTATCTTAAAATTCAGTTCTGGATATAAAAACCTAAGTTTCTGAATATAAACACTGATGAAGTCTGTTTCCCTCTCTACATACAGCACAACTTTCATGTTTAGCCAAAGTCTGCATGTCAATCTGTAAAGAGGACAGGTTTCAGAATGAATAAAATTGGAAAACTTGCTAATTATAAGGATACTTCACTTTACTGTGCTTCACAGACACTGCAGTTTTTACAACTGAAGATCTGTGGCAACCCTGTGGTAAACAAGTCTACTAGTGCCATTTTTCCAACATTTGCTTATTTCATTTGTGTCACATTTTGGTAATTCTCACACCATTTCAAACTTTCTCATTATTATATTTGTTATAGTTATCTGTGATCAGTAATTACAACTTGCTGAAAACTCAAGTAACAGTTAGCATTTCTTAGCAGTACGTACATCGTTTAGACATAACGTTACTGCACACTTAATAGACTATGGTATGGTGTCAACTTTTATATACCCTGGGAAACTAAACAATTCATTTGACTCGCTTTCTGATATTTGCTTTATTGCAGTGGTTTGGAACCAACCTGCAGTATCTCCCAGGTGTGCCTAGAATTTCCCTTCCCATGTAGCTGCTGAAGTGATTAAAAACACGAATCAGATGTTGCTACTGCTGTTTACAAGCCCTCCACGTATCCATGCCCCACTTAAAGAATGAAAATCACGGTCCTAAGCAAGGTCTCATTTACAATAAATCAAACTTGTCAATTTCTAAAACTTAATAGATACTTGAACATTTATGACAAATACTTCTCAAGATATAATCCTTACAACAGCAGTGAAAAGTTGTGAAATAAGGCCTTGCATTTGTTATTCCAAGCATTATTTATTCCTTATAGTGACTGTTACGTATAAAGTTAGATGCTAGCTTTTTAAAGATGGGAGTTGAGTTTCACAGAAACCCAGGTATTAAGAGAAACTGCCTAAAATCCTATACATTTAAAGAGACGAATGCCCATGATTGAATTCTCATCAGACATCTTGAAAAATAACACATCTTGTTTCAAAAAAAAAAGTAACAAATAATTGGATACATAAACGAAAGACCCTCTAGTCCTCTAATTGACTCTTCAAAGCAGCACTAGTAACTGTTTTTCCACAAAATTGTCTATACAAAAACATATACAATCACGTGCATTCATTAAAGGTACAAAGATAATGCTGTTTTACCACTTGGTTCGGTATGATGGAGTGCAGGTGGTGCGGGGTGCTCTACGGATACAGGACAGCAGTTGTGATTCTTACTGCTCAGGTGTTTGCAGGGTGGGGCACAGAGCAGAACAGCACCCTCCCACAGTCTGACAGCTGCATTCCCATGAGGGGACCTGCTAGTGAATGGCACCATCGCGGCTGCTACATGGGACAAGATGCCATCCAAAAGCTGGTACACCTCTACAAGCCCACAAGGAGCAGCATCAGTTTTCCAACCGTCAGCGTTTGTAAAATGGCAAAAAATAAAATGGTCAGAACAAACAGCAACAGCCTTCATCTCCCTTGTCCATTCTCCCCGCGGCTGCTGGACATGGTGAGTGGGTTTCCCAAGAGCACTCTGTGTGCAGACTGGCCCGCTGTCATTTCAGGAAGTGCCCAGGGTGCCCAGCAGTGGTCACAGCACAGCTTACTGCGCCCTAAGATCTTAGATTCATCCTCTACTGTTCACGGACGTCACCGGCTGTGAGGAAATACTTGAGGAGGTGGGAATGTAGCGCAAGGGGTAAAGCAGCTCTGTCTCCTCGCTATCTGGTCGCCTCCACACTAGTTTCCCACGCCCATCCCAGCTGGAAAGCCACGTCCCTACATTAATTCCCTGCTTGCATAGGGGTGTTTCCTGTATCAAAACCAAACGTAACTGTAGAAAAATCTTACATCAAGCATCCAGATATTTCGTGTTTAAAGCAAAGTACGGAAAAAACACAAGTTTTGGAATCAGAACTAGTGTTCTGACCTCACCAGCGGTCCTAATTTTGGCCTCGGTTTTTGCACCCAAGAAACAGGGCAAATGAGTACAACACACAGGAAACCAAAGTTACAAATGTTAAAGACAGTCCAGCTTCTGATGAAATCACTAAAGATACCAAAACAATGTTCTCAGATGACTAATGAATAAGCACATGTATGCTTAGTTTAGAACTTAATCGCTCTGTAAGAGCGAATACAGGGCCCTGGCAAGGATGTGCTTTTTCATTTCCAAGGAGAAATGAAATCCTGTGGCACTTTCCTTAAGTACAGGCGGCGCACCCGAGAGGGGGCCTGTTCTTCCTGAAGGACTGCCAGGACCCCTTATGACGACTCTCGACACTGGCTACCGTCTCCCATCTACTACTGCACTCGCACATGACGTCTTTTTACTCCCCCTTCACCTTGGGACTTGGCTGTTGCTCCTACTGCTCCTCTCTGTCGTCCACGGCCAACTAATTCCCCTTCTGCTGCCGGCTGCTGAGGCCTGGGCTGGACATAGCCAGGCTGCTGACTCTACGGCGACATGCAAACAAACAGCATGCTTTTCATGTCAAAAGGTCACAGGTCAGAGGAAACAGTCTTCAACAAGTCTAAGACGTTCAAACAGAACTGACCTATGTTGGTAACCGAGGATTGTATTCCCATAAAGAAGTTTCTTCAAGAAGGGTCACTAACTGGGGGATGGGCATGAAGGAGGGCATGTGATGTGATGAGCACTGGGTGTGACACACAACTGATCAATCACTGAACTCTACCTCTGAAACTAATTCTACGCTATATGTTAATTGAATGTCAGTAAAATTAAAAAAAAAAGAAGAGTCACTAACTAAAGAACCAGCTCTTCGGATGCTCAGGAAATAAAACATGATCATCCTTGTTCAGCTCCTATGTCCTTCACAGGACAGTTTTTTTAAACTTATCTTCAACAGCCTAAGCTGAAAAAAATGTAGCAGGTTTTTGTTTTTCGAGTGCACGTTGTGTAGGTGAAAGGTAGAGCACTTACCGCACTGGCCCCCACATGCTGCACCGTCTCCTGCCCACGGGCCCGTCCTCTGGCTCTTGCTCTGGCTCGCCCAGTCATTTTTTTTCCTCGAGGGGAAACAATTGTAAAGACAACACTCAACATACACAACTACGTTTGATGGTTTCTACAATGTTCCCTTAAGATGTACTGAAGATTCCACAGTAAGCTCCTGAATCAGCACCTATTTTTCTAACCTCTGCCAAGAGTTGAAGGCAATGTCCCTACCTTCAACAAACACAAGTCCTCACTGTGGACTGGGCAGTGTGCTGGGTGGCAGGGCTAAAGTGCAAGACTTGTTTTAATACAGACTTTCATTTTTTGTCGAATTACTATCTCAACCAGACTTTGGGGAAACTGTTAAGAGACGTCGGAGGGCCGGTGACTAGCTCTTTCACATGTGGGTATGTATCTATGAAACTGGGCCCGTGTTGCTAGTCTGAGGTCAGGCCCATTTCCCTAACTCTTCCACGTGCCCACCGCATCTTCCTGAGTGCTCCCACAGCGCCACGTGCAGCTTACACACACCCAAACCTCTATCTTCTACAGCACATCATTTATGTCCCACAATTTCATTCTTGGTGAGCGGCACGACCATCCGCTGTGCCTCTAAAGAAAAAGGACAGAGTCCTTGCTCTCCCAAAGCCTCCTCTGTTGCTCATACTCCTCCGGACCCAACAGCGCTCTCCATCTCAACCCCACAGTGTAAGTGGCTGGAAGCCAGGGCCCACGTTAGGATCAGAGATATCACCATGCATAAAGTGGATGCACCCCGCCATGCCCACCACAGAGCAGAAAGCCTTATCATCAGGTCATGCAGGGTGGAGACCTCAGAGCTAGTCTGCCCGAACCTGACTCCTTCACAGCAGGGACATAACCGGAGATTCACGTCTTTGTGAAACGGAGTTTTAATAACCTACCACACAGGTCCAGCATGTGGTTCAAGTAAGAACACACATGAAGGGCTTATAAAGTGCTTGGTGCACAGTGAGCATTCAACACATCTTAGCCCTAGTGGGAAAGGCTATAGAATTGTAACTACAAGTTTTTAAAAGTTTAATGATGGAAATAAGCAGAATGTTCTTACAGAAAAGCAAGCAGGAACTAATCTACCTACTGAAGTCGGCCTCCTGTGAAGCCACCACTTAAACAGAGATGCAAGAGATCAGGAAGCGGCAGGCGCATGGTACCAGGCTTCCAGAAAAGAGCGAAGGGTGGAGAGTGTGGCTCGCCTGTGGAGCTGAAAGATGCCCTGCGTGGCTGCAGCGTACTAAGGAAGGAGAGCTGGTGCATCAGAATGCTCAGGGCCTTGCAGCCAACAGGAGGGAGCTCGGATTCCACCTTCAATGCGATGAGAGACCACTGAAGGTTCTAAATACTGAGGCAGCCTGCGACATCATTTACATTTAAGATCACCCCACTTTAAGTCAGGTTTTCATCTTTTTTCAGTTTTCACAGCTTCTAAAATTCTTTGTTCAATGAGGACCTTCCTAGAGACAAATCTAATGACATTCTCCAATAGTGAAAGACCTCGTTCACTTCCTGTTATGTTCTACAGCATTAGAAGGAAACGTGTGGACTCACCAAATCATAAAACCCTTCACAATCTGACTCTGACTCAGCAATTTCCAGAGTGGGTTACAGAATACGATCTGCTAAAGTGCCAGCATATTAGAACTAATTTTTAATGCCATTTTAAAGTTGTGTGCATTTATACCGCCGTATTAGGACGACAGCCACACACACCTAGCCTGCACACGGGACCTGCTGGCGTACATGCTCGGGTCTCTTACCGATGGTGCGCAGAGTGAGACTTTTCTTCCGCACGTGGGCCACAGAAGTTCAAGACTCACCTCGCACCATGGGACTGCCTTTGCTAACGGGCCCCCTCTCTTTCACCTGCATTACAGCAGCTCCCCCACTGCACGGCGATCCCCTTCCTCCTCCTGCACACCTGCACACTAGGCTGCTAGTCGGAGTTTGGTCCTGTCACCCAGCCCGGCACTGGGCAGCTTCGCAGGAATGGTAAGCTTGGGCTGTTTTCTAAAGCAGGAATAAGCCGAACTGCCACCTCCAGTATCTTTACAGTGCAGTTCTCAAAACATGACTTCTCTCTAGTAACACCTGGAACTTGTTGGAAACACCAATCAGACAGAGGGGGGCCCCACTCCCGACCTAGAGAGTCCACAGTTCATCTCAGCAGGCCTCCAGGTGATTCTCCCATCACCCAAGACACCCAGGTAACCACACACGGGAGGGGTATGCAGGCCCTGAGTGGAGGGCTGTCCAGTATGGCTGTGGTTCCCAGCTGCGTCCTTCCAACCTCGGGATGTCCCCAGATGGACGACAAATTACACGGTCACCTTAAGTGAGACTCAGCGGTGGTGCTCACCATCATCCTAGCTACAGACGACACCCGATCACACTGCTGTCCACCCAGGGAGCCATGCCACCCCAGCACCTGCCCCCGCAGCCCGGAGGCCACAGGGCAACCAGGCAGGCTCACAGCCCCCCCACCTGGACAGTGCCCCTCTCCTGACCCTGGGCAGTGTCGGGGAATGCCCTCTGACCCACGCCGTGCCACCCCAACCCAGGCAGTGCCCACGAGTGCCCCGACCCTTAGCAGTGTCCAGGAATGGCCTCACCCCCAACCCAGTGCTCCCCAAACCGGGTAAGGCCCCCCAACCCTTGTTCTGCCCAGGAGCGACCCCTTCGACCAAGACAGTGCCCCTCGAACTAATGCCCCCCACCCCGAGCAGCATCCAGGACTGCCCCCCGACTGACAGTAACCCCAGCAACGTCCCAGAGCGCCCCCCGACCTTGGAGGGGCCCCCCCGACCTTGGAGGGGCCCCCCCGACCTTGGAGGGGCCCCCCGACCTTGGAGGGGCCCCCCCGACCCCGGCGGCGCCCCCCACCGCAGGGCTGCTCCCTCACAGCCCGCGACGCCCCTCCAACGGCACGCGGCCCCCAAGCCTGCGCACGCCGGTCCCCCAGGCGCCCCGCCTCACCAGGCCCACAGCGGCAGCCGCAGGGAAGCCCACGCACCCGGCCGCCGCAACCCCGAAGCCCCGAGCACCCCGCCGCCGCCGCCGCCACCTAACGGCCGCCGCGCCGCCCACCGTTACGCACGCAGGATCCCTCCGCGCCGGGACTTCGCGCCGCTCGCCGTCACTCACCGTCGGCCGCGGCTCCCTCCCGCTCGTGGGCGGTCGCGGGCGCCGGCCGAAGGAGCTTGGCGTTCCTTTCCTAGGCGGAAGGACACCTGCGCCTGGCGGCGAACGCGTGCGCACGTGGCCCCGGCTAACGGCGCGGCGAGGACGTGCGCGCGCTGCGCCCTGATTGGCTGGCAGGCACATGGCGGTTTGGGGGCGGGGCCAGGTGAGCCCCGCCCACGCCCCGCCCAGGCCTCGCGCAGTGTCGTGAGGCAGGCGCTGGCCTGGTTCCCAGCTCGCGAGCCGCGCCGTGCAAGGTGTAGGGCCTGCGTCGGTCGTGAGAGTGGGACCAGGTGCAGAACAGCGGACTGAACCTTGGGTGGCCCCTTCGAATTAAAAGCTATTTAGCTCATCAAACAGAGAAATGAGATTGGAATTTTGCCCCCAAGTAAATAAAGTGCATTCCAGAGCCGGAGTGGCGGGGGGCTGTGCACTTGCCCGTTTAAGTGTGCACGTGCCCTCTGGCGTGCGGAGTGCATGCGCGTGGACGTGCAGGGCAGCGGCCGTCAGCCTTACCTGCATCATCACCTGGGGGGCTGGTTAAAGCAGGGACGGCTCCGCCCCCTCCCCTAGGGATTCTGATTCGGCAGGTTCAGTTGGCCGGTCGGCTAATCACCGTCTCTTGACAATTTGCTGGTGATGCTGCCCCAGCTGCTCCCGGGTCCACCTTGATACGAGGGAACTAGATGCCTTCAATAGGAATTTGTTTCGTCGTTGGGCAAACCCGACACAATTAAAACTATTGTAAACATCGTAAAATAGGACGACAGTTATTCATCAGGCTGGGAAATGGGGCTCCTTATGTAGCTAGTTACGTCCAGTGATAATTCAATAGTTTCTTAAGGACGGAGTGTAGGGGGTTAGTGGCGATACAGTTATATAGAGGGGGTTGTCTTAAAGCCGCATTTAAAACGAGACATCATATTTTATTAATACTGAAGCGTGTATTCAGGGGGCTTGGGGTTGGACGGGGCGCAAGGTTTCCCAAGCCATCTCCCCAAGTCTGCGGTCTCCTCTGGGGGTCGAAGGGAACAGGCTGGGTTTCAGGGTTTACCGCACTCACTTGATTGTAAAATCCCAGAAGGGGGATCTTCTGAAAAACACATTCCCAGGTAATCCTGATTCAAGAGGTTTGGGATAAGAGCAAAGAATTTTAAGAAGAGTCACCAGGTGCTTTTTATGCCTAGAGAATTTTGAGAAATTTGACAAGATCTGTGATCTTGACATCAGACACACTTAAAGAAAGGATTTATGTGAAAGGGGAGACACCCAATTAGGTTTTTTGGGGAGTGGGGATGGCTTCACTTTTTTAAAAAATGCACCATTTGGAACGATAACAATACAAACCTTCGCTTTTCTAGGAGGGATTTAAGATGTTGGTGAGAAAGATGTTCTGTGATCTTGCCAGCAGATGGAGCAACAAAACAAGAAATAAGTCTTCAGCTTCAACTGGGTGCAGGGGAGAGAAATACCAGGAATGCACCTTACAGGGAAGAGGTAACCCGTTTGCCTGTTTCTCTTCTCCGTGTGCCTAAACTCCTTGGAACCGCTAAAGGCACACCATCCCTGGAGCATCTGGGTGGGTGCATTGTCTGAAATGGGTGGTTTCTAAAGACATAGGAAGTTGTGATACAGCAAGACGGAGGCAAACCCCTCATTCTTCTGATGGTGCAAATAGTACACCTCATAAAGCTCACCAAAAATTTCAAAAGAAAAGCTGCAGAGACAAATTGGGGAAACTTTTGTTTTAAAGTTTCTATATCGACAGCATGACATAGTGGTGCCAGTTACTGGGTACAACTATGCGCCTAGTGCTGGAAACTGAAAAGTGCATGGATGTCGATTCTCCTTCCAGGAGCTTGGTCAAGAGTGGTGGGGGGGGGGGGCGGAGGTGGGCATCCACCACCGAGAGGGAGCAGAGCACGATAGGGGACCTGGGTGCTGGGAGGGAGGTCACTTGGCAGAATGCTGCTGCAGTCTGAAAGGGTGAACGGGATTTGCAGGGAACCCTGTGGTCCGAGCAGGCGGGGGTGTTCAGGAAACGGCCGGCGGTTTGGTACGCCGGCTTTACGTAAGGCTGCTCCCGGGTCCACCTTGATACGAGGGAGCTAGATGCCTTCAATAGGAATTTGTTTTGTCGTTGGGCAAACCCGACACAATTAAAACTATTGTAAACATCGTAAAATAGGACGACAGTTACTCATCAGAGATTTGCAGTGTCCTGGGGCTGGTACAGGTGGAGCACAGGTTTGGTACACAGAGGAGCGTCAGGTGACGACATTGGAGGGGCAGACCAGGTTCTAGAAGTTGAATGACAATAAACGCTGAATATCCGAGCTGTTGAATACACCCTGCTAGGTGCCGTGAATAAGACACACTCTCTGTCCTTCTGATGATGCCAAGCCCCGGGGCCCCCAGGGGGAATGTGTGTCACAGCGAGGCCAGTCACGGAACTAGGGGAGAGGCAGGGCCTGTGGCAACAGGCCCGTAAACACTATACCTGAACTGGTCAGAGACTTCCGGGTCCTAGCCAGACCTTACCAAGAGGGAATGAGGGCTCAGATTTGCTGGCTCTCATGTTATTTTATCATTGCTGTTTGCTTTGATTCCTTGAGGGGAGTTCATGTAACATAAAATGAACCATTTTACAGTGAACAGTTGAGTGGTACTTAGTACATCCACAGTGTTGTGCAAACACCACTTCTCTCTAGTTCCAGAACATTTCCATCAGCCTAACCCCCACTCCTATTAAGCTGTCATTCCCGGCTCCCTCCTCCCTGCCAGCCCCAGGACACTGCAAATCTTCTTCCCATCTCTATGGATTTATCTACTTTATTCATGCCACATGAACACACTCATACAATATGTGGTCCTTTGTGGCTTTCTGGCTTCTTTCACTGAGTATCATGTTTTCAAGGTTGGTCCTTGAACGCTGCAGCATGGATCAGTCCTTCATTCCTTTTTATGGCTGAATAATATGCCCCTGTGTGGATAGACTGCATCTGTTTATCCATTTACCTGTTGAAGGATGGGTCTAATGTCTTTAAAGGGAGGCAGGGATCCTGGACACCTGTGGACTCATGGTCAGCCCGTGGCCACTGCATTTGCGGCCACATCACGTCCTCATGTCCAAATCCAGTGGACACCTTTTGACCCACCTGTCTTCTCTGTACCATTGAGAATGATGCTTGCTCCTTTTACCCCAACAAGAGCGCATCCTGCCTTCCATGACCAGGGTGTTTGTCCTCTGGCTCTGGCTTGTCCTCCTGCGTACGATTCATAGGTGTGCCTTTTTCTGCCCATATCCTAAATGTCCATGACAGCAGTTTCAAAGTGTGGTCCCCGGTCCAGCAGCATCCATGTCGCCTAGAATCGACAGGCAATTCTTGGGTCCCACCCCAGGACTGTTGTTGACTCGGGACCTCGGAGGGAAGGCCAGAAACCTGTGTCTAAGCAGCCTGCTGGTTGGTTCTGATTCACCAGGTAGTGTGAGATCCCTGGAGTTTACCCACTGAGCAAGGGGCTGAGCTTAGCACCCACTCAGTCTTGGGGTGGCCCACTTCTTGCCACGACCTGAGATGGCCTCTTTAGCGCAACAGCCCTGACGTCTGTGCGTAGCTCCTGAGCCCCATTCCGGTGTGTTCTAGTAGGGCTTCCCCTGTCCTCAGTTGCTTTGCCAGTAGTCTCGTAAGCAGAAGGTACAAGACAGCGGTGGGAAGTTTGGGAAGAGCTTCTACTTGTAGCGAGCTTTTTCTAAAAGGAAGAGAAGAAATTAAGCTTCAGTGATATTTGAGGTTTAGGTGTCACTGGTGCCCTCCCGTGGCTCCTGGGTCTGTCAGTGAGGTGTCCGAGGGCAGGGCTCAACCGCCGTCCCGTGTCCTGCCTGTCGTCAGAGCACTGGGACCTCTTGCGGTTTGCGTGTGGTCTGCAGGCAGTGGCTCGGATTATGGAATCCAACTCCCTCTGAAGCAACCGTTTCAAAATGGAGAAGCTTCTGGAACAGATTCCTGCAGCGGAACCATGGTGGAAAAACAACGAAAAATGCAAACAGAACCGAACAGCAAGACAGTGTTAAAACGGATACTTACGCTTATGGTATAAGCTTTGTGCGGTCCTACATGCTGAATCCCTTCCGCAGTAAGGAAGATCCTTTCTCAAATAAGAATTTTGTCTTTCAAGTTTTCATTTTAAAGTGAAATTTGATAAAATAACTTTTAATTTATAATAAATATAGGAATATATAATAATATATAAATATAATTAACATGGATCATAAAAATATATAAGGAATTAAAAAATAAAAGAATCTATAGGGGCGCCTGGGTGGCTCAGTTGTTAAGCGTCTGCCTTCAGCTCAGGTCATGGTCCCAGGGTCCTGGGATCGAGCCCCGCGTCGGGCTCCCTGCTCCGCGGGAAGCCTGCTTCTCCCTCTCCCACTCGCCCTGCTGGTGTTCCCTCTCTCGCTGTGTCTCTCTCTGTCAAATAAATAAATAAATATTTTTAAAAATCTATAAATAATAAAATATATGAAATAATTTTATAAAATAAAATAAGTTATAATTTTATTAAATAAAATAAAAATAATTTTATAATAAATTTTATAAAATTTCATTTCGAATATGAAATTTTTACTTGAGATCTTTATTTTGGAGCCTCTTTATCATGTGCATAACGGGGCACAGTATCTTATAAATATATATCACGGTATATTATAAATAAGCATAAATGTCTTGGGTGCACATGCTCCAAACACTTACTGTGACGGCACATGCTGGACCTTGGCTGCAGTCCGCCTTCGGCCACAAGCCCAGCCTGCCCTCTGCGGCCGGTCCAGCCCTGTGTCCAGGGCACTCCCACAGCTTGGCTCAGACGGCGCCCCTCCAGGAAGTTTTCCTTCCGAGGTTTTCCTCTCTTGGCGGGCCCTCCTCTCTGGGCCTGTGCCTCATGTCCTGTGTGTGTCCTAGGAGCGCCCGTGCACGCTCTTTGGAAGTGAGCCCTTCCCCACCGGTTCCTTGGTGTTCAGGAAGCTCCCTGAGGACGGGACCCCGTCTCCCGCAGCTGGGCGTGCGACTCGGGAAACGCTGCTGAATAAATGAGTAGAGCTGCCCGTGTTCAGCTTTACGTAAAGCCGGCGTGTTGTGAGCCCACGGCCCTTTCTACTAGCACGTGCCTCCCCACTGTCAGACGAGGGTGAGGGTTCCTGCTGTGGACCTGCTGGTGTCTCCTTCCCCTTCAAGTCCTGCATCCTGTGCTCCGAACTTTTTTTTTCTTTTGCTAATAGCTGCAGGTGTTTTTGGGTTTTCCTGTGTTGTTTCGTTTTGCAGTTGCAATAGTGACCAGCTGTGTTTCTCCCAAATTAAGTGGCACATGATTTCCTGGTGCCTGAGTACCCACAGCCATTTCCAACCTTCCCTGCTGTCATAATTCAGCATTTTGGTGGGTGTTGACCCCCTCCCCCAAATGACTCAGGGTTCATTGTAAATTAGTCTGAACTCTTAGCGATGGCCCCCAAACCTTTGCCGGAGAGTGCTTTATTTCAGACCCTGGCATGTGAGATAATTCTGGCCGAAGACACAAGAGAGGATGTTGGCCGGGGTCAGCGAAAAAAAAAAAAAGAAAAAGTAAAAAGAAAAAAGAGGGCTTAACAAAGAGGTGGTGCTTCCTGCCTCTGGACTTTGAAGTAGATGAGGTCCAGAGCTGCTGTCGCCGTCCTGTGACTATGAGCAGAACCACTCAATATTGTCTTCACGGATTAACCCAGTTGAATCCGGGCTGTCTGTAATTGCAGCCCATGACACCCTAAGCAAAGAAGTAGCTCTTCCCACCCCTGTGTGGGGGGCAGCACCTCCACAGGAACTCGGGAAATGAGAATTCCTGGCTCCAAGGCTGAGCAATGAGCCCACAGAATTGAACTCAGACTGTACACGGCAAGAATCTTGAGTTTTAGAAGTCTCTCTGGCTGATTCTGCATCAATAGATCAAGATCAAACTCTGAGAAACACTGATAAGTTATGTTTCAAAGTCAGTCTTGAAGCAGAAATTAAATTTAGAATTTAGTCGAGGGCACGAGTTTTAACAAATATGCAGCCGATCTTGGGTAACTCTTTTGAGGTAAACAAGTATCCTAAGTGATCTTGTTGTATTCTTCCAGGATTCATTAATATCTCTTCAGAACAAAGTTATTTTTTAGGTTGGTAAAAATTGTCACAAAGTTTCAGCATCTTTAGCACATGGAGGAGATACAGGAGACAGGACTTTGAAAAATATCTTTCGGAAATAGGTTCATAGTTTGCAATGACAATAATGCAATCACGTATAATTAAATTTATTGTTAGAAATTTCAATTTCTCCTTGTATTTAATGACATAGTCTGGATTTCTAAATAGTGTAAGATCCATCTCTTTCAGAAACCGTTGAGCTTATCAACTGACCATCAGCAGAGGTAGAAATGCTTTGGGTGGGCCATTATGGAGCAACCCAATCTGTATTATTAATTGTTCACATCTTTAAAATTTCCTCCAGTGTTACCTCAATTCTTTACATTCAAAGAGCAAAAATGAAACGCTTGCAATGTTGTTTGCTTCAAAATTATAATAACATGTGGGGCTCTGTGACATGGAAAAGCACACGATAAGGAATTTTTTTCTCCGTTGATCAGAAAGATGATAGCAAATCATACTGAAAAGATAACTTTGAGACAATACGTGTCATACGGTGAGCAGAGCTTGGACTTTAGCAGTAGACAGATCTCAGATTGAATGTACGAGATCAGTAGTTCTCAACTTTTGGAAATGTGGAAGCTGTGGGCCTGGATTTAGAAACACACATGACTGTGCGTGCAACTTTCCGTACATTGTTAGAATGTTCTGGAACCTAGTGACTTCCTGGTGCTAGACCCTGGCTGTGGACTAGACTGGCCACACGGGGTATTTTGGTAGCCTAAGCACCCAGCCTAAACCTGCGACACAGTTAGCATTTCTATTTCCAGGAGAGGGTGGGGAGGCACAGAGTGGCCGGAGCCTGGGGCACTTGCTGGAAGCTCATCTGCAAGGCAAGCACACTGCATACTTATTTAGACTGGCTTAAGGGGGCTGATGGCTTACAGATATTTATGGTTAGAGTCCCTGAAGCCACCACCACTTGTTGCCACTGTGCCTCACAAAAATAGTGGCTCAGTGACTGTCTATTGAATGAGTAAATGAGGGAACACACAAGTATGGGTGGGTGATCCTGAGCAAGCCACAGCTCCCGACACCCAGTGTCTCACAGTTACAATGAAATCAGTAATCCCGACCTCACAGGAGCGTTGTGAGCATCAGACAAGATAATACCCATAAAATGCCTAAACTATTCCCACCATATAGTAGGTGCACAATAAATCTTAGTGTCGTGCCAAGACGGGCGAGCTGCAAACCTGAGTTATGGGAAGAGTAAGTTACAGCGACTTTGGTTTTATGTACTTTAATGAACAGAAAACCTTATTCATTTAGTAAGTGGTGATGCATGGGGAAATTTTGCTATGTTGAGTTGAGAATCAGGGCTAACGCAACCTTAATTGGGTTGAAATTTATCTTTGTACTGCAAGGAGGGCTTTAGCTACTGATCAGTTGTGCCAACACAACTGCAGAGACAGGTCTAACCTATTTACGAGAGAAAACCATTCTCAAACAAATGGCCTGTTGCAGTGCATACGACCTGCTAATAGTACATAACCCTTATTTCTATTTGCAAACTCACCATTACCTTGTTGCCATGGGCATTTAAAATTAATCAAATTGCTTTTTTAAAAAAGCATTCCAAAATTCTTCACACCCCCCCCCCCCAATCAAACCAGTTGCTTTTCTGGTTAATTCTGATTAGTAACATGTTACATTTTCTTAAATAGTCAACACAAATAATAAAATTATTGAAAGTTTTGGAAATAGAGGGAAAAGCTCAACTATCATCTCAGGAAACCAATAATACCTTTAACAGTTTCAAGTCTTCTCCTGCAGGCTTTCCCCTACATTTTTATATATTTCCAGTCGTAGCCTAGGCATCCAATTTAAACATTACCTTTCCTCTTATTATGTGATAATTATGTTACATAAATTTCAAATGACCATTTTAATGACTTAGGCTATTAAGTGGATTTATCGTAAGTTGAAAATTGTCTCTTTTTGATTGGATTTTTTTATTGATTCTTAATTCTCAACATTATAAACAGTGCTCTACCCCACACGTAGCTTTTTCTCTCCTTTGGAAATATCTTTAGGATGAATTCCCTAAAGCATGATATTATCTCCCAGGGAAATGTTCATTTTTATGGCCCTTTGTATATTATAAAATTGCTTTTCAAAAAGCCTCGATTGGGCTACTTCCCATTGCCACGAGCTACATAGATGTAAGTGTTACTGCCGCCCTCTCCAGTGTTGGGTATTATCATTTAGCAAAAGTCTAGGCTCTACATTCAGAAACTATAAAATCACATGGATGGGCATAGAATCAGATCTGAACAAATGGAAGGCCATACCCAGTCCTTGGAATGGGAAGACAACAATTTAAAATGTCATTTCTTCTAAATTAATGTATAAATTAAAAGCTATTCCAATAAAATCTTGTCTCGGGGAGAGTTTAAAAATTGTCCTAATATTTATAAGGGAGAATGGAATAGTTACCACAAAAAAGGAAAATGCAAGCCAGTAGCCTTTTTTTTTTTAACCAAGCATGAAGACTTGATTCAAAACAATATGGTATTGACATCAGAATAGATAAATAGACCAGTGAAGAATAATAGGGAGATAAGAGAGAGACCCCAGTATAAATGGGAATTTGGTATAGCAAAGGCGATTTTTTTTTCAATTCAGTGGGGAGAAAAGATAGATTTGAAATAAGTGGGTGGCACAACCAATGTAGTATCTAGAGGAAAATCACGCAGCATTTCCAACCTAAACTAGACACAACACAAAATAAAATTCTTAATGGGATACAGATGTACATGCACAAAGTAGACAGTACAAACATTCAAGAACAGTTGGGAGACAGTAACTTCCAGCCTGGAATTGAAGAGATCTTTATAACTTTAGAAAACCCAGAAACTATAAGAGAAAGATGAAAAGATTTAAGAATCTAAAAATTTTGTATGGCAAAGGGTACCATAAATAAAGCACATGAACAAAGAATATTTTGGAGCAATTACCTGCAATACCAATGACAAATAAGGGGTTCATATCCATAATATATGAATAGCTCCTATAATCCAGTAGAATATGAATAGGTATTTCAGAAAGGAGCATTACAAAATGGCCACAAGATGCTAAGTCTCTCAAGTAGTAAAATGCAAGAGACCGTAATATCAGGGATTAAAAAACAAAGATACCATGGAGCAGAAAGAGGCTGCAAGTCAAAGACTGCTAACCAGAATAACACCAGACCATTTTTTTTTAAAGATTTTATTTATTTATTTGAGAGAGAGAGAATGAGAGATAGAGAGCATGAGAGGGAAGAGGGTCAGAGGGAGAAGCAGACTCCCCGCTGAGCAGGGAGCCGGATGTGGGACTCGATCCCGGGACTCCAGGATCATGACCTGAGCCGAAGGCAGTCGCTTAACCGACTGAGCCACCCAGGCGCCCCAACACCAGACCATTTAATACCAACATGGAAAGCTACATACTGCGTCGTGCTCCTTCGTGGATGCACTGAAAACATGATGCCGAATGAAAGAAGCCAGACCCTGAGGACCTCATACGCTATGACTCCGTTCACACGAAATGTCCTGAACAGGCAAATCTACAGAGACAGAAACTAGATTGGCATGGTTGAGGTGCAATGGGGAGTGACTACTGGTGTGTACAGCGTTCCTTCTGTGGTGGGGGGGGTTGAGGAAAATGTTCTAAAATCATGATGAGGATTGTGCAACCCTGCGAATGTACTAAAACTCACTGAACGGCACACTTCAAAGGGATGCAAAATGAGATCTCAATAAAGTCCTTATGGAGATAAAAGGAGACGATATAAAGAAATGCTTAGCACAGAGGCTGTGTTAAACTCTCACTGAAGGACAGCCCCGACCGTCAATGATACCACCCCGCCCCCAGTAAGCTCCAGGGAAAGTCCCAATGTGATTGGCCATGTGAGGAACTTCCATGTTAACTTGGGACAAATTGCCATCTTTACAAAGATTCATTCTTGTATCCGAAAGAAAGGCAGGCCACTCCAACTGGACTATTACTTTAGCTCATGTGCGTCATACACGTTTGGGACACACCACCGCTCACCTGCACTTCCTGCAGCTTGGTCAGCCATAAACCACGTCTCCACGTCCAACATCGCCGTGATCATCATACACAGCTTCTGTGGAACGTTTGCGGTGCGTCGGACACAATCATTCATTCAGCCCTCACAGCACTCCTGAAGCAAGCCCTGCTGTTATCCCTGCTTTACCGATGGAGAAACAGGCGGGAGCGGTCAGGAATTGGTTGGAGGACATGTTTTAGCCATTGGAGACTGTGGGTCCAGGTCTCTCTGAGCCTGAAGTGCATGCTCTTAAGTGCTCAGCGGTTCATCCTCTTAAGTGCAAAGAGCCTGCATGGATGTTCGTATGTATCCAGTTATATAAATACACATATATTTCAGTGCTCAGCAAAGGAAGACCTTACAACCATGTCGATCCAGTTCTCGATGTATAGCTGGTGGACATATTCTCCATGAGTTTATTAATACAAGGAAATGATACTGTTAGATTTATTTAAAGTGATGTGCTCATATGCTCCTTGCCCTCCCAACACAAATGGCTAGATTTGGGGTTTGGTACAGTTATTTTTATTTTTTAGGGGGTAGGGGCAGAGGGAGAGGGAGAATCTTAAGCAGCCTCCACACTGAGTGCAGAGCCCGACTTGGGGCTCGATCCTGAGATCACAGCCTGAGCAGAAATCAAGAGTCGGAGGCTGGTGACTGAGCCACCCGGGGAACCCCTTGGATTTGGTACAGTTTAAAAACACACTATTGATGTGTATGATACCATAATGCAGAAGATGCGTCACTGGTTGGAAATGGAAGCTATTAACATATACAAAATACAGTAGTTTTGTAGATATATATCTGGTTTTTATCAAACTTACATACCCTGTCCCTATCAGGATCTTACAGCATTTCCCAAATCTGGCTTTCATCCACCCTCCTTGTTGTGTTTCTCTTGTTCACCAGGTTCACTTCTTCCCTAAGCCAATCCCCTTCTTGTTCCTCGAGGAGACTTGATATATTAAATTAGGGAAGTGAATTCATAAACACTAAGTTGGTAACAGTTGAGAACTAGCTGATCATTCTGTTCAAATTTGACTTGTATTCATTCACCCTATGGATAACTGAGTGTGGGTCAGCCTCTAGCTAAACATCATAAAGAACAGGTGGCGTTAGATGTCCAGTAGCGGGAGAGTGTCTGAATAAATTATGGGATGGATAGTGGTCATCTATAGGTTTGTTGAAAAATTGTGTGCTGCTCTGTGTTTATTGACAAAAGGCACAGCATTCACTGTTACTGGTTAAAGCTGGTTCCAAGCTAGCCCATGGCACACAACCCCTCTCGGGTGTCCCCCTTCCCCCTCCCCGTCCTGCTTCCTCCCTGCCCCTCCCCTTTCCCTGCCTGTATCTCTGTCTCTTTCTCTCCACGTATTCTGGACTATATCCTCTGTGTGCTGGTGCGTAGGAGTGTGCGTATGTGTGTGCGTGCGTGCGCGAGTGCACACGCACTGCATGTGAGTCTACGGATCCAGAAGGATAGATAGATGGAGAGAGGCAGTATTCACCATTTTTATTTCTACTTTATGCATCTTTTCCCAATCATTGGAGTTTTGTGGACACACATTCCTTTTAATGGATAAAAACAATACTTAAAAAAAATCAGGCAATGTATGCAGTTGACCATAGCCCTAGCGGATGAAAGGTTTCCATTGTGTTTTGGTTTTCATTGCAAAGGCCAGGAACCGATATCACCAAATCAAAATGTCGGTGACCTTTGACAGGATGACATTTAACATGTCGGGACTGAGCTCATGAAGAGGTTATGGAACTTTTCAACCATAATTTTTATTGCTTCAATATCAATATAGATGAATATTTCATCAAAACAGAGCACAGTTATGCAAGGCATGCTCTCTCCTGATTAGCACTGAACTTGCCCTGGGCACTTTCCCCGCAGTGGGGAGTTTGATTATGGAGTAGCCAGCTGAGCTGTCCTGTGGGTCAGGGGTTAAAGCTACAGAAACGTGATTTGAGAATCATTTGAGCTCAGCTTTGTCGGAAAGATAAACAGAAGGATTATCAAAGCCTTGTCACGATATTAGTTAAATGCCCTGCCCTGGGGGTGGGGGGAGAAGGGAGGACTACCTAGTCTAACCAAAACCAAGCCTGTGAGCAGCACTATCACTTTCACGAAATGGTGAGGATTTTGAATGTCACTCACTGCCCACTTCCCGAAGTTACATTTACAGATATGAATCATTTTTACTTGGAATTGTTCAAGGTTGTCTTCTCCTGGTCCCTCCCCAGTCCATTATGTGCTGTAAATTAAACTAAATGTCTGTGACTGTTGTTCTTCGTAGGTCTTTCATTTCTCATAGCGCTGGAGCAAACAGTTACAGCTCCAAGTTTTCCTTGGGGGGAGGGGGCGGCCCTGCCTTTGCGGGGAGCGGGGCTGCCCCCGCGCATAGCCAGCAAGGCGCTTTCACTTGGGTGTTATGCTCATGTGGGGTGATGTGGAGGAAGACTAGCCCCCACCGCGGCCACCAGGCCATCCACCATGTAGCACCACCGCCATCTGCATGATGTGAACACATTTTGCGAGACCTGGCTGGTTCTAAAGAGACCAGAGTCAGTGTGTCGAGGGGGATGTTAGGAGGAACTCAGCAGCTTGGAATTTAGGCACACTTGCTGATGATCAGAGACAAAGTAGCTTTGAAGCTGAAAGTTCCAGAAAAGCTCATGAGATGCCATTTCATATAAAATTTCCCCCAAAGAAGCCCACATTGCAACATGCTCCATCCTACATGAAGAACAGTGGCCAGGGGGCTTATTCGGGAGGTATGGCTTTGAGATTTGCCTTCTCACAGTCTGTGTGTGCATGTGTGCGCATGGGGTGTGTGTGCGTGTGCGCACTGTGCGTGTGTGGGGGTGTGTGTGCGTGTGTGTGAGCATGCGCTGTGCACATGTGTGTTTTCTTTTGCATAGCTCGCATCCTTTCCCACCACCCCCAGTTGCTGCAATAAGTCACTTCCCTTACATGTCATCTCTAAATGGAAACCGAACAAAGAAAACAGGACAAAAGAAATCAGGGAATTTTCCAAGGGCACATTTGATGTACAAGTATAAACAGGAAAGAGATGCCTGGGGGGACCGGAACTGCTCAGTAGACAGCTGTTAATGCATGTCGTCGGAGAATTTGTAAAGGAAGAGACTACAGGAAAGGAGAGGGTTCGAGGAAGACTCCACCTTGTCTTGTGCTATTTTAAGTTGCATTCACACTAGCAGAATCAAGCACGTGTCTGGTTTATTCAGCGTTACCGTGGGAGTTGGCCCAGAGATGCAGGGCTGGACTCCTGAAAGAGTCCCAGCACCTCTGCTCTGTACCGCGCTGAGGCCAGACGGAGGCCTGGGCGGTCCCCACACTGCCCAGGGTCAGGTTGCTGGTAATTCGGGGTTGCCGGTGTCCTCATATGCTGCCCCGTCAAGCCTCATCTGACACAGGCTGGTCCCATTTAACAAAACCTAGAACATACACATTAGACTTGCGTCGACTGTCAGTAGTTATGGATAAAAACCGTAATCCTGTTACTCCTTTGATTTTTATGGGGAGACCGCAGGCTCTCAGCTGTTGTGTCAAAAATGTTCTAGAAAAAACTGAGCAAGAAACAAACATTTCTGGTGCAATCCAACAGAATGAAATGGGAGGGGAATAAGGAAAAAGACAGGAGAGACTTCTGGTGACCTCTTGGACCTGAACTTCTGCTTCGCTCAGGAGACACGGCTGGGCTGGCCGTCTTCGCTCTCCCGATCACGGGCTTTAACTTGCTTGGGGACGCAGCGCCAAAGGGCATTTTCTGCGTTCTGAGAGGCTGCGACTGTTCGTCTTTCTCTCCTCCGTGGATCCTCTTGGGGACCGTTTACTCTACAGTGACAATACTGTTATAGCAGCAACATATGAAGTAGGGAGCAATGTCTACACAACACGATGTAAGAAGCAACATCCCCGCGGGGCGTGTTGCTAGACGCCTGACCTTCCCGTCTCATTCATTCCCAGAATCATCCCTCGACGTGGAGGTTCCTGTACCTACATCACGGATGGGAACGTGGAGAGCCCAAACCGGGACCCGGCTTGCTCAAGGCCACGGGGCAGGAAGTTATGAGCCATGATTCAAACACACACGCGCAGACCCACGTTTTATGCACAGTCTGCACTGAATCACAAAGTGCAGTTTTGGGATCCGCAGGCTTTCCTGGGCTTCCCTCCTTGACAACATCATCTTAAGATCCAGTAAAAACTAAGATGATGATGGGCGGGGATGGGTTAGCCTGGTGATGGGTATTAAAGAGGGCACGTTCTGCGTGGAGCACTGGGTGTTATGCACAGACAATGAATCATGGAACACTACATCCAAAACTAATGATGTAATGTACGGTGATTAACATAACAATAAAAATTAAAAAAAAAAAAGAAAACTAAGCTGATGCTGAAAAAGACCAATGAATAAAAAAATAATGGGTAACTCTGGCACGCAGTGCGCCAAATTAAGACAAAAGTGAATTTGATTGTGAAAACCAATGTTAGGCACTCCTGGTATGGAATAGAGTTTTCAAGTTAAATTGTTGACAAGAAGGAGATTCAATGGCACTTCGGTCCTAAGTGATTTTACCTGACCTACAGCGCGAAGGCGAGCTGTGTCATTAAGTTATGTATTCGTCAAGTGTCAGATTGTCAGTGACTTAACCTTGTTAATGCTGCAGAACTTTGTTCCAGTCACCTACGTTCTCCTCTTTCTACCCCCCCCCCCCTTTTTTTTTTGTTCAGAGGCAGCTACTGGCCTGGAGCCCTTCTCATAAAGAGCAGGAAGGACCCGAAACCACAGGCAGGATTAAAGGGCTGATCTAAACCTTAGATCTCAGCTTTAAAGTTGTAATGTACAGTGAATTTGGTTACATGGAAAAGGAAACAGTAATTGTTGAAGTATGTTTTCTTAAGCTACAGAGTAATTTTTCAAATGCTTGCCTTTAATCCACAGACAGGCTTGCTTTTGAGAAAATATCATCTTGCTGCTCAGGATCAAACTGAGCATCTGAAACGCTGGATCTCGGAGCTACATTTTGTCATTTTTCAAAAAATAAAAAGATGACTGGAATCCTAGGGTAAGGTTTGAAAGGTTGCTTTTTCTGGCTACCGTAATTCCGGTGCTTTGCTTACGAGCTGTTGGAATGGCTCAATGCTTCATGCTTCTTACTTAATATTTGAGACAGTGCCCTGTTTTTTCTTTCTTTTTTTTTTTAAAGGCACCTGTGAGTTCACTGTGACCAGACTAGGAGCCTATCTAATCATGCCTGGGTGGGAAGGTTGGGGATGGAGAGAGCAGGTCTGTTTGTCAGTAATCAAGGCAGCTCTTTCCCCACCCCAGCCTCCAAGTTCACCACTCACATCAGAGGAACGTGGGTTTCAGGACGCTGGGAGCACCATTTGAACTCTGTCTTTGCTGCTTCCCAGATCTGAGCCCTCGTGTGGTTTGCTCCACATTCGAAGCCTCAGCTTGTTGTTAGGAATCTGGGAAACCTAAAACAATCTTTCTGTGAAGTGCTTGACACAGGACGTGTGCCTGGTGTGAGCACAGCCCTGCTGGTCCTGCGTGTCTCAAGCAGGATCTGCAGGACTTGTGAATTTCTGCAGAGATGAAGTGCAAAGCCTCTTTAGGGGAGAACTCCCACACCATCAGCCAGTGACGGTTTACACCCAACGCGAAACAGACTGCTGCTTTTGTAAAATAGGACAGAAACAAACGCCCAGAAAAGTGAAAAATGAGAAAAAAACAAAGACAAACAAAATACAAGCTCAGTTTTAAAAAATTAGCCTTGACAAACAGCACCGTCAGATTGCAATGATGTCTACTCCTAATTTCTGTGCTCATTTCTCTCCAGCGGACTTTGGGTGGTGCTTTGTTACGCAGCCCCAGGAAACTCACATGAAGGAATTATTATTATTCTCTTGTACAAATCAGGAAACAGGCACAGAGAGGTTGTGTGACTTGCTTTTGGTCACACAGCAACTGGTGGAGACTGAATTTGTGTTCAGGCAGTTGGAATTCACTATTGAGCCCTAAGGACACTAGTGTGGGATGGTGGCTCAGAGCATGGGGTCTGGGGCCCAGGTTTGAATAGCAACACTTACCATGAATTTTCCAGGGGCAGAGACTGGAGGCTGAGACATTGGTTGGGAATCTATAATAACAAGGGCCAGAGGGATTGGGAAGCATAGGTGGGAGAGAGGAGTTCAACTTTCCAAAAGTTGACAATTCCTTAGTTTATACACATAGGAAAAGATGAAATCCTTCCCAATTTGTTTTACAAACCAGTCTAATCCTGGTTCCCCAAACCTAACAGTTCAAGAAAGAAAATAGAGATTATTTCCTTTAAAATTAAAGATCTCTAAATCCTAAACAAAATACTAGAAAATCAAATTCAGTACTATGCTGAAAGATAATGCACCATGGCCAACTAAGGCTTATTTTGATAATGCAAGGATAGCTCATTACTCAGAAACTTAATGATACAATTCACATGAAATGGATAAAGAAGGAAAACTACTGGATCAGCCTGACAAATGCTAGGGAGGCATCTGAACACAAAGAAACTGGGAGGAGAAAGACACTGCCGGACACGGTGATGAGCATCGTCTGGTCAGCTCCTTCCCTGACAGTGAAAAACGGACATTCGCATGAAGATCAGAATCAAAGACTTAAAAACTCACTACTTATATTTGATCCCATTTTAGCTGATGCAAGAAGGGAAGAAATAGAAATAGGAGGCATAAACAGCAAAGGGAAGGTACTAAGATAAAGCACGTATAAGAAGAAACCCTAAAACTTTGTGGCTGGCTGCCTTGATTGATGGGGAGGAAACTATACTCCTGGACAAGAATACTGAATGTTGCAAAGGCTTCATTTTCTCTAACTCGATTCCAGTGGTATGAATTTGGTGACAAGATAAAAATGATTCTCACCCACACAGAGAAGGGTAAACACGCGGTCGAAGCGTGCCGGGTAGCAGTTGATGCCCTGCTTTAGGTGTGCACCCAGAGCACACGGTGGTGCATCAGCAGCCCCGAGCCCTGGCCCAGCCCGGCAATCGCCTCCCGCAGGCTCTGGGCGTGGACACCGTGGTCTGCAGGCTCCTGCCTGTGCTGGCGCCCCCATGTCTGCACGCCAGGCACCTGGCCGCCGGCTGGGGCTCCCCTGTGCCTTCCCGCCATTGCAGTGAGTGGGCACCGCTCTGGCTCGGGCACGCCAACAACTTCTCTGCCACGCGGAAGGTAGACCTGCACCTCCCCCCACGACGTCTGAGCCCTCCCCGGCGGGGCTTCCTTGCCCTTCATCTCCCAGCTAGGGTACCTTCGATTTTACACTTAATCTTTTATCATCATCATCAAAGGATTCTTCATATTAAACTTTCCTTGTTTAAATCACTGTGCAGTTTCTGTCTCCAGGTTGGACTGAGACTGACACAAAGGTGTATTTTGAGAAGGAATGATAAGGAAGGGCTCATGCCGCGAATTAAATATATTTTTACAGTAATTAAGTCAGAGGGGGGCTGGCAGGGAAAGGATCAGACAGGATACAAACCGAAGGACCGGACCAGAGAAGAAGAAAGATAGCATTTCAAATCAGAGGTACAGGTGGATTACTTAATAATTTGTCTGGGGTCAATTACATAACCATTTAGAACAAAATTAAATAATTTAAACCCATAATTTACAACTTTCCTTAAAGACATTTTAGGTGGCTTAAATATTTAAATGTAAAATGAGGAAACAAAGAAACACCAGAACCCAATTTTACATGGATGTATTTGTTTCCACGGTAAAGAATCCTTTTCCACAGATAAAAAAGGTGGACCCCTTACATGATCTTAAGGAAAAAATTGATATACAAGACCATATCAAGATTTAAACCTTTCCACAAAATTAAAGAATTTCAAAAGCAAACATAAAATGCAAACAACAAACAATGGAAAATGTATTTTATTAAGGTTTAAAAATTTTGAATATATTAAGGCTTCTTATTAATCAATAAAGTAGAGCTGATGTGCCCAACGGAAAAATGGATGAAGAACAGATATTTACACAAATGTTTAACAATATTAAAAAGTCACAATAAACCTCACTAGCAATCACAGAAATGCAAACACAAAGGATTTCATTTTATGCTTATCACATGATAGCCCATTGGTGTGAACCTACATGAGCACAATCTTTCCGGAGGATATTTTTGCCCTATATACCAAACTTTAAAATATGCAAACCTTTGACATATGTATCCTACTATGAGAAGTTTGGCTTAAGGAAATCATCAAAGATAAGCTCCAAGACCTAATAGGCAAAGATATGTATTACAGTACTACTTATAATATTAAAAACCTGCAAACAAATTAAATGCCCAAAGATAGGTGACTGGCCAAACAAGATAAAAGACATTGAACGAAAATCTACGCGATAATTTTTGGTAAAATCACAAAAGGATCTTTGATGGCATGTGAAAATGTTCACAGTATATTTTAAATGAAAAAAAAAAGGCACATAAGAGGAACCTGCATACATATGATCATTGTTTATCCAATTATTTTAGGGAGCTATATGGCCAGCATCAAACTGTCAGCACAGAAAAAAGGGGGCTCCTTTCTGAAAGTCCTTGTTCTTGTCTGTGTCTTATTGAAATAACCCTTCAGGGGGAATGGGGAGGGGGTGTCCCTCGGCCTGCCGACTCAGCCGCTAATCCTCTGGACTTACTTCCATGGGGGGGGCTTATAAATAGAAGACCTCTCCCTTTAGAAGTGAGTCTAGACTCCCCATTGGGTGTGCTCTTCTCTCTGGTAGCCAGGCCTTGCCCCCAGATCATAGGACACCTTCCCTTTTCTGGCCCCCAAGACTGTGGCAGAAAGTAGCAGCAGAAGGGACTGTCTGTAGGACTGGTCTCGCGGAGGGACGTTATCCAATGGGCCACGGCCGGTGTGTGGTGCTGGGAAGTTAGCACACGGGTTGGAAGGATTTCAGAGACCGTGGGAATAGAGTAGAATGTGCGCTGATGTAACCAAATACCTGTCCCCCAGGACTCCTGCGTTTTAGGGCTGGTGTCAGTCAGGAAGTGTTTGTAGAGCGCTGAGCCGAGCCACCCAGCACATCCATGTGTTGCTATTTTGTAGGTAAAGTGAAAAAAGTCACCCATCCCAGGAAGGATTGTCTACAGTTTGTACTGAGAAAAATAAGTAAATGATCATCTTTGTAACAGTCAAGATTCCAGCAGGAGAAATAATTCATTCAGATGGTTCACTGCAAGATATTTTAAGGACGGGACTCCTTGGGAAGGTGGGCAGGGCTAAGGGAAGCAGTGCCAGGGGTGGGGCCACGGGGCAAGCCACAGTAAGGGGTGTCCCACCTGGGGCCCGAGTGCTGGTCAGGGCTTGGTCGGCAGGAACTGCAGGTGGGCAGGGACGCAGCCACTGCTGAACCCGGCGCTCCTCCACGAGAGGGGCAGGAGGAAATGCTCCACTTGTCTCTCCTCCTGCCCTCTGGTTTCTGCCTGTGCCCCCACTGACTGCAGCCAGCAAGTGGGACTGGGTGATGCTGCCTAGCCGATCACCTAATGTCCCTTCCTACCCCCAAATTCATGTTCACACACAATCTCAGAATGTGACCTTATTTGGAAGAGTCTTTGCAGATGTAATTAGTTAAAGATCTCGAGATAAAATCATCAGGGATTTAGGGGGCCCTTAAATCCAATGACTGGTGTCCTTAGAGGAAGGGAGGACACAGAGCGAGCGACACCCAGAGGAAAGGGCCATGGAAGGCAGAGGCAGAGACTGGAGTAGAAAGGCCGCGAGCCAAGGGACAGCAGGGACTAAGGAGGGCCACCAGCAGCTCTCCTCAAGCCTTCAGAGGTCATGTGGCCCTGCCCACACCTTGATTTCAGACGTCTGGCTTCCTGAGACGCAAAAGAAAACTGAAAACGTATATCCACTTAAAAGCTTGTACCAAAGAGCCAAAAAAATGGAAACAACCCAAATGTTCATTTACAAACCAACAAGAAAGCAAAATGTGGTACATCTATGAAATGGATTATTATTCAGCGGGAAAGCGGCCGGACTCGCGGTACTGACATCTGCTACAATTGGATGAAGTTGAAAACACTGCACCGGATGAAAGCAGCCAGCCGCCGAAGCCCACGACGAAGCCCACGACAAACTGGACGATACCCCGTGCGTGAGATGTCTTGACGGGCAAGTCTGCAGAGACAGGAAGCAGGCTGATGCATCTCAGCTTGGGGCAGATGGCAGGGCCAACGGCGGCCAACGGGCATGCGGATTCTTTCCACGCTGATGAAAAGGTCCTAAAATTAGCAGTGACGCTGCTCAACTATGTGCTCAACTGAATCGCAGGCTCGGAAAGGGTCAACTTGATTGCACATGCATGCTAGCTCAATAACTTTAAAAAACTCCACACCCTTAAAAAGATGTATTTTCTTGTGGTCTTGCCAAGATCTTTGTGAAGAATGTATATTTTAATAAAGTCATTTGGAAGTCTTGAAATTTCCCATGAGAATCAACCCATATTGCTGTCACTTTACCCTACAATTTATGTTCTTCTAGGTTGGGTCACTTGTGTTTGCTTGCTGGTGGGGTGTCCTCATCAGGAGAGAAGGGGTCTCCTTTGTGGCCTTATGCTCAAATTTCTTCACGTTACATTTGTAGAAAAATACCCAATTCTTTCAAAGTGAAGGATACTGTCACCCTAGTGTTTTCTGTCCTCATTTAAGTATGTTCTAGTATCTCAACTTTTTTAAAAAAATCATTTCTCAGCAATGAAATAAAGTACTTTTTGTTTGTAAACATCAAAGGCTCTTTTTAAAACATTTTATGCTCCTCACATACTATAAATCTTTTTTAATACCTCTGGTTTAGAATTAATCAAGCAGTGTAATATGATCTATAACACCGTATCACATAATAAGGATTTGATCTCTGGGGCTCTGTAGAAAGGGATAGAATATTTGTCACCATAGATAGCTATTTATCAAAGGAATATAAATTAAAAATAAAAACTCTCCATGCTCCATAAATGCATGACTCATTTATGAGTGGAAAGAAATCTCCATCATAGGATTTTTTTTCTTCAAGGCTAGAATATTTAAAGCTGCATTTTGTAATGGAGTTTCGTTTACAAGGGTATTTAAATGTGAAAATATCTGTGGGTGGTTTTAGGCTAAAAAATGTCATATGTTTCTAAAGCCTCGACTTCAGATTTTATTCAGCACTCTGATGTATGTTTTCAAGTACATCTCAAATTCAATCGTGCAGTAGTCACACAACTGTCCTTAGTGGTGGTAAAGTAACAATTGTAATGACAGGGACAACCTTTGGGAAGTACTCAGTGCCCCACGGATGGTGACACCCATTTCTCATCTCTGCGTTCGGCGTCCGCTTTGCCCTCGATGGCGTATAGACTCTCCGGGGCCGGGCAGCAGGTGCGACAAAGCTGTCACGGCTGCCTGCCCGGGCTCAGGCTCCGTGCCAGCTGTTCATCCTTCTCTATGTCACTGACGTCTGTACATTGTCAGCACCGCATGTGTGGGGTTTGGCGGTGGTAGAAATGTTATCCAAAAACCACACGGCGATTTGGTTCTGGGAAGTGGGCCGACACAAAGGCAAATATTTGTCTTAAGAGAAATGACTCCAGTTCCACATTTTTCTTCCAAGGTGACATCCAAGTGCTTCAGGGGATCCAGAAAAAGAAGACACCCACAAACAGATGAAGCTGAGATACGAGCGGGATTAGCCACCACACGCCAAGAGGGACAGCTAATGGCAGGGGGTACTGCCAAGTCTCTCTGAAGAAAGGAGAGACATTTCACAGCCAAGAGGCAGGGTACAACTATTTCATGTGTCCCATGAGATTATCGTTAAGATATTCTGTCATACTTTATCTGGCAGGGACTTCCCTTTCTTAGCTGCTACCTAACAAACCAGCTTCAAATGTCACTGGGTGAAAATATCAGCCATTTACTCTGCATTATAACAAGAAGTCAAGAGAGAGGGTAGCTAGACGGATGCAGCAACTTCATGAATTTACTGGTACCCGAGCTTCCTTCCATCTTCCTGCTCGACCATCCGTAGGGAGTGACTTTGATCTCTACGGACACCTCATGGTTGAGACAGCTGCCGCTGCCCCAGACTTGCATCTGCCCCAGGCAGGAAGAGGAAAGACGATCCCAGACAGGAGCTAGAGTTAAAACTGAGCATTCAGGGCAGCATCGGTCTCTATGATCTTCTGAAAAACATTTTTTTTTTTAAAAGGGTGCTTAGCATCTTTAGGTAGATGACTAGTAGGTGCTTAATGCCAGGTTGCAAGGAACTGTTTAGGTCATCAGGCAACAGAAGGACTCTGTTTCGTTGGGGAACGGAGAAGGAAGTCTGGCTGTTTGTACTGAGAGCAGGCAGACACGAGCCATCACATAGAGAAATAGCCTCTGGTCTTTCCGCGGCGGCGGCCGTGGTCCTGGACTGCACGAGCAGACTCCCCTCTCAGGTTCCCACGCTGCCTGACGTTTTCTGCCCCCGGATGTCAGCACGGCGGCTCATTCTCTCACTTCAGGCAGATCTCCGCTTGCGCCTGTTATTGGGCCATCCCCAGTCAGCTGCAAACCTGCCCTTCCACGCTCTGCCTCAATGCCGGGCCAGGACTCTGCCAAGGGTGTCTCTCCTCGGCCGGCTGCTTCAGACAGCGGAGGGGAGGGCTGAGTGCAGGAGAGGCTGCAGGGAGAAAGAAGAGGTTGCTCCTCCCTGCTCGCTGGCTGTCGCTGTCGGAATCCCCCGGGGGGCTCCTCACCCCCAACTGCAGCAGGTGCTTCCAGCCCCCGACGTCCTTGAGCACCCCCGGAAGCAGTCCTGGTGTACCAGCAGCAGGGTCCCCCCTGCGAGCACCTGAGGTGCCTGCACCAATGGACCAGCACCCGCTCTCCTGAGATTCTGGGTCCTGGCAACCCCGATGTGGTCCCCTGCTCCCCCTGTCCTAGGGTGGCGGTGGTTTGTGCCGTTACCATCGCTGGGGCACGCGCTGCTCCCTTCGGCTCTTGTCAGCCCTCCACCATTTCCCGGGTTGAACCCCACCCTTTGAAATGCCCGCTGTGGCTGCGGACACCTGCACAGAGAGGCCTCCGCACCGGCCCCTTCGGGAGTAACACGGTCGGAGGCGCTCCCCCCTCGGCCGTACTTTCCACCACACTCCCGTCACTCCCTCGTGCTTCTGGGCAAGCACCGATGGGGGTCTTCTTTCATTCGTTGGCAGCTCCGTCCGTAGCCCTTGGCACATCGTGGGAGTCTATAAATGCACCCTGAATGAGGCCACCTGCTCAGGTGCCCGGGAGGGAACGGGCGCCTCCGACAGCCAGAGTGCTCTGCACACACTCCTGGACAAGAGCCCGTCTGCACCCTGAGCTGACTCGCCCGCGGCCACCCACAGTGCCAACCAAGGCATGGACTCCCTTCAGTTTTGTGCATGGCCCCGTTGATGTGCTTCTTATTCGTGATCAGAAAAAATAATGATAAATGTTCTCAGTCAGCTCGGCTGCCATAACGAAATGCCATCAACTGGTGGCACAGACGACAGACAGCTACTTCTCACGGTTCTGGACACGGGAAGGTCGAGACTGGGGTGCCTGCGGATTCCGGGGAGAGCTCCCTTCCTGGCTGGCCCACGGCTGGCTTCTGGCGATGTTTTCACACGGTGGAGAGAGAGAGAGAGAGAGCGAGAGAGCACGAGCGGAAGCGATCAGGCGAGTACTCTGCACTTTCTGGAGTGTCCCTTCTTCAAAGGGCACTAATCCCACCATGAGGACCCCATCCTCATGACCTCATCTAAACCTAATTACCTCCCAAAGTCCCCATCAATAAATATCATCACGTTGGGGGTTAGGGCTTCAACATATAAATGTGGGGAGCGGATATATATCAACCCACAGCAGATTCTCTCTCTCTCTCTCGTGATTCTGTTGAATGGTACATTCAATTTTCCTTCACATTTTTTTCTTTAGTTGTTGGATTGATTCTATTGGGTGCTTTAACCTCTTCCAGAAAGAATGCATCTCAGATCAAATGACATTTCCCTGCAGATTCAATTAGTTATGAGCTAGTGTGGAGTCTGACAGCGCGAGGCGAGGCGCCAGCTGTCCCCACCCACATTCCCGATCACTGTGCAGAGTAGATTTTGAAGTCCCTTAAAAGCATCAATACATCACAAGGACATAAATTCTCTAGTTCCCATGTATCGCCTCCTCAGAAAACAGAATCCTTATTAATTGTTCTCTTCGCTTTTCTTGATGTAAGAGGATTTTTCTTTTTAACGCTATCGGCAGAATGTCAAGATGCGTGTTGAGTACTGGAGTGGAGAACTCAGCATCTACGTGAGCAGCCTCGTTGGGAATGCGAGCGTGTGGTGCCTTCGGCCGACCGTCCGCGGGCCAGGATCCCCGAGGTTCAGGGACACAGACACTGCCCTCTGGGCCCTTCCAGTCAGCCACGTTCTGCACTGGGAGCAGCAGAAAGACACTCCGGCTGATTGAAGCAGAAGAAGGATTTACCAGAAGGACACTGGCAAGCCCACAGAGACAGAAGTAGGACGGCGGCCGCCAGCGGTTGGAGGCGTGGAGCGTGGGTTCCTGCTTGACGGGCACAGAGTTCTGCGGGAGGTGGGTGGACAGCTGCCCAGCAACGTGAATGCACTTAATGCCCCTGAGTGGTTAGGATGGTAGATTACATGCTATGTGTATTTTACCACACTATTTTGAAAAGTATATGGGACAGGAAAGAGAATTTCTAGGACAGCCGGAGCCTCGGGCTTGGGGGCATGTGTGCAGGAGGGTAAGGCAGGCTCTGCTGTGGGGCTGGTGCCCTCACGAGGCTCCGACGCCGAGTCCCGTCCCCGCCTGTCAGGGTGGACTCCACCCGTCCCCCCTTCCGTGCAGCACAAGCTGCAGACTGCATACCTCCTGTGGATGCCTCCGGTTGTCGGGGCCCGGGCCATCTGCTTGCAAGTAGCTTCAGCAGAGTCTGAGGACATGCGTCTCTGCCCTCGTCAGCCTCTGTACCACGAGGTGAGCAACGGGGCCCAGACTAGGGGGTTCCTCAGACTGCAGAAGAGGGGACGGCCGTGATCATCACGCTCCTCACCGATGTTCCCACCTGTTGGCCTGGGGGTGCAGGCAGCGTGCACCTGGACAGGAAAGCTCCCTGTCACTTCCCACCGTCCTGCTTTCAGGTGGATGAAGACAGAATCCCGTGAAGCCGGGCACATCACCGTAGCCGGAGGAGTTTCCCTCTGCTTCTCCCCCCACTCAAACTCTCTCAAATAAATACACAAATAAAATCTAAAAAAATAAGGAGAGGTGGCATGGTGCAGGGGTCACGGCCTTGAATCCTGGAACCAGGCCTGAGGTTCAAACCCTGCTCTCCCGCACATCAGCCACGTGACCCGGGGCAAATCACTTGCCTTGGTGATGCCTCAATGTCCTCAACCAGAGAGTGGGAGTAAGAATAACCACCCCCGATTTCATACAGTGGTTCTAGGAGTTAATGAAGTAACTTAAGTACACAGTCCTCTCTCAGTGCAATCCGAATAGCTCAGGGACCCTACATTTAACAAGAAGCAATGAGGTTATCTATAATTTTATTGACATTACACAGTGCAAACACGCATCACTTCACTGTAGAAATATTATTGCTATTATAGACGCTACCCAGTTTCAAAACACATCCGAGGAGTTTGGGTAAGGTGTCAGGGAGCACTACCCACCACGTGCAGTGCATGCTATGTCAGTGCTGGCTACAGACGGCGGGTGGGACAACATAGAAATATAAAAAGCATGTAGAACTAGACGGATTTCCTAAAAAGGTTTTATTTATTTATTTATTTAGAGAGAACGAGCGGGAACAGAGGCAGAGGGAGAAACAGAGTCCCTGCTGAACAGGGAGCCCGGCGCGGGGCTCTGTCCCAGGACCCTGAGATCACGACCTGAGCCGAAATCAAGAGTGGGAGGTTCAGCCGACTGAGCCGCCAGGCGCCCTGATATTTTTTAAAGCACACCGGTGTACGTGCGCCCTCTCTGGCTTGCCCCCCACAGCCTTGTGTTCTGTCTCACCCAAACATTCTTCAAGAACCAAAACTATCCCGTCTCCATTGCCCCTGGTGCACGGAAGAGACAACAGGTGAAAATGGCATTCTGTTCCACATCACGTGGCCACCTGCGTTCTCCAACAGGAACGGTGTCTCAGCGCAGGCGACTGACCCGCCCGGGGGGGTCCGCTGCTCCCAGTGGAAGTTTAAGATCCCGGAACTCATAAGCCTCTGCTTCAATTGTTCTAGGGAATCAGCCGCCACGTGGCCGTGGCGCTTGAGAAACGCTCATCACTGATTCCACAGGCCCTGTAGGTCGATGTCCCGTTTATGCAAAAACTTATCGCTGGAGGAATATTACTTTATTTTTCTCAAAATAAGTATTTTAGAGCATCTTGCTGCAAAAAAAGTTTGCCTTACATTGGCAGCTATACACGTTCGTAATCAGAAATTCTGACTATTTTAGTTCATTTTTCAGCTTGGTAATACAGGTAAAATAATAAATAACATCTTTAATGTTACTTTGGGATTCTTTAAGAATGTAGTCAAATTTTAGCCAGAGCATATTTCTTTTTCTTTCTTCCTTCCTTCCTTCCTTCCTTCCTTCCTTTCTTTCTTTCTTTCTTTCTTTCTTTCTTTCTTTCTTTCTTTCTTTCTTTCTTTCTTTCTCTTTCTTTCTTTCTTTTTCCTTCCTTCCTTCCTTCCTTCCTTCCTTCCTTCCTTCCTTCCTTCCTTCCTTCCTTCCTTTCTTTCTTTCTGTATAGAATATAGGTTAATATAACCTATAATCTATATTTTGTGGGCTACATAAATTATACATATAATTTAAAAGTGACTATAAATTCAAAATTCAAAAGCAAATTTTAAGCACATTTAACTTTTATGGGAAAAAAAATGGACTGGTTAACAGAAGTATAAGCAAAGGAGGACCAAATAAAAACACTGACAACACATCAGCATCTCTGCCTCTTGGTCAGACTTGAGACTCTGATGACCCGTTGTGGACAAGAGGTATTTTCATTCCAAAACCTAACTAAATGCTTTCCCTTACACGAACCCTATGAACGTTTCTTTTAAAATAGTCATGTTCACAGGGCGCCTGGGTGGCTCAGTCGTTAAGCGTCTGCCTTCCGCTCAGGTCATGGTCCCAGGGTCCTGGGATCGAGCCCCGCATCGGGCTCCCTGCTCCGCAGGAAGCCTGCTTCTCCCTCTCCCACTCCCCCTGCTTGTGTTCCCTCTCTCCCTGTGTCTCTCCCTGTCAAGTAAATGAATAAAATCTTTTTTAAAAAATGAAATAGTCATATTCACATGTGCAAAATCCAATTTAACTACTATCTCTCATTACCCATCCTAAAGGGCAATTTAAAACACAATTTAAAAAAAAAAAACACCAAACTATCATCCGCAAGGAGAGGGACAGAAGCGAGAGAAGACTGGGGGCACATTTCACTTTCACCTTACACAATGCTTGATTTGATTTCTTTTAATAGTGATGTGTGCCCTGCTTTACGAATTTAGCACCCGCTCACCCACCCAAACAACACAAACCGACCTGATAGAGCTTTCTGTTTACCTGCAGCGTTACCTCCCAGAAGTGTGTGAATGTAGGCAGACACGACGCGGTTTGGTAAGGAAGGTGCTGCACACTGATCTGGGGTAAGGTGTGTCACACTTTAAGAGAGAAGGCGCGCTCGCTTGCAGGGCATTGGTCCAGATCTTTTGTAGGGAGCATTTCAGAGTTGAGGCCCAGTGGGTGGGGCAAAAGTGAGGCCCGCCCTCCATGGTGAGCCCTGCTGGGGATTCAGGCCCCTCCAGTCCTACCCCATGCTTTACTCTGGACTGTCCGCTGCTTTAGGGGTTGACTGGGACGTGCCTCTGTGCTTACGTCTAAGAGCTTTTAGCTGGGAGTGTATTTGAAAGCACTTCAGAAGGAGGGTGAAAACCTGGTGTCTCCTTGGAAACGTATTACTTAGTGAGATCCCCCTCCAGGGCGCGGAGTCCCTGACACCACATTGCTCACTGTCGCCATGGCCTCGTGGGCCCCCAGCGGCTTCGGCGCAGGGTCCCCATCCCATCTCAGCTCCTCACAGCAGAGCGGTGCCAGGAAGGAAGGTGGAGTTTCATGTCATCCCCAGTTGGGCGCTCTCTAGAAATGGGATGGTGGGCGGTGTTTCCAGACAGCCAAGTTTAAAAGTCTTCTATACATTGCCCCAAAGTGGATAGAGTCTTTTCTTGAGAAATCATCTCAACATTAAAAAATAAATTTACTTCCAGGTAATCATTTGGAGATTTTGTTGCAGATTACACCCCTAAATGATGACCTCGTTGCTTATGAGGCTACAATGGGTGACAATGGCTAAGAATAATACAGAGCTTTCACATGAAATTTGCTCCGTTACATATAAGCTCTCATGGTGTCTTAGCTCGGCAGAAGCAGAAAGACAAGGGGCCCAACTTTCACCCTAAGCTTTTGTTATGAAATGCTTCAAACGTATGGAAAAGTAGGAAGAATTGTAGGGAGAACACAGAGCGCCCACCCCTCGACACTGCCCCTGATGCTCTGCTGGAAATGCTTTACCGTCCGTCTCTCTGTCTGCCCATTTGCCCACCCATCAGCCCATCTTCAGGTTTTGATGCTGGGGGCCTGATCTCAGGGAGGGGGTTTGACAATACCTCTCCTTTGGGCCTATTTAGACAGCATGAAGGGGCCAGACACCCCAGCAGCTGGAAGAGTGTATCCGGGGCTGGCCGCCGTTCCCTGTCCTGACACTTGACTCTCCATCCCAAACCTCCTCCAACAAGCTCTGCACCCAGCTAACAATAGTATGACAGAGATCTTATCATCCAGACAGAAAGAAGCCAGGCATTCCCCGGGTCAGACTGGGAAGTAGCTCATCTGCTATGTATGTGTAAAGTACATCAGATGCAGAAACCTCGCTGTCACATCCCTGTGCATTCAGGTAACTGCCACCCTCTTCCAGGGCGGCAGACACTTCAGCACCCAGAGGCCTCCGTCCTAGTCAGCACACACATCCCACACGGAGAGTCGCACCTCTGTTCTCCGGAGGCCAGTGGGTGTCTTCCACCAGCCGGCTTCTGGTGGCGCCGAGACTCTTAGCACGGGGTGCACTTGGAATGGGGCCCAGCATCTGTGGGTGGTGGTTCTAGCCATGGTGACAACCACGGCTCTGGTCCTTGCCAGCCTGAGCATGGCCAGAGGAGGAGCATCACATCCCCTCATTAGAAATGCGAGTCTCACTTTCTCCCCAAGCGGGCTGCTGAACCAGGATCCACATTTGTGAAGAACTTGGAGGGATTCCTGTGTACATCGAAGCCCACGATACTTCGCCCTAGATGATGCAGCCCCTGTCTCTCTCCAGCCTCAGCTCTCCATTCTTCTGCCCTCTCTGTCCCTGCCTTGGCCTTCTTCACCTGGCCAGCCCCACCCCTTCACCTGGCCAGCCCCACCCCCTCACCTGGCCAGCCCTACCTCTTCACTCGGCCGGCCTCACCTCCTCACCTGGGTGGCCCCAAGTCCTCACCCTAGTGGCCCTAGCTTCAATGTTACCAGCATCACCCACACCCCAGCTCATCACCCTGCTCTGTTTCCCTCCTCACTTGTATCCCTATCTGAAATTCAATTTTGTATTTGTTTGCATGTCTGTTTTCTGTCCTCACTCTCTTTGTAAGCTCATATGTAGCCCCCACAACAGCAGACTCTTTCCATGTCTCCTTATGATTACGCTCCCAGAACCAAGAATAACGTTGTTCATTAATTTCTGAATAAATGCTCCTGCAACTCTTTTGGACATTTATCAAATAATATCCTGAATTAGGTGTGCCCTTTCTCTTTTTATAGACCTCCTGTCTCTAACTAGAGCTGGGATCTCGAAAACCCATCCCTCTGTTGACCTGCATTTCTCCTGAATACCTAGTCTAGGGCTGTCTGTGCATAGCAGGTGCACAGTAAGTACCTGTTGATGGTGAGCGAGGTTAGGATTCAGTTCATTTTTAAGTCATATGTAACTTGAACGTCCGATGTCCCACAGAAAGGCAGAGAATGTGTTCTGACCGAATGGCTCAGGTCACTGCCAATCCCGCAGAAACACTGATGCTCAGAGCTGCTCACCCCAACGGGACTGGTGATTCCAGATTCTGCGTCTATTTCTGACCCTCTCCACCAAGACAGAGAGACCCTGCGTTGCACAGGGGGAGGGGAAGGCAGACACATAGAGTTTCTCTAAATTAAATGATCATCTCCTGCCTTACGTGCTTTTTTATTCAGGAAATTTCCAGGTCACTATTGAAGACGTGAGTGTTGCAGCGGGTTGTTTCGGGGATGGAGGCATTTGGGCTTCCTAAGGGGTGGACAAGAAGGAGAGAGTTACCGTGCGCTCCCTCCTGTTTCACCTTTAGCCTGTTGGCATAGCACGCAGTAAAACATCTTGGCAGGTCAGGGATCCCTTCCTTCGGATGTTGATGAAGATGGTGGGAAATGTCATTAGCCTCATTGACAGGGAAGGAGAGCAAGAATTCAGCGGTGCCTCTTGCTGAATGTCATCAACCCGCAGTCAAGCAGTGGGTCATTCACAGTCACAAGCCTCAGGAACCCCCACCTCTTCCTTCATCCCCGACAAACAGAGCTACTGCGTTCCCCACCTCACCCTCGAACCTGGCACTCAGCACTTAGAGGAAGCACCGAAGGGATGGGTCCAAGTCCAGAGGGCGCGTCTGGGCTGTTCTGACTCAGGTCAGCTCCAACCCCGATGGCATCTGGGAAGGGCCTGAGCCTCAGACAGCAGTTTAAAAGCGGAAAGACATACGGCAAATAAAACCTTGCCTATTAATATGCTATTCAAAACAAAAAAGCTGGGGGTGGGAGATTTAGGGATTAAAAAGCCATCTAGTGTCCTGGACATTGGAGGCAACCCCTCCGCAGGGCGGATGAGGGAGAAACTTTGTGAAAGGGCCTGAGGTGGCCTACAGAGGCTTAGAAAGGCAAGAGGAACGCTTGGGGCCAGGCCAGGGTCTCCATCGAAGTGGGAGGTGGCTCCCCCCTGCCGGGGACCTCGAGCTGGGCCGGCTCTCTGCGGTGGCCAGACCCAGCCCTGGGATCAAGGCGGGGCTCGCCGTTCTAAACGCAAATGAGGGGGCTCTTTCCACCGGGGGGGGGGGCCCAAAGGGGGGGATTAGAGACCGAGTTCAAAGCTCTAAAATGGCTCATTCATATGCTTTCTTTTCTCCTCTCCCCCTTTATTTTTTAAAGGGGCCAGAAATATGGTTGGTTATTATCTCAAGTTATTGCTACAAAGAATTTTGAAATTAAAAGATAAGCACACTGAGGAAGCTCAGTAATTTTCATAAAAGAGGACTTAAAACAGATGTGCCCTCTTTAATCGAAGCATGCTTGAAAAAATAGAAATGCATTGTTAACACAGCAGGGGGACAATCCCATGGCTGTGCATTTGTCTCCCGAGGGCCCCTGTGTGTGAACGGCGGCGGCCCTGTGCTGGATGACCTGCATCTGTGCACCAGACTTTTTGCTAACTAGATAATTTAATTTTTTTTTGAAATTGTTAAATAATCTGCCGTTCAGAATGTGTTGATGTCATGCAAACCACTGACCCTATCTGGAAGGAAAGCCAAGATTTTGTCAACAACTTCACCCCTTTTCCTCTGCCTATCGCAAGATGGACTTTTTCACATTCCTGTTTCAACAGCGGACACGAAACACGTTCACTTTTAAAGGGTGCTTGTTTTTACTTTCAGACTGTTGAAATGCGGATCGCTCGGCTTGGGCCTTCATTCACTCATTCGCCAGAGTGGTGGTTGGGTTTGCGTCAATTCTGTGACCAAGCCCCCCATTTATTTCATCTCGTTCCCTCCGTGGTGGCGCGTAAAAATACAAGGAGGAAGAAGAAGTGATTTCTCTCTGACTTTGTAAGAGGAGAAACCGAAGGCAACAAGACCAACAATAATGCTGTTAACTAGTAAGAGAGACAAATGTTTAAATGTATTTAGGAACTTAGAAACGACAAGTCCGCTAGCAATGGTGATCGTCATGCTCTGTTATCATGATCTCTATCCTCATGTTCTGCCCTGAAAAACTCCCCAGTGGTTTCTCCAGTTAGGGAGGTCATTGTAGATTTTTTGGTGGTATTACTGTTACTTCAAGAGTTTCTATTTTCCACAAAAATAACGTAGTGTTATATCTTGTCCTTAGCAAGCAAGCAAATACCTAGCTCCATGGCGTGGTTCAACCGATATCTACTGCTTTTGGATAATTGGATGCTTTTAGAATTACTCAGTTTCCCCGTTTAATTTAGACACTGAGCGACCCAGATCCATTCATCCCATGCCTGATCTTGAGAAATTATAGAATCTCTTAAGGTCCTGGGAACTTTCTCCAAGGCACCTATCCTGTTCACCTCTCACCCAGACTTCACCTAGAACCAGTCTAAAGAAATGGTAATAGCCCAAGGGACTTTAATGCCTGGGATGCTTCATTATTGTTTTATGTGTATTTTTTTTTTAAAGATTTCATTTATTTATTCGACAGATAGAGAGCACAAATAGGCAGAGCGGCAGGCAGAGGGAGAGGGAGAAGCAGGTTCTCCGCGGAGCAGGGAGCCGGACGTGGAGCTCGATCCCAGGACCCCAGGAACATGACCTGAGCTGAAGGCAGCCACTTAACTGACTGAGCCACCCAGGCGCCCCTGTTTTATGTGTATTAATTTATTACTTGGGCATCTACCGTTTTTCTTTCTATCCTTTAACACTTAAGTAACTAATTTCAGTCGGTGATATGTGTACAAGTTAGCAACCTCTAAAGGTACCAAGTGGAAAGGAAGTTGTAACGCTCCCACCCCGGCCACTTACTTCCTGCGTCCTCTGCTCACAGCCTTCCCTTCTTGCCACTTTTTTATGCGTCCTTCCAGAGACGTCTTTTTCCGTGTAGGAAGACCTCGCTCTCTCTCTCCATATGTATTCTTTTAAATATTACTCCAATAACACCACACTATAAAGCATATCTTCATCCCAATATTTCCCTGTATTTTGGGTATATTGTTATACCCCGAAGTTTTAATTTTTGGAACTTTTTCAAAGACTTAAAAACATCAGATAGGTAGTAGAGGAGTTACTGCTCATAGTAAAAGGTGGGAACCAAACACAAGGTGTCAAGCCTAGAAGTCCATCCTCATCTCCAGCCTCTCCCGCCCATGGCCCATGTTTTCTTCCCAATGATGACGCTGTCAATGCTCTGTAATCTGTCTCTATGCCTTTTTCTATCAATTTACCTAGATAAGGGTATATACATCCATATAGAGATAATGTCTGCCACTTTCGTTTCTTCATCCATCCTAAGGATCTTCCCTTGGGGGCACGGGTAGATCTAGGTCCATCCTGCAATCATACTCAATGTCTCTCCTGCACAACCCACATCCAATCACCCGAAAATTCTCCCAGCCTCATGGTGCTGATGGTGTTGATGGTGACAATGACGATGATGGTGATGATGATGGTGATGATGATGATGGTGATGATGGTGATGATGGTGTTGATGGTGATGATGGTGGTGATGGTGATGGTGGTGATGGTGATGGTGGTGATGGTGGTGGTGATGATGGTGATGGTGATGATGATGATGAGGATGGTGATGGTGATGATGAGGATGAGGATGGTGATGATGGTGATGGTGATGGTGGTGATGGTGGTGGTGATGATGATGAGGATGGTGATGATGGTGATGGTGATGATGGTGATGGTGATGATGGTGATGATGATGATGGTGATGGTGGTGATGGTGATGATGGTGGTGATGGTAATGGTGGTTATGATGGTGGTGATGGTGGTAATGGTGGTGATGGTGGTTATGATGGTGATGATGGTGGTGGTGTTGGTGATGATGGTGATGATGGTGATGGTGGTGGTGATGGTGATGATGGTGGTGATGGTGATGATGGTGATGGTGATGGTGGTGATGGTGGTGGTGATGATGGTGATGATGGTGATGGTGATGATGAGGATGAGGATGGTGATGATGGTGATGGTGATGATAATGGTGATGGTGATGGGGATGATGGTGATGGTGGTATTGGTGGTGGTGATGGTGGTGATGGTGGTGGTGATGGTGGTGGTGATGATGATGATGATGATGATGATGGTGATGATGATGATGGTGATGATGGTGATGGTGATGACGGTGATGGTGATGGTGATGATGATGATGGTGGTGATGATGATGAGGATGGTGATGATGGTGATGATGATGATGGTGATGGTGGTGATGGTGATGATGGTGGTGATGGTAATGGTGGTTATGATGTGGTGATGGTGGTAATGGTGGTGATGGTGGTTATGATGGTGATGATGGTGGTGGTGTTGGTGATGATGGTGATGGTGGTGGTGATGGTGATGATGGTGGTGATGGTGATGATGGTGGTGATGATGATGGTGATGATGGGGATGCTGATGATGATGGTGACAGTGGTGACGATGATAATGATGATGGTGGTGGTGATGATGATGGTGATTTTGGTGACGATGATGGTGATGATGGTGATGGTGGTGATGGTGGTGATGATGGTGATGGTGGTGATGGTGGCGGTGGCAGTGATGATCATCATGATGATGATGGTAACCACATAATAAAGTGGCTCCAAGTATTAAAAGAGTTTGCAAATATAAAGGCAGTTGGAACAATGCCTGACACCTAGTAAGCTTTAGAAAACATTATTTTATTACATGTGGGTAATGAATGGCTTAGATCTTTGATGGCTAAATATTTTAATTCTGGAGGTCCATCACTTTCAATGTCAATTTTCATTATGTAATATTTAAGGGCCGGGTACGTAGTGGACTGAGCCATTATGCACAGTAGGCAGAAGATCCCTGATACTGTTAGGAACCACACAGAATTGCTTTAATTTCCTTTAAAATCAGAAGGAAAAAAAAGGATATAATCTGTAATCTGTATTACATTAGTCTTTATATCAGTGCAATCATAAATATGAATGTTACTGTTTTCTTTTAATAGAAGAAAGGGCCCAGAAAGGCAAAAGTGCCTAGCACACATGACAGTAGTCATAATGTAGCTCTGTCCAAATATAGGGTATTGGGCCTGGGTGGTTCGTAAACCATATGTATCAGTCAGGATCTTCCAGAGAAATTAGAATATTTATTTATTTATTTATTTATTTATTTATTTATTTATTTATGATAGGTTTATTTTAGGAATTGGCTCATGTGGTTATGGAGGTTGAGAAGTCCCATGATCTACCATCTGAAGCTGGAGAACCAGGAAGGCCAGGAGTATAATTCAGTCTGACGCCAAGGCCCGGGAACCAAAAAAGCCAATGGTGTGTCTCCCAGTCTGAGGCTGAAGGCCTTGAACCTGGGTTGGGGGACCAGAGGACACTGGGGTAGTCCTGGAGTTCAAAGACCCAAGAATCAGGAGCTCTGGTGTCTTAGGGCTGAAGATGGACATCCTGGGTCAGGAAGAGAGAGCAAAACTCCCGCTGCCTTCTGTTTTTCTTTTGTTCTATTCAGACCCCCAAAGGATTGGATGGTGTCCACCCACATTGGTGAGGGCCACTCTCTTTACTCGTCTACTCGTTGACTGCAAATCTCTCCTGGAACCACCCAATAGACACACCTAGCCATATGGGCATCCCTTAGCCCGGTCAAAACTGACTCCTAACATTAGCCATCACACCATAGATGATAATTCAAAAGGTTTAAACACTTTTCTCTTGAATGTATAGTGCTAAGGACAAATTTGACTGTTGGAAGATCCCATTTAATCAACTTTGTATTACAAAAAGAAATCAAATAAATAAATGTTTTCCTGTTATCCTTACTGCCTTAGAGATTGTAGAAGGAATTTAAAAAGTAGTCAGGTATAGTCATTTTATTTTATTATGTTATGTTAATCACCATACATTACATCATTAGTTTTTGATGTAGTGTTCCATGATTCATTGTTTGCGTATAACACCCAGTGCTCCATTCAATACATGCCCTCTTTAATACCCACCATCAGGCTAACCCATCCCCCCACCCCCTCTGTTCTAGAATCCTCAGTTTGTTTCTCAGAGTCCATAGTCTCTTATGGTTCGTCTCCCCTTCTGATTTCCCCTGCTTCATTTTTCCCTTCCTACTATCTTCTTTTTTTTTTTTTAACATATACTGTATTGTTTCAGAGGGACAGGTGTGTGATTCATCAGTCTGACACAATTCACAGCGCTCACCATAGCACATACCCTCCCCCAATGTCTATCACCCAGCCACCCCATCCCTCCCACCCCCCACCACTCCAGCAACCCTCAGTTTGTTTCCTGAGACTAAGAATTCCTCATATCAGTGAGGTCATATGATACACGTCTTTCTCTGATTGACTTATTTCACTTAGCATAATACCCTCTAGTTCCATCTACGTCATTGCAAATGGCAAGATTTTGTGTGGGTTTTTTTTGATGGCTGCATAATATTCCATTGTGTATATATACCACATCTTCTTTATCCGTTCATCTGTTTATGGACATCTTGGCTCTTTCCACAGTTTGGCTATTGTGGACATTGCTGCTATAAACATCGGGGTGCACGTACCCCTTCGGATCCCTACATTTGTATCTTTGGGTTAGATACCCAGTAGTGCAATTGCTGGATCATAGGGTAGCTCTATTTTCAACTTTTTGAGGAACCTCCATACTGTTTTCCAGAGTGGCTGCGCCAGCTTGCATTCCCACCAACAGTGTAGGAGGGTTCCCCTTTCTCTGCATCCTCGCCAACATCTGTCGTTTCCTGACTTGTTAATTTTAGCCATTCTGGCTGGTGTGAGGTGGTATCTCATGGAGGTTTTAATTTGGATTTCCCTGATGCCGAGCGATGTTGAGCACTTTTTCATGTGTCTGTTGGCCATTTGGATGTCTTCTTTGGAAAAATGTCTGTTCATGTCTTCTGCCCATTTCTTGATTGGATTATTTGTTTTTTGGGTGTTGAGTTTGATAAATTCTCCATAGATTTTGGATACTAGCCCTTTATCTGATATGTCATTTGCAAATATCTTCTCCCATTCTGTCAGTTGTCTTTTGGTTTTGTTGACTGTTTCCTTTGCTGTGCAAAAGCTTTTTATCTTGATGAAGTCCCAATAGTTTATTTTTGCCCTTGCTTCCCTTGCCTTTGGCAGTGTTTCTAGGAAGAAGTTGCTGGTGGCTGAGATTGAAGAGGTTGCTGCCTGTGTTCTCCTCTAGGATTTTGATGGACTCCTATCTCACATTTAGGTATTTCATCCATTTTGAGTCTATTTTTGTGTGTGGTGTAAGGAAATGGTCCAGTGTCATTCTTCTGCATGTGGCTGTCCAATTTTCCCAACACCATTTGTTGAAGAGACTGTCTTTTTTCCATTGGACATTCTTTCCTGCTTTGTCGAAGATTAGTTGGCCATAGAGTTGAGGGTCCATTTCTGGGCTCTCTATTCTCTTCCATTGATCTATGTGTCTGTTTTTGTGCCAGTACCATACTGTCTTGATGATGACAGCTTTGTAATAGAGCTGGAAGTCCAGATTTGTGATGCTGCCAGCTTTGCTTTTCTTTTTCAACATTCCTCTGGCTCTTCAGGGTCTTTTCTGGTTCCATACAAATTTTAGGATTATTTGTTCCATTTCTTTGAAAAAAGTGGATGGTATTTTGATAGAGATTGCATTAAATGTGTAGACTGCTCTAGGTGGCATTGACATCTTCATAATATTTGTTCTTCCAATCCATGAGCATGGAACGTTTTTCCATTTCCTTGTGCCTTCCTCAATTTCTTTCATGAGTATTTTATAGTTTTCTGAGTGCAGATTCTTTACTTCTTTGGTTAGATTTATTCCTAGGTATCTTATGGTTTTGGGTGCAGTTATAAATGGGATCGACTCCTTAATTTTTCTTCTGTCTTGTTGTTGGTGTATAGAAATGCCACTGATTTCTGTGCACTGATTTTATATCCTGCCGCTTTACTGAATTCCTGTATGAGTTCTAGTAGTTTTGGGGTTTTCCACATAAAGTATCATATCATCTGCAAAGAGTGAGAGTTTGACTTCTTCTTTGCCAATTCAGATGCCTTTTATTTCTTTTTGTTGTCTGATTGCTGTGGCTAGGACTTCTAGTACAGCATCCGTTCTTGATTAAAACTCTTCAGAGTATAGGGATAGAGGGTACATACCTCATTATCATAAAAGCCATCTATGAAAAACCCACAGTGAATATCATTCTCAATAGGGAAAAACTGAGAGCTTTCCCCCTAAGGTCAGGAACACGGCAGGGATGTCCACTATCACCACATCTATTCAACATAGGTATAGTCATTTTTATATACTAAGAGGCTCATGGATACATTCAATTTCATAACTCATATTTCATGAAGATCTATCCATTTTTAACATTTTTAACCTGATGGCATACTGGCTCAGAGACGGTTTCATGCATGAGTCTTTGGTCATAGTCTCATCCACCTGGATGCATGGAGGAGGTGACTTTGCATGCCAGGGCTAGTCAGCAACATTTATAAGGTTGGGGCTGGAGAGAGGAAACAACGCCAAGGACAAGATTCTCACCTGCACCTCAAACTCACCAAGTTCAGGAACATTGCCCCCAATTCACTCCTGTCGAACCACTCCTGTGTGGATCAAATGCAGAAAGGGTAGAAGGCGCCCCTGGTGGGTGTCTCAGCACTAAGTGTGTACGAGGAGAGCCTCTACTCAAATCCACATATGTGAGGTGGACATTGACTTCTCGACTTCTGGTTTTGTTTTGTTTTTTAAGATTTTATTTATTTGACAGAGAGAGACACACAAGCAGGGGGAGTGGGAGAGGGAGAAGCAGGCTTCCCGCAGAGCAGGGAGCCTGATGCGGGGCTCGATCCCAGGACCCTGGGATCGTGACCTGAGCCGAAGGCAGACGCTTAATGACTGAGCCACCCAGGCCCCCCATTGACTTCTGTTTTAGTCTCACTGAAAAAGCGAGCTTGTTTATGACTCCTTCCCTCAGCTCTCCTGGGTGTAGGTCAGGAAATGTGGAATCACCTTGACCTCTGGTCCCAGGTCTGGTGCACAGTTCTCTGGAGGACTTGGTCAGTTAAGTGAACGTTAACTTCCTCCAGAGGAAGAGTTTGTCTCTTGTTTTCTTTCTGAAGTCATGGGTTGGCTTGGGTAATCACTGACTCTCTAAAGGAATGGAATGCTTATTAAGTACTGGCGTTGGTTTTTATTTAGAGGGAGGCTGAGAACGCTCCCTTCTGCTGAAATGAGGGTCAGTAGGTGACGTCAATGATGCACATGTCCTCAGATTTCTGATGACCAATGTGGTAGTTGGCATTGGTGCTTTGACTCCTGATCGACCAATGAACTTGGGGAGCAAAAAGGGATAATAGTAACACCTAAGCACATCAGTGTGTGGCGGGTATGCGCATCTTCCCCACATAATCCACACAGCAAGCCAGGTGCCATCATCAAGCCCACTTTACAAACAGGCAAACAGACACAGTGGGTAAGTGGTAGGAGAACCCAGAGGCCCGGCAGCACTGTCCACACCGGCTGGGTCACACGGCCACTCTGTAGTAGAGACCTGGCAGCTTGTCTCTCCTGTTGAGAGCTGTGTTGCAATAATTTTAACACAGACTTTAGAATCAGCTGGATCTGACTATAAATGAGACTCCACCTGCCACTTTTCCTCCAGGTGTCTTTGATTAACAGAAAAGGGAGGGGAATAATACTCTTAACCTTGCATTTTTGTTGTATGGATTTAAGATAAGGTACGTGGGATTCTGAGCACAGTGGCTGGCATTCTGCAGAAATCCATCCATATCCACGATTACTGGGGTCACTGGGGAGAAACCCTTACGCTCTGGTCCATTCATGGCTGCAATCCTTCAACCAATCAGCTAACCCTGATGATCTGCTCTTACCTACTTGCCTGCCCCAAATCTAACCTGCCTGATCAATGGTTTTGCCAAAAAATTTCTCATAGTTGAGCAGTTTGACCAATTACAGGGCTCAGATCTATGTGTTTCTGAAGGAAACATTTTTTAAGAGTCTTTCACTCATATTTTTACCATTTTCCCCATCCATATGTATATATTCCAATAATTATGTTGAACCATTAGTTGACTTTAAATATCTATCCCTTGTTCTCTGGTTTGCCATGAGAAGAATATAGGATTTAACTCTACCACCGTCACTAGAATTATGAAAATGTTATCCACACTATAAATAAATTATTGCCACCCTCCATAGGATAAGATCTGCAAACAAACTTCAAGGTATATCACTTTGATAGTTGAGCTACTTATTCTGTCTGTGTATGCATTTTACTAAAGTTTGTAGACTTGAAATTATGTGAGTAGATCATTAAAAATGAGAAGATTTCTGTTGCTTGGGTTAGTAGTATTTTATGGTCAACTTCAAGTTATGGCATGCAGAAGACTACATGTCTTATGCTACTGTTTATCTGCAGCCTAGAAGGCCTTATAATAACTTCTTCTGAAGGACAATGGACTTCATAAATCAAGGCAAGCATGGTGCCTAGCAGACACCCAAGGAGAGGACAGGTAAGAATATACCACCATTTGGTTCTAGCTCTTCGTAGCTGTGTGACCTCTCATAAGGCAACGGATATTTTTGAACCTTAGTTTTCTCACCTGTAAATAATAATAATGTCTGTCTAATTCCCAAGACTCTGAGGATGAAATGAACTGATATCAATGAAGCTCTCAACAACTATAAAGCATTATTTATAATAGCTATAAAGAAAACTGGGGGGGTGCTGCTGGATGCAAGGAGCTGGTGTTTCCTGTGGGCACTGTGCCCACCCAGGCCCAAGTGGACTTCCCTGAATGAGAACAAACATCAGCTATGTTCAGTCACCGCGGTTCTGCACGGTTGTTTACAGCAATTGGTTTATTCCGACTAACACAATACGAATACGCAATATGAATTCTGTGTTATATATAAATTCTGCAATTAAAGCATTTTTAGGGGTGCCTGGGTGGCTCGGTTGGTTGAGCATCCAATTCTTGATTTCGGCTCAGGTCATGATGTCGGGGCCGTGAGATCGAGCCCCACGTTGGGCTCTGTGCTGGGCATGGAGCCTGCTTAAGATTCTCTCTTCCTCTCCCTCTGCCCCTCCATGTGCTCTCTCTCTTAAAAAAGAACATTTTTAACTTCCCTTCGCCAAGAAGAAAAGAAGTTGCAAGTATCCAGCCCTCAAGTTTCACAGATATGGTATTTTTTAAAGGCTCTTAAAGTTGTTCTGATAACACTAGAAATTCCTAGTGGGTATTGCACATTTAGGTTCTGAGAGATGGGTGGACAAAAACAGATCCATTTACCTTTATTATTTGTAAATCTCTTTTCGTTAGTGAGCTTTTCCCAGTGTAGTAGGTGAGGATGGCTTTTTATGCTTATGATCCAAAACCTTAGAAATTTAAACTACTCGGTAGACTCAGTCAATGCTTGTGGTTCTGACACTCATCACTACTTCATAATTTGGAAATTACCTGAATGATCAAAGATTAGTTGTTTGATGAGCTGGGTAGGTGGTTGATAAGCTGGTTGGTTGTACTTATGTTGGGTTGGTGATTATCCATATGTTGGATTAATTCTGTGCTCTGGTTTTTATGGCTAAAAACAGATTTTGGATCAAGCTATGTTTGCTGATACTCTGGCCATTCAGCGAGGGGCGCGCGCGCGCACGCGTGTGTATGTGTGTGTGGCTTGTGAAAACAAGAATTAATGGAATCTGCTCCCCACTTCCACTGCAATCAGGGCAAGGAGTGTGCAACCTTTACATTTCACACACCTGACCCAAAATGGCACCTTTAAAAAAATCCCAATTATCAAACTGTCTGCGGTAACAAAAAGAATATTGTTAGAAATGTTTAAATAGAGTGGCGTGCAAAGTATAATACGTGTCTACAAAAGTGTATAAAAATAAGGTTTTTGAAAAAATTTCAAGCCTGACTTTGAAAAGGAATGAAAAAGTCTATATTAGAAATCTCCCAATTCAATTAAGCATTTTATTATTAATGGAAAGCCCATGCTGGTAAAGGGAGAATGGGTGTCGTTTGAGTAGGAAAGTTCACAGACATTTCCAGTGTCCAATTTCCCTTTTGGGATAATGGCAGGCATTAAGAAACGGGATCCTTACTGAGCATAATGGTTAGAGAGGGAACCTGTACCAGGTTACACCAATAATTGCCAGCCCCCCAGGATCCCAGCTCAGAAATTTTTGTGTGTTCTCAGGAGAGAAAAATGAGTGATCATCAAAGACAGTGGAGCTCAGCAGGACTGTCATAAGCCTGAAGTTACAACTTAGACATGCAATGGAAAATATCATCCGTACCTCTCCAGTGCCTCGCCTGTAGTAATTAAAAACTTGATCCCTGCTGTTTTATCATCTCATTAGCAATGGGGGCACAAGACTTTTATCCTTGTTTGTCAGGAATCAAACATACCAGAGGAACTCTGATTATAAATTGATGAAAGTAAAGTCAAACTTTTAAATAAGAGAAGTGACTGCTCACAATGTTTTTTTAAAGCTGATTAAAGGGATCCACTTTTCCTACAAAAATAATATCTCGGTCCAGCCTCAGATGGTAGAGGTCATCGCTAGGATTGCTATATGCACTGTTTCGTAAAGGGGGTTTGTTTTGCGAGTGGTTCTGATGTCAAATAAATATCAATCCTGAAAACTTCCTGAAAGCACAGATATAAAGAAAGTCCTCTTTTTCATGCCTTTTGATGAACTTGAAACACCTTCTACCCCTCTCACTGATGTGGGTTTCTCTTTTATGGAGGGTGGCTGGCCTCATCGTTGAAAAAAACCAGGCAAGCTTTCTGTTTATTTTAATAACTTGTCTTTGTAAATGAGGACAGGTGAAGGACCTGGGACCTCTTCTAGGCAGCTGACTTCTCCAACGCCTGTCTCCAGACTAGGAAATTTCCTTCCAACCACGGTGTTTTCCGTGGGTCTGAAGAATTCTAGTGCTGTGCCTTCTCTGGCGCTCTTGGGTCGAATGCTGATGTGTGCTGCAGAAGAGCGGGAAATTTCAGATTTCGTGTTATGCAGCCAGAAGCAGCCCACCTCCAGCTGTGATAACCAAAAATGTCCCTAGCCCCTACCCACTGCCACCGGGAGGAAGACCCACCCCAGGGAAGAAGCGCGGGAAAACAGTTAAGTCCGTGCCACACACTCAGTTGTGGGTGCTTAGGCCACCCAGGAAAGGGACACACATTCTCATTTGGCACAAAGTGGACTCCTTTCCCAAGTGAGGCAGGAGCGAGGGAGAGAAGGTGCCCTATTTTCGCGGTGTACCCTTTAATACCTTTTAAATGTGTGCCCTTGCATGTAGTAGCTCTTCTAAACCATCAAACAAATCAACAGGTGAATGAATGATCCAAGCCAGGAGCTTCCACGGAGATAAATAAGTGGAGAGGTAAATTAATTAATTGACAAACATATACACTAATGGACGCGTGAAAACATTATGTGGAGGCTCCTTACAAGTTCGACGTTTATAAACTGAATAATTGATTAATTCGCTCTGATGGCGTAAACACGGGACTAACAAGAATTGTTCTAGTAAAACCAAAAGACTGTGCTCGTATAGAGTGACTGAGGCAGGTGTTTCTGGTTTTATTTCGTCAATATAAACAATAGCAGGAGAGCATGTGTACTTTTTATCCCACTGGCAAATGAAGGGTCTTTTGGGCTTCAAAAGTCCTAAAGTCATCCCCCGCCCCCGCCATTTTACAGGGAAGAGGTTTACTTGGAAGGAGCTGGGTTTGTCTTCCTTTTTTTTTTTTTTAAGATTTATTTATTTGTTATTTTAGAACGAGTGTGAATTAGGGGGAGGGCAGAGGCAGAGGGGACAGAATTCCAAGCAGACACCCCGATGAGCATAGAGCCCGACACAGGGCTCGATCCCATGACCCTGAGATCAAGACCTGAGCTGAAACCAGGGGTCAGATGCTTCACCGACTGAGCCACCTGGGCGCCCATCATCTTCCTTTCATAGGTGTGAGCTGGTGAGGCTGCCTTCGCCCACCATCTAACACGAAGCCTCTTTGGGGCAGTAGCCCCCGGGTGATGGGGTGGCAGGTCCTGGCTGCCCGGTCAGCTGCCTTGCAGCATCTGGCACTTTGGAGAGCTTCTCCTGAAGAGCTGCCTGTTGCACTAGACCATCCTGCGGTAAGGGACATCTGGTTTGGGGTGAGCTGTAGTGTTACTATTAACAGACATAAAGTTCTACGACTTGTAACCTGGGACTCAGCCCAGCGTCGTAATAGCCGTGACCCAGGAGCCGGGAAACTTGACTCTGCCACCAGCATCCCCAGGGCCACGCTGGCTTGTCTCTTGAGTGAGGAGGTCAAAACAAGCAATTCCTGACGTGCCGTCCAATGCCCACAGCCCCATGGTTCTTAAGGGTTTCAACAAGTGGGGTAAAAAGGCTTTTCCTCCTGAAGCGAATGCAGAAAATACCTTATTAGATTGATAACATTATTTAAACCTCATTATTACCCTGAACAGGCTTTATTCTGCAGACTGTGCTCTAGAATATAGCCTGGCCCCTTGATGATTTATGGATATTTAGTGTTATATTGTCATGCAATTCCTGCATAACATGAAGGTTAGAGATAACAACTATTGTGAGTAACAGAATCATGATCAAAATATTTTGAGAGTCTAGAACACTTAGCAGAGATCATTATAATTGCTTCTGCTGTAATGTGACATATGTGGGTCTAAAAATCACCGTGCTGTGAAAATCCCGAAATAAAATTCACACCGCTTATTAGACAGAAGGGGTTGGGGCTTCACACTCGGAAACTTCATCAGTGATGCTTTAAAAATAAAAAAAAAAAGGTAGGAACCTAGTAAAAATACCAGCATGGTTTTACACGTTAGGTGGTTAAGAAATAAGTCGGTCCTGCAATGAATAGGCAGTTTCCCTAGAAAAAGGTCAAAGTTTTTTTGAGGTAGTGGCATGGGAAGGATTGTAGGCGGTGGGTTACTGTGGAGTGTCGTGAAGTGTTAGTGAAGTCAAAAGCACAGTGTGTCAGCAGGTGTATCCGGGGCGCCTCGCGAAGCCTTGGGACTAGGTGTATCCGGGGCACCTCGCGAAACCTCGGGAGCAGGTGTATCTGGGCGTCTTGTGAAGCCTTGGGAGCAGGTGTATCCGGGGCACCTCGCGAACCCTTGGGAGCAGGTGTATCTGGGGCGCCTCGCGAAGCCTTGGGAGCAGGTGTATCCGGGGCACCTCGCGAAACCTTGGAAGCAGGTGTATCCGGGGCGCCTCGCCAAGCCTTGGGAGCAGGTGTATCCGGGGCGCCTCACGACGCCTTGGGAGCAGGTGTATCCGGGGCGCCTCGTGAAGGCTTGGGAGCAGGTGTATCCAGGGCGCCTCGCAAAGCCTTGGGAGCAGGTGTATCCAGGCGCCTTGCGTCAAGTGTTACTGAAGTCAGGAGGAAAGTGCATCAGCAGGTGTATCTGGGTGCCTCGCGAAACTTCGAGAGCTGCTTGGTGTTTGAGGGGGCAGCATGCTGTGTGTCCTTTGCGCTGGGTTCACTGGGTGCCATATTCTGTATTCACTTAGCATTTCTCACAGATGAAATCACCCCTGAGCAAATAGGAAAATTTTATATTATGTTCAAATCATGCCCTGATACATCAATCACGTTGGAATAAATTTGTATCTTTGAAGCACAAATTACAGCGGAACTGTGCTGCATCCTGCACCTGGGATAGAAAATGTAATAAGGACAAGGGACGACAGCGGGTGTTCACCTTGGGTGAGCTCCCCGTTGTTTCTGGGTATCTCCCTTTCCAATCTTAGCGGCTGCTGAGAGGCCGGCGTAGTTAATACTGCCTATTTTACAGATGATGAGACCGAGGCTCAGAGAGCACGCTCACTATCCCACAGCTGGTAGGACAGAGCTGGGGTCTGACCTCGGGGGGTTTGCCCCAAATCTGCCGCCCACTGTGGATAGAAGAAGCATGTGCGCAAGGTTCCGGGCTTTCTTGGACTTGACGGAGCGCCAGGTGAGCATCTGCACATACTGTGACCATAACGACAATAAAGCCAAGGCATCTCCAATGGCGTTCTCAGAGCTTCAACAGGAACAAAGCAAGAAGGGGTCAGCCCTGTCCATTCTGCTCGGGACACACCGTGCTGGGGTATTCGATCCTGTTCCAGGCACCATACTCTGACACAGGGGAATAAACATCCCCAGGTTGAGGGGATATAAATAAACCCATGTCCAAGGGAAAGTAAGCAAGACAGGGAAGGAGTGCACAGCAGTGTCAGCTGAGAGGCTGTGGAGAAACTCGTGGTATCCAGGTGAGAAACACGCAGGGTCGGTGTCAGCCTCTGCAAGAGTTCAAATGCTAGAATATGTCAAGACTTAGCTTTCCCCTTTTGGTTTTGCGGCATGCATCCACGGAGTAAAACAGGATGCATGGGGTATGGTTAACATTTAGGGAGCTCAACCCTAGACCCGTTGTGTGTATTACCTGGACCCCCATGATGCTGGCAGAGCCAGCCATAATCATCCCCACTCTACAGATGAAGAAACTCAGCCAGCTTCCATTAAGGGGCTTGCCCAAGTCCCATGACTTGCTGTTGGCAGCACAGCGATTTGAACCCATGGAGCCTGACTTCGGAATTTCCACTCGTCATTCCCAAGCAGCAGAAAGTGACAGGGAGACCAATTTGGAGTCCCTGTAATGGAGAACTTTCTGGAAGTCAGGAGTGCTCCGAGCCAGATCAGGCTGCTTCTGGGGACTGTGAATACCTGCACACTGGAGCTTCTCATGCAGAGACTGGGTGACCATCCTTGAAGGGGATGCATAAGGGTTACACAAGAACGGGTCCGAGAAGATCTGCTTTGAAGGTTTCTTGCAAAACCTGTTTTCTATGGTTTGACTAGGGAGTGGACAAAGTATTTCTAACAAAATGCTATTAAAACCCAGCAGTGGCACCAGTACGCACAGGGACTGGGGTGAGCATATTAATGTCTTCACTGCCGGATATTCCTGGATGGGGTTCCAGTAACCTGCTCTGAACGAGCAAAGACGGGTTTCCAGGTGGGGGGCTGTGAGTCCAGGAAGCGGGGCTCAGCAGAGGGAATACACCCCTAAAATCCAGGGAAGAGTCCACGCACACGCGACATAGCTTTGTCCTGAGGAACCCTGCAGACCTAAGTTGAAAGAGCCCCCCTCCCCTCTTAAGACAAGAGGAAGCAAAGCCAGGGACCCTCTCCTCTCCTCCTGCGACCCCCCTCTCCCTCCCGCCGCTCCTGCCCGCTCTGCACCCCCGCGGTCACTCCTTCCCGGTTTCTCTGGCTGACATCCTCCCCAGCATCGTGGGTCCCTCACGTTCCTCTCGTCTCATGTTCCACTCTCCGAGTCTTCCAGCGCTCTTCGTCCTCTGCCAGCCTTCGAAAGATGGGGTGCCAGAGCGACCTCGTCTGTGCCCACGTCAGCAAAGGGAGCCACCTTGTCTCCTCCTGTGATGTTAGACACCATCCGTTGGCCAAGGATGAACTCCCCGACTCCTCTCTGTCTGAGCTGCAGAGCCATGTGTCCAGTGGAGGATCTTCTCTCGGGCACCTCTTGGTCAACAAGACCAAGATGGAGCCCTGGCAGCCTCGTCCCCTGTCTTGGTCTATCCAGAAACCTCTGAGTCCCCCTCCATTCTACCCTTGACGTCTCTCCCCACCTACATATCCAGTGCTGTCTATGCTTTGACCCAGCTACCCCTCGTCCGGCCTACTTTCCCGACCTCCATGGCCATCGCTCTCCTTCAGGCTGCCCTCAGCTCTTTATCGTCTGCCCCCTTGCTGTCCCTCTAACACCCCCTCTGGCTCCCATGTGCTCATGCTCTGCACTCCAGCCACACTGAACATCCCAGGCCCTGGAACTTGCTCTTCTCTCTTGTGCTTCAGCTGTGTCCTCCACCTAGAGCCAAAAAATAACCTTTGGTTTGTGTAATTCAGGAATCAGGTTAGATGTCAGTTCTGTGGCAAATCTTCCCAACATCCTAACCAAGGTGCCCTTTTATACACTCCCGTGATACCCTATGCTTTCCCCGATAGAAAGAATTTAATGCAGGACCGTCATATGCCTGTTTGTTCATTTGTGTGTCCCATCTGATGACGTTCATGAGAACAGAGACAGTTTTATTGGTAGTACATGCTAGATCGTCAATAAGCATTTGTTGAATGAGTATGAAAACATGGAAGATACAGGCCCTGTTTGTATGACTGGTCAGCTGTGCTTCGGGCATCGATAGAGGTGAGGACCACAGAAGCCACACTCTTCAGAGCCCCGGCATAAAACTAGACACTTGTAAGGATAAATTCGCCATGTATCTAACAAACTTGGTCTTAGATTTGCAAAAATTGTCTTGGTTCATTACCTTTGCCTTTCAGATTTGTTTTTATGCAGCAGATGAGACTTTGTGTTGGTGTGTTCATTGCTAAACTGTTAAAAAAGAATTACATCCCAGAAAGTTTACTTCCTAAAACAATTCATCAGTCGAATTTATTCAAAACTTAACAAAGAGGGGCTAAAATGTATAATCGCCAAGGACTTACTCTTCACTCTTAGAGAAAACACTTACTTCATAGCTTTAAGTTTTGACCAAAAAAATATTTTGCAGACGTTAAAAAATCGTAAACCTGCACAACTCACGTGAGACAGGTAAACTATGTTGGTAATTTGGTCCACGAACAGTGAGTGTCCTTTTGAAAAAGGACAAAGCACATTGCCCGTTCACCTGTGGGGAACGCTAGTTGGAGAAATTCTTCCGTGGCGGGGTAGCTTTCCGGGTGAGAGTGAAACAGAAAATTGAGATATGACTTCCATGTCACAGACAGCAGCTATACTAAAGAGCTCCTTTGTGTGTGTGATAAAATAGAAGACATTTTAAGCACTTAGAGAGTCCCACATCTGAGATAGCAGCCCCGGTAAGACTAGATCTAACTTACCCTATTGTAATGGAGCAGAAACATGTGAGACATGATTCCGTTTGAAATACGGGATCACTTTCCTTTGATTGCGTGGTTCGCAAGGCGCCCTCACCCTCCCGTGCACTTGGATGCAGCACCGCTCCTCTGGCCCCTTGCCTTTTGCAGCCAGGCAGGGCAAGTGCTCTTCTTCCCTGGAGTTGGCTCTCCAAGGAGACAGTTTCAAAGCACCGCTTCCTCCGTAACGGGGACGATGATATTCCCGAATACAAGGACCAGACCGGGAAATACACATACACAGCATTTTCAATCACTTCTCTGACCTAAAAATTGGTGAAGAGGACAGACATCTGAAGCTAGTAACATGAGCTCGGGGGTGACGGGGGAGATTCACAAATACAGAAATCCGTGGGATAAAGGCATATGTTTCCTTTGTTCCGTGCTCCAAAAGCTTTTCTCATGCAAAACCCGAGGCCAATCAACAAAATTAGGCCAAGGAAAGCTTGTGCTGAGACTCTTGTGCTGAAACTCTTAAAAGCCCATCTTCAGTTGGAAAAACTGGAGAAATTGGAAAAACAAATTGAGAAACTTCCATTTATCGTCTCTTCTTATCCTGCGCTGACATAAAGACCAGAATCTCTCAATTGCTCCAAAACTGTGTGTGCTTGGTAAAACATCTCTTGGCACACTTTGGTGACAAGTTCCCGTTTTCCCGTTTGGTGACTCCCATTCCCTATCAACCACCATCATCAAAAGGCTGCCGGTGCCCCCATCCCTAGCTCTGTATTCGTGCAATTAGGGAACAGGTAAGAACAAGGGGCCACAGATAGACAGGCTCAAGCAAGGCGGGAGAATATAGCTTATTTCTCCCTCCATGCAGGCCAGAGAGGTGGTCTGTGGCAGACAGGGGCTCTGCCATCTGGGACACACGCCTTCTCTCCCTGGGCCAGGCTGGCTTCACTACCTCCTCGTTTACCAGCTTTCTTGGGAAGGCAAAGACCTGGAAATTGCCTGCACCATTTCTGCTCACATTCACTGACCTGCATTTAGCCTTTGGCCCCACGGAGCTGCAGGGAGAGCTACACGGTGGTCTCCAGACGTGTGGTCACGGGCTCCTTCATTCATTCATCAGATGTCTGAGCGCCCGAACTCAGTGGGAACGCAACACACAGAGAGTGAGGGGGAACACAGCAGGCAGAGGGAGATATCAGAGCCTCTGAGGGGCCCGTGCCTGGGGGCTTGGGGAGCAGCCTGGCTGCAGAGGGGCGAGTGAGGGGCGGCAGGGCCAGAGACGACCATGGGAAGGTAACGGAAGGCCAGAGCATGGAGAGCTCAAAGGCCGCCACAGACTCTAAACGCTTCCCTCTGATATTCATGAGAAGCTTTGGGGGGTTGAGCATAGCAGTGACTTGATTTGACTCAACTTTTTTAAAAGGATCATCTCGCTGCCAGGCTGAAACTTAGACAGAAGTCGCCAGGATGGAAATAGACAGCTCAGTTAAGGGCTATTGCGATAGTCTGGGCGAGAGGTGTGGTGTCCTGGACCAGGGCAGGAGCAGGGGATCATCAGATTCTGGGTGTTTTGAAGAGAGAGCTTATAGGATTTGCCGACCATTTAGATGTAGGTTTTAGAGAAAGGGATGGCCAAGAAGGACTCTAGGGGTTTTAGTCTGAGCAACAAACCAGAAGGATAGGACTGGCAGCAACCCAACTGGGAACATCGTGGGAGGAGTGTATCTGGGGAGAAAATCCAGGGGTTTGGGTTTGGCATCTTCGATTTGAGATGTTTATCAGATATTCAAACAGTGGAGTTAAGGGGGCAGTTGAATATGCAAGTCTGGAGGTCAGGGGAGAGGTTCAGGTGGAGAAATGAGTTTGGACAAATTTGGGAGTGGTTAGCATGTTGGCGGTATTCTGAACCTCACGGGAGGGGTTGTGGGGAGATTTGCCATGCGCTAGACACCTGGCACATTCACACATCTCGACCCTCGCCTCCGGGTGGGGCCGTGTCTCGTTCAGACCTTCGAGTGTTGGGCAGAAATGGTGCAGGTCACTCCCGGGACCATGCTGGCCTTTGAGACCCACCATGTCACCTTTTCCTGTGCTGTTTTGAAAACCTACAGCCCGACAGGGACAAGACAGGGCAGAACCCCCAGAGATCCATGTTGGACATGGAGTCTGAGCAAGAGGAACCTTGCTTTTCCAAGTCACTTTGGTTCTGGAATCATTTATTAGCTCACAGAACCTGGCCTGTCCTGACTGACGTCCGGATGTGGACGTACGTAACTCCTGGGAGGGGCCTCGTTTGGTCCTCTATGCAAGTAAGCTGCTATGAAAACTTATTTAAGCCCCCGTGCACAGCGTTCTTAAAAAAGAAGCCATAACATCACCTCCCTTTCTCTAAAGTAAATGTTTTTTCAGAAAAGTCAATGTTGCCTGCACGCAACAGATGCCTTACACGTTTGTGATCACGGCAGCTGACCAGCCAGCATTTACTGAATCCTGTCTCGGGGCCACTGGTTCCGTGGATTCTGTCTCCGTGAGCCCTCACACTCACCCTGGGAGGTGGTTAGCATCCCTTTTACCAAGTGGAAAACAGACGCTCAGGCTTCATGAATGACCGCTCAGCATCATGGCCCAGCCAGGAATCAAGCCGGTTTCAATCTGACTCCAAAATATCGATGGCTGGGGTGATGGTGCTCAGAAAAGCAAAAGTCAAGGATTGCAGAGACCGCTCACTTGATGTACCCCAGGATGGTCCTGAGGAAGCTGGAACCACAGGTCACTGATCTCTACCCCGAAAGACCCACTCAACCCTACCTGTTACGGTGCCCACCAGCAAGGCCTGTGTTACATGGAAGGAATTGCGTCTGTAGTGTTTCTTGAAAGGCAACAACTTGTCCCCCACCCCCTGCCTTTGTCATGAAAACAAACAAAAAAGGGCATTGGAACTATCTTCCAATATGGTAGGAGCCCTCTGGTGAGCTTTCCCTGGAGGCCTCCTCAAGCATGACACCAGATTTTCCCAAACACCTCCCTTTCCTGTCCCTCTGCCCCAGGCCATTTGTACTTGCCAGGTGGGATAGCTGCCAGCACACAGCCAGGGCCTAACCACAAAACCCTGCCACTCACCACCAGGCAGCTCTGTTTTCAGTGTAAACAACGCCACCTTGACGGAAAGTACAGCCTCCCAAGGAGCAAGGCCCCAGTCCCTCCCCTTGGTCCCCAAGCAGGTGAGAGATGCTTGGCTTCTTCCATCTGCCTGAAATGTGGTGGGACGTTTTGCTCACGTTTTTGCAACTGCCTCTTTATAAGGCCACCGGAGCCCAGATGACCAGACCCGACTCCTTGGAGGCAGGAAGCAGAGGGTGGAGAAGAACAGAGACCCTATTGTCTACACCCTTTACGGCACAGCTGTGTGTGTGTGTGTGTGTATTTGTGTGCGCGTGCGTGCGTGCTGGTGGCTCGAGTCTGTGACAGTCTGCGAACCGCACACGTGGGCAGAGCCCCACTCCGGAGGCCTCCCCCAACACAAAGACATCTTTTAGGCTACGTGCCTCCTCCCGTCAACGAGCGTTCGACCCTTATGCTTTCTTTGTTGAGAAGGAAAAAAGGATCATACTTAAGCAAAAGTAAACCACAGCCTGATACTGTGCCAACAACATTAACCAACTTCTCCTCGGCGCCTTTGAAGTCAGCGGGGGGCAACATACTTGTGGCGCAAGTAAAGAATGATACTCTAAGTGATTCCTTTTCATCCCTTTAACTTAATGAAAGATTAATGGCCTTGTTATTTTTGTTTCTGCTCCTTTTTTCTCCCCTTTAATTCCAACCCCCACCCCCACCCCGAAATAGAAAATCCTGCCCTAGGATGGTTTTCTGGATCGTTGGGTTCGGCCTCCATCCATGGGGTGGACCGCCGGCACCAATCAGAAGCGTCCAGGTGTCCGCGGGTGAGGGGCGCCATGGCGGCCGCACAGAGACGCGGGTTTCGTTCACACCGACCTCACCTCCTTGCATCTGGGCTGGAATACCTGGGCAATGAATTGGGTTTTTTGTTGTGTTTTCTGGCACCATCTTGGGGGGCCGGGCATAGGGCAATCGGGACGGGGTCGCACATCATGGGCCCGTGAATCACGCTGGTCTGGTCTGAGATGGAAAAGCCTAAACACAAACTCGCCCCTTCCCAGCCTGTCAGCAGGACTGTGGTTTCCACCCCCAAGTACGAACACGGACAACCGCCCTTCAGGTCTGCTCCTGCCTCACTCCAGCCAGCATCTCTCATCGGGTGGAGTCTCAGGATCCCCTGCTGCCCTTCCTGTCCCCCGGCCCTTCCTTGCTCTGTAGCCAGCAGGCTCTTTCTAAAATCAGGGTCATGCTACTGTCTTGCCTAAAACCCTCCTTAATTCTCTTAAAAGAGAAGGCAAACTCCCTCCCGGGGGGGGCAGGGGGGCTGCGAAGTTCTGTCTGACCTGGCGGTGTCCTGGGTCACGCTCCACCCACCGCCTGTGCCTCCCCGGACACCACGCTGTTGCTGCTTCACCCCTGTCCCCCCACCCTCCCCGACCGGTCATTCAGGCCTCAAGACACCTGCGTACACACACCTTGTAAGAAAGGCACCGCGTGTGAAGTACGTTTCCATGTCAGAGCCCAGAAAGGGTGTCAGAAACGCTCTCAAGTCCTCCGTTGCCTAAATCAGGGAATGATGGATTTCCATGTGAATCCCCAAAGAAGAAATTCAGCATGTGAGCAAAAGTCCCAGGGTCACTCGGTTGGATGTAATCATACATTTAATTTATACCTGACCAGTTTCTGCAAGTTTAGAGGTTGATTACAAAATGAGCCCCAGGAGAACCCTCTAGAAATTATATTACCTGGAGTGGGGTAGTACCTATTGACTCAGCGGCTCCGCGCGTGCGGTAAAATATAGTTCTATCTCATTACTAAAGGCAGAAAGCCACCGTATTCATGGGCACTTTCTGTCTCGGGTAAATTCTGTACAACCTATAAAGGCTCGGCTACATGCACCTGTTAGGTGAGGCCCAACCCGGACCCGTCCAGGCGGGATGAGCCACTGGTACTGCCCTCACACTCCCCACACCTGTCTCGAACATTTCATCTGGACCTTCTCTAGCTAGCTGTCTTCCCAGAATATTTCGAAACCTATTCCTCCAGGGCTGAATCGTCCCATAGTAAGAGTGTGGTGGATGCCTGTTTAACACGAGATGTGTGAACGGGAGAAAGAAAACCGGTCGCTCAGGTGAGACCACACGCAAAGGTAACCGAGTACCTTTTATTCCTCCATGGGTACAAATATCACTCATATAATTACAATTTCACGCACATAACTGAAGGTTTCTTCAAATGTCCTACATTTACCCCAATTCTAGCTACATCAATGATTCTAACATTTTTGTCAACTGCTTGTCATTTTAAAAATTCTAATTCCAGGGAAAATGAGAATCCTTTGGATCCTATGACTCGTTGGCTTGGGATTTGCAGAACCACTTCTAGTGTTTTATGGCTGACCTACCTGCTGGTTAGTTTAGGACGAGAGCCTCGGATTGTGCACACCTGACAGAGACCGTCCCAAGAACAGGTTGATGTCTCGGTTCCAACCAAACAATGACCGCATTCCATAAATACTTAAACTCCACACTTAGAAGAATTTAGTAAAAGCAGACCTGATTCATGACGTTAAATACATTCCCTTCTTTTAATAACAACTTGATTTCAGATCAGGAATCAGAGTCGTCTAATACTATGAAAATTAAACAGAAATTTTCTGCCATTACACCAAGCAGGCTGCTTAATAAATCAGTAATGAAAAAGAATAATTTATTATGGCTTGTGAATTCTGACAGCTCTAAAAAGATCTCCTTTCTTTTCCCCCCAAAGGGAGAACGGAATTTTCTTTTTACCTTCAAGACACTGGCATTAAGCATAATTTCTCTGTCTGTAGAACTTTACTATTGAAGAGGAGAGAGGATTAGATTTTTACATCCCAACCTATTTTAAGCAATTATAATCCACGAGTAATCTATTCTCATTTATCCCCCGGGGGCGAGGGAGATGTAAGAGACCGTTCTCTGGGCCTCAGTTTAGATCAATGTTTGCAGTCCTATAGCTGAATTCGCCGAGGTTCTGGAGAGCTGAGCTCACTCCTCTTAGATTGGGAGAACCTGGCTCGTGAAGGGCGGTGGGCCGCTGAGAACCGCCGAATCCTCCTCTGTGCTCAAACGTGTGTTTGGCCTTCGTGGTTTTATGTTAGGCCCTAGGCGGGTTAACTACCCGCTTTTGTTCAACCCGCTAGCATCCCTGGTTCTTCTCGGCATTCAGCACAATGTCAAACACAGCCATTAGTAAACATTAAACGATACGTATTTGCAGTTATACAAAATACAAAACAAAGGTGATAAATCTGCAGTTTGTCACTTCCTCATTATTTTGCTACATTTTCCTAGGATCGAGGGTCTTGAGGCTAACTACATCTGGTTTATCTGCACAGAAGAAACAGTACACATGGAAGGCTTAGCGCCTCTCCCCCTGACCGCGTGGCCACATCGTTTGGGTAACGTGAAATCGACCATAGTAGGAGTATTTACACCACGGAAGTTGGCAAACGTTCCAAATCAAGTTTATATTTTACTTATTTATTTCTGTTGTTTTGTTAACCATTCGCCAGGATGTCCCTGGCAGTGGGAAGGTGTGTGGCTGAGGGAGCGGATGCCTGAACTTACACGGAGCCTCGTGAGGCCAGCGCTCGATCTGGGAGCCCCTGGAGCCAGTCACTCACTGGAAAACGCCGTTGTGGGGCTAGCACACACTGCATCCTCAGCTCGGGCTTGTCCACAACCGTGAACAAAGTCGGTACCTAAGAAATTTGTATTTCTGTTCATGTGCAAGATTGGCCCATGATTTCAGTGGCATAACACTTTGTGGTTGTTATATTTCCCTAATAATCATCCTTTTGACATATTCTTCTCCAGCCTCTCACTTTGAATTTGTCAAATACTGATAATTGCGTTCTTTCTCAAACTTTGCTTTCCTTTTCGAACTTTTTATATCATGAATGCATCTGTTGTGAACAGCTTATTGCTGAGTTTCTATATTTACCCGTTGATAAAAACTTTTTTTTTTTTAGCAAGAATTGACTGAATAGTACTTGCTATCTCATGATTTCATGACACACACGGCTTGTTTCCATTTATGTTGTTTCTTTCCTGTGCTGTCTTCCTTTGCAACTCAAGTGAAGCAAGTTTTATTTATTCCATTAACCACATTTTTTTAGCAACTGTCATGGCAGGTATACAAACTGGTTATATTTGCAGAGGTAATTTGAAATTGTAATCATGATATTCAATTTTATATTTTGATTAATATCCAATACTAATCAATAGCTTCACCCACCAAACAAAATAGGAGCTCCCGCACATTCATTTCCGTGTCTCCCGCTGCTGTCCGCCTCCACCCCAACCCCGGGGGCTCGGGATTGTCATCTGACGGCTACCGCCCTCCACAGCCCGTGTCTCCTGGTGGCCTCTGGGACACTGACCCATCATCCACCCGACCCACCCAATCTGGGTTCCCATTTTCAGGTATTTCTGGAATTTTCCCTTCTTGTTGGCACCTTTCTTGTATATAATTATATTTTTTCTATGATTTCTGGAAATTTGGAGCAGGAAGAGAAAGCAGGTGTTAACACATATTGTGATCAAACATCCTTTCTGACTGCAAGTTTCTAGTTTCTAAAGATCTAAATAATTAATCCATCTGCTTGTTTCTTATCCATACTCGTGAAAAATAGGTATTGTAATCCTTATTTGAAAGATGAGGAAATTATGGTCCCAGAGACATTAACTAATTTGTGTAAAGGTAACCCTCTTGGTTAGAAGAAAAATTGTAACTGGAAACCAGGTTTGTCTGATACTAAACCTCATGTTCTTTCTGCTCTGACAAGAGGCGGTGGCTTCTTTTCCTCACCCCACCCCCCTTCTTGCGCTCTTTGTGATAATTATTGGTTTCTTTACCCCTAAGGAATGTCTGAGTCCCTTGGAGAGAGTGGCCGGTTCTCTCCCTTTCGCAACCCACTGCTTACCGCCCAGCCTGATGCCCACATTTGTAAATCCCTGCTCCATGTCTGTTTCCACATCGTGACTTGAAGCTTCCTGAGAGCAGGTTTGTCTTGTTCATCAGTGTTTCCCACCGTGTCCTGTGAATGCCCGGGGCACACTGGGCGCTCAGTAAATATTTATAATGTACATAAACGAGCACTGCATAAATGCCCACAAATGACCCCCGCAGAGTACACTATGGTACAAAATGAGAAAGAGACTTGAAGCTGGAAGGTGCGAAACACACACTGGGTCAGAAACTGGACTTTCCTGGGAGCCTAAAATAGGAACTACCCTGAAGGGGTGATTTAGTATTCTCCAAAAGCATCTTTTGGTTTCACAGAACACAGTTTAAAAACCCCTTGCTCTGTTTTAACTACACAGTATAACAAAGCCTCTTTCTGTGCATTTTTAAAAATAAAAATCTATTGGCTGGACTTCTCTGCACCATTTTCTTGTCCTAAATGATGCCTGATTGCTGCTGAGATTCAAAATAAGGTAGCTCCAACAACTTTATGAATTAGCTCATTCAAAAATATTCATTGAGTCTGCAGTGTACCAAACGCCAAGTGTTTTCAAGACAGAGATAAATGAGAGAGTCCCGGTTACTAATCTTTACATCGTGTGAGTAAGGGGGAAGATGTGGAATCCTTTATGAATGTGTAAGTCCTTGGAGGGACGGTTCTTGGCTTGATGGAGAAGCTGTTTGCTCAACTCTTCATAGGAAAAGGCTTGGCATCAACATGACTTTGCCAGATTTTCTCTCCAGGTTCCGACTTGTGCCCGTGGGTGTGAGATCACAACACATTCCTTATGCAACCTCATTCTACACACCAGCCCCCACTCTTCACACCTACTACCCTTTTCATCTTTTCAACAAGTAATTAAAGTTGGCCTGACCTCAAACATCCTCTACACCAGAAGAAATGCAGAGATGATTGATTGTTGCTCTCAATTATTTCAAGTCAAGGGTGGTGCTTTACGAAGCTTTGTGACCTCCGAGGCAGGTGATAAATGCTGATTGAATGAATAATGGAACGCCCAGGTGGGGTTGACCAGATCTCTCTACTGTAAAGCTACTGTCTTCCTCTTTGGAAGTAATAGTATCTTCTGAGGAGATGCTTTGAGACTATGGAAATACCCTGTTTCTCATCAAACTTTCACCACTGATTTTAGCATCCATTGATGATTCCTGTGTGAAATGATTAGTATGATACTATTTGCCCAATGGTGATTTTGCCAGTTTCTTTTAAATATAATGATGCATTAAAACAAAACTCCACCTTGGTGGCTCCAGCACTTGTTAGCTGTATGACCTTGTGGATGTCACTTAAACTCTCTGAACTTTATTTTATCTCTAGGCTGGGCATTAATAATGGTAATTTACCCACAGGGATTCTTTGAAAATTAAAGTAAGGAATATGTGTCAAACTCTTAGAACAGTGTGTGATAAACAGTAAATACTCCATCAAGGTTAGCTATTATTATTATATCATATTTACCAGTATTGTTCAACACTCATGGACTCTTTACAAAAAAATTCAATTTTGGCAGATCCTATGCAGGAAGAAAGAAGATTCTGTGATACTGTCTTGAAATGAGCAGTAGAATCGTTCACACAGGCGGAGAATGCAAATCCATGCCTGGCAGTGGAAAGATACTCCAGGAAGGATTAAGTACCACTGGGAGCACTGAGGGGCTCCAGCTAACATTTCTCCCAGCTCCTCGAAGCAAGCATTTGTTTCTTCCCTAAAGACAAGAGCTATGCTGGAAATCACTGCTATGGAAGTATTCTGTGGAATGAGGGCTTCGACCATGTGACAGATCCTCTTGTGAAATGAGAGTCTCCCGAGGAATGCCAGCATGTGGGAATACCTTGTCTGTGCCCGAATGTGAGTGTATTACTGGACAGGGTATTATGTGTGTGATCGTCACGGAGCAGCATCAGCTCAAGTGTGTAACCGTGGGTAAGACAGAGGTAGGAGATTCTCAGTGGCTCGGCAAGAAGGCTTCTCCTTGGCTTACTGCTGCAAAAGTATCACTATAAAATCATCTTTCCCTGGGGTGCACTGTGGACCACTGGCCCTTCGGAGTGTCACTATCTAGAAGAGAAGGAAGAAGACCATGAGGTGTCATATCTTGATTTTAATTCCGTGTCAGAAGGCAACACGACCTCATGAACAATCAGCTTTTCCTAACTCCCCTAACATATAATATGAGAATAATTATACTGTTCCCGCCCAAATTCCTATCTACCTGACACTTGATTTGGAAGGACGGTCCTAGCGTACATAATCAAGATGAGGTCATGGTGGATTGAGGTGGGCCTAACCCGGGGGACTGGTGTCCAGAACAGAATGCCATGTGAAGACAGGGACCGATAGGAACGGTCGCTCTACAAACAAGGAACGCCAGGGTTGGCCAGAAACACCAGAAGCTAGGATAGTGTAATGGAACAGATTCTTCTCTTGAACCCCAGAGAGAGCATGACCTTGTCGTCACCTTGATTTTGGACATCTGGCCTCCGGAACTGTAGAAAATAGATTTCTGTTGTTTTAAGCACCCCCCGCCACCACCACCAGTTTGTGGTGCTTTGTTACACCAGCCCCGGGAGATGAATACAGTAATAAGTCCCCATCACATGGTGCCTTCCTGAGCATTGGTTTGAGTACCACGTGCAAAACCACCTTCACAGGTGCAGGGGCTGGTGGTGGCGTGTCTATGGGGTGATGGTTACAACCATGAACTCAGAGGCAGTGTCTGTCCACCGTTCAGCACCTGAGGGACTTTGGGTAAGTTCCTTACTTCTTCTGAGTCTTGGATTCCTTATCTGTAAAACAGGGACAACCTCTACCTTCTTTCTAGTGTTGTCAGGAGTATGCAATGGGAGACCGTGCAGAAAGCACCTGGCACAAAGCACCTGACAAATAATAATGCTGCTGACACCGATATTATTATTTATGAAAAGAATCCCCTATATTTGGTTTTCCCCCTGTAGTTGGAGTTTGGGGCAATTATTGGGATCGCCTTACAATATTTAATGTGCACTTCTGAGGAACCCTACTGTGTGTGTGATCCCGGGAAATTGTGTGGACGACCAGGCGACTTCACCCAGGAAGCATAAGTACCACAAAGGGAAGGAAGACAGAGCTGGAGATCTGCTCCATGACCACAGCTCTGCATCGTGAAAATGTGTGATTGGTCCCGACGGGTCACACTATTCCCCTGTGAAGCACACATCTGAGTTAGGATGGAAGAGAACATCTCAGACCCTCAAGATTGGAAAGGCCTGATTGTAAAGTTAATTTAGACAACCAGTGAAGTCAGAGCTGAAGACAGCGTAAGGCGTGTCCCCCTTTGAGATGTAAAGGAGTGGGTGTATGCACTTGCTTGTACTGAACCCTGTAGAGTTGAACTTCCGTGCTCTCAAAATCCTGCAGTGCTGTTTCCTTCCAGATGAACAAAACCTGCTCCTTGGATGAAGCCATTGAAGTCTGCAGGATACACCTCTCTGAGCATCCACATAGAGATTTGGGCTTTTAAAACAGAAATTTAGTTGGGGGTGGGGAGAGGCTTTGCTTTCTAATCAGGTACATCAAACACAGACAAAATCCCACCTAAAGTTCTTCTTGAGAAATCAATGAATGGATCATGATCAAAGTGTCTGACTTTTCCAGCTTCCCCAAATAACACTATTCTTGATGATACTTTCAAAGATGATGGTGCGTATAGGAACAGGGCACTTCTTTATTTGGTTTTTCAGTACACTGCGGTGCTAGCTCGCAAAAGTCCACTGAATGCATCAGTCCTTTCTTCTCTCATCTTAAAAAAAGGAACCTTCTGATCTAACAGCATGACCACACTGTTTATAAACCCAATTTATAAATTATAATTTCACTCATTCACTTATTCAATAAATATTTACTGAGCACCTACTATGTGCCAGGCACTATCCCAGACACTGAGGACACAGCAGTGAACAAGACACAGCAGAAATTGCCACCTTCGTAAGCTAGCGTGCAGACACGGGTGTAATACAAGATCAAGAGTTAATACCCAGAGAGTGCGTTCGGTGGTGGTGTGGGCTGGGGAAAGCATAAAGCAGTGAAGGAAGACAGCCAGGGCTGGGGTTACAGGCTGTAATTGTAGACAGTGTCCCAGAAGGGGCTTCACTGGGGTGGTGGCAGGTAGGCAGAGTTTAAGGAGGAAAGGGAAAAAGCCAGGTGGAGAGCAGAGGGAAGAGCCTTGCAAGGCTGAGGCAACAGCAAGTACAAAGGCCCTGAGGTAGGGCAAATGTGGGCTGTTACGGAACTGTGGAGCCGGAGCAGAAGAAGCCAAGAGGAAAGCGGCCGAGGAGGGGAAGTAGGAGGAGCAAGACCACAAGGGCCTGGCGACGCGCTCAGGCCATCAGCTCTTCTCTGATTGGGGCGGGCAATTACAAGGAGTGTCAGAGGAGAGGAGTGATGGGCAGTGACCGGTGGCTCCGGCTGCCATGGGGGCAACAAACGCCGAGGTCATCAGGAAGAGCGGAGGTAGTGAGAGCAACAGGAATAGCTCAGGTGAGAGGCAAGGGCATGCGGGCGGCAGTGGGGGCAGGTGTCGGACTCTGTCGTGTGGGCAGGTGGAGGGGGCGGTGGGTAGACAGATACACTCATGGGTCACACCTCTGTGTCTCCATCTTTAATATCCAGACACCCCTGTCTGTGTGGACATAGTGAGAGTGCGGCTGGGTCCTCTGCAGCTGGTAAAAAGTTATTTTTATTCTCATATCTCTATGTCTACACTGACAGCAATAACTGTGTGTATAGCCCCATATAATTCTTTCCTGGCTGCAGAGAGCTCACTTAGCCATGCTCTTCATTCTTGGCGGACGAATTGGTCGCTGGGTTAGTTGCCCACGGCGCTAGCTTAGTGGTAGTAAAAGGACCCTCTCCCAGTTCTAGAGGCCCGAGGTCTGAAACAGGGTCCACTGGGCTCTGTGCAGCCTGTTACCCTCACCGCTGCCCCCCAAGGTTGCTGCTCCCCCCGAGGACCTCCCCATGCTCCACTAACGGCCGATGCCTGGTCTTCCCTCTCCTTGATCCCTCAGTGTGATGCAGGCCAGAGCTTACTTCTCTGTAAACCCCGTTTTCGCTCGGCTTCCAGGAGACCACACTCTGCTCTCCCACACCCCTTGGGGAGCTCCAGGGCACTTGGCCAGCCACTCTCCCCTGGACCAGCAAACACTGTGGTGCCCAGAGCCCAGGTGTGGCTTTGCATCTCATCCCCACTGCCTCCTGGACGGTCCTCTGGTCCCAAGGCTCTAACCCGGGTCTCGATTATCAGGACTCCCGAGTCACTATCATCAGCCTCTGGCTTAAACCCCAGCTGGCTCCTCGACATCCCCGCTCGGATGCCCAATGGGCATGGAGAGTCAGGGTTCAAGAGTGGACAAAAGTAGTGAGCCGGAGACGGCCGGTGAGGACAGGAATTCCCAGGAGCTTTGCCGAAAGGGGCAGAGAGAGAGAGGGCCGTGGCTGGAAGGGGGAAGGGGTCCACGGAGGTTTGTTCATTTAGGATTGGATCCGAGCACGCCTGCAGGCTGGTGGGAAGGACTGGGGATCACGGGGAGGAGGGAGGAACCAGCAGCCAGGGTGTGAGTGGGGGAGTGGGTTGTGCAAGCTCAGCGATGGGGGAGGCAGAGCGTATGGCACCCACACGGTACAATCTTATAGTTTAAAACAATTAACTACTTTCTTCTTCTCCTAGACTCTGTATTTAGCAACATACTGAGTGAGTATGCATTCAAGGCCTGATTGCCTCTAACCAGCGCTTCTGCGCAGAGTGTGACATGAGTCCTTCTGAAACCATATGCAGGGAAATGGGACACAGTTACCTGTTTTTAAAATACAGGAAGTTCAAAACAATGGGATGCCGTTTTCTTCACCTCTGAGTTTTGCAAAAATTAAGATCGTGGTTAGTGAGAAACCTTAACAGGTGACTGTTACCGGTATGAATGGCGTGTTTCTGTTTGGTTGCACTTAGCCTGGAACGCTTTACCGCTTTCCCCCAACGGTGGCTGCAAAGACGAAGATGCTCGGTGTTAAAAGAAGGAAGACATCAAACGGGACAGAACTGAAGGGGACCTGTGATCCCAGAACTAAAAGAATAAAGAGGGGCCAAATGTAGAAAATGTATGTGTCCCTCTCATTTTAGCATCTTAGGACATTTTATGAGCAAAGCAAACGGATGGATGGATGAAGCATAATGTCTAATGCACTATAAAGTTGAGCAAAATGCCTTTGCTTTCATTTTTTTAAAGATTTTATTTATTTATTTGAGACAGAGAATGAGAGAGAGAGCACACGAGAGGGAAGAGGGTCCGAGGGAGAAGCAGACTCCCCGCCGAGCAGGGAGCCCGACGCGGGACTCGATCCCGGGACTCCAGGATCATGACCTGAGTCGAAGGCAGTCGCTTAACCAATTGAGCCACCCAGGCGCCCCTGCTTTCGTTTTTTTTAAGATTTTATTTATTTAGGGAGAAAGAGACAGGGTGAGCCGGGGGGGAGGGGGCAGAGGGAGAGGGAGAGAGAATCTCGAGCAGACTCTGCACTGAGCGCGGAGCCCACGCAGGGATCGATCTCACGACCCTGAGATCATGACCTGAACCAAAATCAAGAGTCCGAGGTTCAACCGAGCCACTGAGGCACCCTGCCAAATGCCTTCTCCAGACAGAGGGGGAGAGAGACTGCAGGGCATCCTTTGTTAACCCAATGACAAGCCACTTAATGATGAAAGCATTTCCACCTCGTTCCAGAACACGGGGGACTGTGTCTCAGATCCGCCTCCATTACCTCTTAGGGGGCCCGAAAGGAAATCCCCACTTCAAAATATTTTCCAAATTAAAGTGTCTAATGATCAATTCTGTCAACAAATGCTTTTTCTTTGTCCTGAGCTTGGTGCTGGCATGTTTTCACGAATGGAGTTTCAGTTCCATCTGTAAAGCGCCCGACCCCCCAGGGCTCTTACCATCCCCCCCAACCCGAGCATCCGCTGGTTGTCTTTAATCCTGTTTTCTCCAAAGAGTTCATAAAAGTCAGTTCCCCAAATCTCGGGGTGAAAACAGACCCAAGCAGTCAGGCTATCCATTGCCAACTCGAGGCAAGAGCCCACATAGCTCATCCTGCCGACAGATTCGTAAGGCAATGTGTCTCCATATGTTTCCGGGTGTCTGCTCCTGCGCTGTACAAATTCCCCGTCCACGAGATCATTGTTTCTGCTCTCTCCTGCACAAGGAAACCAGGGATCACCGCACTGCAATGCCCCCTGATCTCCCCTCCCCTGGTTATAAACACACCTACAATGGTACCCGTCTCTTCTTTGGGGAAAAACACGATTCTTCCTTCTCCGTGTCATACCCTCCCCTGGTGCTCTTCCTGCGTGTGCCCATCCTTCTCCCTGCTCACGGAGTACGTGTGTTCCTTCAGGGACCAAACACACCTCCACCTGCCCCTGAGCTCAACACCCCTCCCTCCACGCTGCTCTCCTCCCAGCTGCTTCCCTCCTGCTGGGGCAGCCCATGTGCCTCTCCTCCAGCCCACCCGCCGCTGGGACGAGCCTGGTCTCCACCCCCAGTGTTCGCTAACAAAACCCAGGCTTGAAGCCCCCGATGGCCTTCCAGAGACCACATGCTACATTTAAGGTCACCGAGGAGCTTTTGACACTGTGGACCATCCAGCTCTTGAAATGCATCCTTTCTTTGATTTCTAGATGACACTTCCGCTCATCTGGCTCCTCCTTTTCCATTTCTACCGTCCCGGGACTCTGTTGCCCTGAGTCCCATCGCTGGGCAGCCCAACCTCCTCTGCAGGGCGTTCCCGAGGGTCACGCCGACTCCCCTAGTTCTCGCCTATACACTGAATGCCGACTCTGTCGTTCCACCCTGAGCCTTTCCCTGAGCTGATAGCTCATTTCCCAGCCACTTCATGACTATCCTGAACATCCTTCATGAATGACCGTAGACTCCAGTGTCAACAAGTCTGTGGTCAAATTCACTACCCCATGGCCCAAGCCTAGCTCCTCTGGGCTTACCCCCTATGCCAATGACTTCCCACCCTTCTCCAACTGGATGCCATGTCTTATCTCTTTCACCCCTTGGATCTGGATCATTCTCTTGTCTGGACTAGTCTAATAGCCCTTAATCTGTCTCCCAGGTAGTAATTAATTTATTTTCCTTCCAGCTCATCTTTTGTTCCAGGAACAGGCATCAGAATCATTGGGGAGTTTTCTCAAAGAATATCCACCAAGCATTTGCAAATGTGTTCTCTCATTTATGTCCTAACTAAACTTTCAAGGTCGGCACTCTTGTACGTTCCCATTTTACAGGCAGAAGGAGGAAAATCACCTGCCGAAGGTCCCATAGCTGGGACTGGAAATGCCCCAATTAATATGCACAGCATTTGTTCGTTCTTATTCATGTACATTCACAGATTATGTGCCTATTTATACTTCTATTCCCAAAGCTGTTTATACATTGATTTAAATAAAAGTTCTTCCTTTAGTAAATGAAGCTGCTTAAATTTTACATTTGTTCTTGATGCTAACAGCTTCTGCCCTGTACATCAGGAAGCCAGGCTCATCAAACATGCTCGTGTGATAATACTTCTGATCGAGACAAACCACCTTCAATAAATAAATCATCTTGAGACTAGAAATACATGCATCACAGTGGTTAATTGTTCTCTCCTACTGGGGTTTTCACCAGGATACTCATGTGCATGCGTGCTTGTGTGCACACACACACACCAAACACACACACACACACACACACTCCCAACCTTTCACCACTTCAAAACTTACAGCTTTATTCATTCCACATAACTCAGATTTCCTTTTTTCATCTTCACTTACAAAATTGTCTATTTTAAAACACATTCCAAGGGCACCGTCTAATGATACACAATAGAGAATCACAGGATTTTTTTTAAATGCAGATTTAAAGTTTGTGGAATACATTTGAATGTGTTTGCATGTGATGTGGATTTTTTTTTTTGTAATATAAGCTTTTAACTTTTATTGTGCGTATATAATATGCAGTATGGGACAGATACAGAAAATTACATAAAGAAAATTTATAGCCTAAAATATCATGACCAAAACACTTGTAGCTACCAAGCAGGTCAAGCATTGGAACTCCATCGGCCCCTTCCCAGACCGTGGGCCCCTGTGTGCCAAACCTCTCTCCAGAAACCACCACCACCTGATCTGGAGGTAGTCACTTCCTGGCCTTTTCCCATAGTTTTATCACTCAAGTGTGATCTCTCAACCCTGCAGTTGGGTTTTGTCCATTTTAATATGCCTCTTAGTCTTTTTTAATACATAGATTCCTCCTTAATCCCTTTTTTCTTCCCTATGTAATTTATTTGGTGAAGAAGCCAGGTTATGTGACATGGCGTGTTCCCATGGTTGGGGTTTGCCTGAAGGCAATCCTGTAGTGTAGTCTTCCATAGTGCTCTGTTCTTTCTTTCCTATAAACTAATAGTTGGATATATAGATTTGATCAGGTTCAAGTTCAATTCTTTTTTTTCAGGGAGACTGCCTCATTGGGTGGTTACCCATCAGAAACACAGGGTGGCTGGTTGCCTGCCTTATTTGTGATGTTAGCAAACATGATCCTCAACACCTAGAACCATGAACTCACCAGAAGTAGCACAATGATGATATTATAATTCTATAATTTTCTTTCTTTCTTAGCTGAAATAATGTCATAAAAAAGGCAGTTTTCCACATCTATTATTTGATTACCCAGTGATGCAGTTCCTATAGGACAGTTGATATGGGATAGTTCTCTGTTTTACCACCAATTTTGCAAATTATGAGTTATTCCAACATTCAACAGCAACCAATTCAATTTCTATAGAATCGTCAAGAACTCATGGATTTAAACATGTTTAGCATGTCTTAATTCACCATAGTTATTTCCCTTGCAATGCTTGTGTTCTCTCACCTCTGGTTAGTGCTGGCCTTTTCAAGTTCGCTTTTGAGATTTTTTACTGGACTCAAGTAGTCTTTGGTAATGTCGCTGCTGTCCGTCACAATAAGACATGCCAGGCTCATCTGCACTTCCCCTGCCCCAGATGCGGGAAAGGCCATCAGTCATTTCTCCAGAAAAGGAAGTCCTGTTTTATTCCTTTGTTTTCCTTGGAAATGGCCTTTCAAGACCACAGTCTGTGCTGGGGGTGATCATTCCTGTTGGTTTGCTCCTTCATTCGAGGCCTTTCAGTGGACAGAGTTGGGAAATACAGGTTTCCATATGTACATCTGTAAAGAAAAATATCTCAAGGGTTCATACTGATCCTTCCAGCTCAAATTCAGGGCTACGGGGTTCTTAATGCCACGTTTCCCATGTCACATGTGTCCCTTGGCTCCCACCACAGTGAGCTGGTTCTCAAGGACGTCCATATGATAGGATCCTGGTTAAAACAGGTGCCACGTTTGCCTTATCCCACGTCACTCACATAGCAGTCTCAGAATAACAAAACCAGTGCCACCTCCCCGAAGAGAGCACAAACGGTTGCATTTGCTCTCCCCTTGCTTTCTGCTTATGACTGTTGTCCTCTACTTACGTGGTCAGAACGGAGAGCAGTTCCATACCACCTCTCCTTCTTGTACCATTCAGCCCATCTTTTCAACAAATGAACACATGTTCATAGCTCACACCAGTTACGTTGGTGTCTCTCCACTTGCGTTGGTTGTCTGAGGCTGGAACCTTACAGATTCTCCAGAAAGACCCACGGGGGTCATCCTGGCTGAGTCTTTACAGGTTCTGTAATCAGTAGGGCTGGGTATAAAATCCTTGGGTTACATTTTCTGTTCTTGAATAATAAATGTTGGCATTTACATATTTGATGACAATTTGATATTTTTCCTTTCATATATAACTTCATATATTTGGTTGTGTTTCCAAAATATTTGATCCTTTTTTAAAAATTCAGTACTCTTAATAGGATGTTTCTTATGGTTAGTTGTTCTGGGCCAAAGTTCTCAAATATGGGGGGTGCCCTTTCAATATAGAGCTCCAGTTTGTTTTTTTTTTAATCTCAGGAAAATTTTTACTGAATTATCATCTCAGTGTTTATTGTCTTCCCTTGTTTAGATTTTATTTTCTGAGGACTTAAATTTTGTGTTTATTGCATCTGTCTTACTTGTTTTCTAAGCTTGTCACTTTCTCTAAAATCTATTTTTTCATGTATTTTTTCGTTTCTTTTTAGTTTTCAAAAATGTCCTTTCCCACTGCCCATCTACAAAGGCACCTCAGATGCATCCCTGCACACTTTCACAGACCATTTCTGATGCCATGATCCTTGTGCTTTTTGTTTATAATTCTTTCCTGCATTCTATCACCTTGCTTCCAAGGTTTCTGGTTTCGAGTTACAGTGTTCCTTTTATATATTTAATCTTGTATCATTTTACTTTAAAAGAGCCATGTTTTCTTCTGGCCTGTGGGTATGTCTTCTTGGTGTTTCACTGTCCAGGGGGTCCCTGATTCTGCCCATTTTCTCACCAACACATGTTGTTTTGTTTGTTTGCTGGGTTGTTTAAATAGTAGCCACCCTAATGGATGTGCAGTAATTTGAATTTATCTTGAACTAGGAGCATGTGTGGTTTTAACAACAATAACTAAGGCTCATTCTGGGTCTCGTGTGGCAGCCGGAGGGCTGAGTCTGGACAAGGAGGCGGAAGATCAGTTCCAATACACTATTTGCCCAACTCACCTGGAAGGAGTCGGAAAGTGTCCCCTGGTTTTGGAACCATGAGATGTACTGATCTTATTAAGCAATGACCATTTTGGTGGGGCAGCAGCTGGATGGATCGGAGTGGGTGCAGGTGGAAGTAGGAGGAAAGAATAAGCTCAGGGTGTGGGGCTCTGGCTTTCAGGGCACTTGCCTGGGAGGGTCGGAGGGTAGCCCTCCCATGGCACATCTCTCCTTGGGCACCCTACACACCATCTCCTGTTCACACACAAGCACTGGGAGCTCCAGGTGGGACCCAGGAGGGCACGTGGGGTCAAGACAGCTTTCTAATAATGTCAGACATCACTTCTCCGCACATCCTGCTCACCGCTGCTTAGATTAAGAATCAGCATCCCAGCGAGGACTGGCCAGCAGCCAGCGTGGGGAAAGAGCCTCATGCAACGGGATTTTCTACACCGGGGAGAATTCAGCGAACAGGGCAGTTTCCCTCTTTCAGGGAGTCAGGCTGTGAAGCATGCAGGACAATCCATCTGTTTGCAGACGCGTTCGGTGGCAGAGGTGATGGAGTCCCAGGCAGCTGGTATGTCCTGAGCCATCTGCATTCTTACCACAAACTCAGCAAAAAGAGCTCGGCTTTTTCTCCTCTGACCAAATGAGAGTGGGTTATCATAACAAAAATCACGAGGGATGACCAATGTAATAGCCACAGTGATGTTTTGTGCCATTTTTCTTCGGGGATATACCTATGAGGACCCTTCTCCAAAAGATGAAACAATTCTACTAAGGGGACGGAGCTCACCTTGTACAGTCCTACAATCCCATATATGGAAATCTAAAGATGGGAAAGTGAAGCAGCTGCCTATAAACCATCTGATTAACCAACAAGTATTTACCCTGGGACATGAAATGGTTAGTGCCAACCAGAAGCATGTCTCCAAGAGCCCCTTCTCTCCATCTGAAACCTTGTTTCATGTTCTTTTTGCAGAAACGGGTATTGTGCCGCAGGAAACAAGAGCACGTCTTCTCAGATGCTGCCCTCGGATGTTTTCTGGGAGGTGACAAGTGGGCTGTCCGAGATGCGGGATCCCATTTTGCGTGACATGCTGCGGCGTTGATTGTAACCCGCCTGATGTATTAACATTTTCCCAAGGGAAGCGTTTGAGCCGAAAGGACTGTGGGATCTCGCCCGCCCACCCCCTTCACGCTGCACTGCTCGCGCTCGGGGCTCCAGCTTCTGTGTCCCTCCTCGCAAGGCCGCCATGGACCATCTTCACATTGAACTTCGCCAAGGAAGGGGTTGTGCTGTGGAATCAGAAGAGAGATCCCCTTCAGAGAGGGGAGCGGACTTCTCCCCTGGCACAGCCAACGTTTGGAGGTAAGTGTTGTTTGAAGGCTCAAAGAGCTATAAAATAATCATCAGCATCATCCAACTTTCAAAAAAAAAAAAAGAAAGTGGCTTTATTAGCACTGGGATTTTGTTACCTTTATTTGAAAACAGTGTGGTGAGTTGTCAAGCCGCGACTCATTCTTTAATTTAATATATTTCAAGGAGCAAAGAACAGGCTCCATGCACTGTGGCACGATTGTACTTCTGACGTGCCTATTTCTAAACCTCGGGATTTAGATCTTAATCTTGAAAGCACTCCAGACTTCAGCCAGGGCGTCTGCCCTCTGTTAAAATACAATGCAGAGTTTCTGAAATAATTGTGTAGCGATGGCCATTTTTCCTCCATGAAGCATTTTCCACGTGAGGAGCATCCTTTGAAGCCAGGAGCCATGAAGATGGCAGGGGGCAGAGGTGAACTGAGTGTTACAGAAGTTTACATTCCTGGCAGAGGGTGGGTTGCAGAGCGCAGGAGTGAGTCTATTGATATTCAGCGCTTTGACCTGCTAACAATAACCGGGGGCCCGGGGTCACTGCCGCAGCACGTCCCAGCATTCTGTGGCAGTGCAGAGAGACAGACCTTATCAGTTTTCATTTGCTCGGGTGGGGCGGGGGGGGGGTCGCAGGACTGTCCACGCGCTCACCAGTTGCTCCTGGGGAGGGATGCAGTGCGGAGCGCATGGGACGGGGTCAGTCACAGAAGGCATTCCTACCCATCCCGTACCCCACGTGGCAAGCAATCTTAAGATAATTTGCCTGGAGATTTGCAGCGTGATGGGTGTTTTTCAAAACCTCATGCCAGAAGAGAAAGGGGAAAATTAATAGCATATCCTGAAGCTGGAATTTTAAAGGGCACAGACAGAGTAAGGCAACACCCTGCTGTTGCTATTTCTTTCTTTGTGTTAAAAAAAAAAAAAATTGCCTTTCCTGACTTTGAAAGTAGCTACTGCTTTTTTTTTTAAAGGAAAAAAAAAAAAATGAAAGCCCTACCAACCATTTCTTTTTGACAATGGGGAGCACTTTTCCCCTGGTACTCAACTCATTTTGAATACGGTTCTACCAGTCTTATAGAATACATAGCATGCACGGACCATTTTATTACAGAACATCTAAGCAGACGCCCGGCAGAGGGGAGTGGGTGCGTGTGTGGTGGAGGTGGGGGGGAGGCATCAACTTGTTTATTGCAGGAGGGAGGTCTCCTTCTCACACAGGCTCCAGCTTGTGGTTCGCCTGCTTTGTTCTTCAGCACAACCTCGATAGGAGCCCCGCTTGTGAGATACCACCTGGCTTTGCCCGGGTGTGGGGATGTTTGCCGTTGTGTGTCTTTGACGGCAGAAAGCACAACTCAGAGTGGACCAGAGGCTGACCTGGCTCCCTCCGCAAAGGAGGCAGAGGCCAGAGCACGTGTTGGAGGAATTCCCGTGCGTGCGCTCCCGCGCTCCTGGCCCAGCCGTGTCTGCACTGTGCCTGGGGCTCGTCTGTGTGTGTGCCAAGTGTGAGCATCAGAAGGATCCTTTGTTCCCCTTATGACCTGACCAAGGACTGTACTTGTGTTATGTCTTATGCATAATTAAATATCCAAATATCTATTTTGTTAACGCGGTTCAGGAGGGCTTAGCTTTGAATGGAGAAGTTGGACAGGGTGGCCACCACGGAAGGCCTTGTAGGATGAGCACAGCCCCAGGGGAGGCCGTTCGTGCGGAAGGATGAGGCCCTTCTCCTGAGAGGGGACGCACGGAGGCAAGACCGTCCCCACTTTAGGCTTGCCAGCCGTCTCTCGTCATGCTGGCAGCCTGTTGTTAGACTCTCTCTAAAGAGCAGTGGCCACATGCATCTCCAGCAAGTGCGCGAACTTCCCCCAAGCAGGTGCAGCACCAGTGTGACCGCCGGCGGGCACCAGCACACATGCGTGGGGATCGCGTCTGCTCTTTGCTCAGGTCTTCCTGGGACTTTCATCTCACTTACCCTGCCATGTCGCCAGCGCACTAAGCATATTTTTTGATCTCCGAAAGAGTGGGAATCCGATAGGCGGATGGGCTCATTTCCATGAGCTGTATAAAGTCATTATCCAGATGAGCAAAGGGAAAGGAAGGGAGACCCCGCCGTCGCTCTAGCTGCTCATCACAAGCTTGGGATGGACGAGGTTCGTGGCGTCAAGGGCATCAGATCCAACGGCATGGAACCCATCCGTGGGGAGCCGTGGCAGAAATGACCACAGAGATTGTGGGGGCGGGGAGGGAGGGACTCCTCTACTTCCACCTCAGCAAACACACGGCACACTCTCTCACGCACACACGCATGCACACACGCTCACACGCACGCACGCACACACGTGCACACCGGCATGCACGTACTGTCAGACATATACACCCACACCCACACCCACTCTCGGTCCCCTCCCCTCCCCCCCGTACGATGCTCCCTGTCTCTACTTAAGCGTCCTTGCTCACACCTCCTGTTCCTCTGTGGAGCGCACCCACCTGGGGAGGATGGAAGGAGGTGACAGGCACATTGTCTGCTTCTGTTCACGACTTGACTTGGGGACCCCACAACAGATGCTCTGGTCAGATTGCAAGCAAATTAAACGTGCTTGTGCCCGGAGCCTGGAGGATGAACTACACGACCTCAGCTTCTAGATGTGGTCTTATATGAATTTATATATGTTTTTTGAAATAAAAAAACTGAGTTAAGAGCCGACTTTTCTGAAGAGCAGTCTAATCAATTATTAAATAAAAGAAAGTCCTTCAACTAGCCCACGATTTCCTCATCCACCTTTTTGTTTATTTATTTATTTTGATTTCTGGATGGGAGATAAAGCAAGGTTTTGCTTTCCTGCCTCCTCTTCGGCTTTTTTAAAAACACTGCTGAGCACCAAAGCCGATTCCTCGTCTCAGAAAGAGCCGGCATGTGAGCTCCGGAGGAGGGAAGCCCCGACCTGCCCGTCTCCTGGGCGCTGGCCTCTCACAGAATTTTCTTCTTAATTTTCCTTGTTGAAAGGAAGGAGTGGTCCTGGTGCTCAGATGGTGTCACTGGTACCCCCAGCCGAGCGAGAGTAATTATTCCCACTCGGGGTGGCTTTGATACGGTTCTGAGGGCACAGCCTTTGTTCTGCTGGAGTTATCTTCCTCATTAGGAAATGAAAAAAGATGGCAGATGACAATACCATGAAGGGACCAGGGAAACACCTACACGTTATCCACCTTTAAAACACGGCCAATCCTCCGGCCCGAGGAGAGCGATGTCAGCATGGCAGGGCAGACTCCAGGCTTGGCGTGGGTTCCCAGGAGCCAAGGAGAGCAGGGATGTAAATGCATGGGATTAATCCACATGATCCAACCTGCAGGGAGGGTTCAGGTATCTGAGACGGGCTGAGGGTAGCCTGGGTGGCTTCTGGCTTTTCGGGGGGTGGTACAGATCCTGCCTTTCCCTTGCAGTTCATGAAGTCAGGGCTTGAGAACCAGGGGCGTAGCGGGGTTCTCCAGCTGGTGAGACAAGCAGCTGGGTCTTGTTGGACGCTTTCCTAAGTTGGGTGCTGTGGGCTGAATGGGCCCCGACATGCATTTGGGGGCTTCCCAACCCCCGACACCTCACAGGGTAGCCCTGTTTGGAGATGAGGTCTCTCAAGAGGCGACTGAGGTTAGTGGAGGCTGTTAGGGTAGGCCCTCATCCAAAAGGACTGGGTCTTTGTAAGAAGAGTTTAGAACACAGGCTTGCACGGAGGGACGACCACGTGAGGACACGGGGAGAAGGTGGCCATCTGCAAGGCGGGAAGAGAGGCCTCAGAGGTCACCTCCCTGGCTGATGCCTGGGTCTCGGGCTTCAGCCTCCAGAGCCGTGAGAATAAACGTCTGCCGTTTGAGCCACCCAGCCTGTGGCAGCCCAGGAGGGCGGCCTGGGCACACACATACGGCAGGGGACTGGAAGAATTTAAATCCACATCTCTTGCCCTTTGAATAAAAGAAAGCATCTCTCATCCCCCAAACCTCTGAGGAACTTTACCTCCGAGGCTGCAAAGCAATGGCCTGTAAACTCAATATGACATCAGCAGCTCCTGAATTTCAGGGGGAGAAATTTTCGGGCACAAGGCCCCCCCCGAGGCCGGAGCCCCGTTCTCTGCGTGAGAGCCTCTGCCGAGTGTGGGCACAAAGACGTGCAGACAGACGTGTGGGTTTACGACCCGCGTGCAGGGAGGACCCGCTTCTCGGGGCCACTCCACGCACCTTGATTCTGAAAATATTTTCAACGGGATTTTTATTTGTACTCTTGCTGCAAAGAGACCCACTTGTTCCTTCCCTCTGATTTCTGATTCTGCCAGGGGCACTGTAGGAATGAGAGCTCTGATAAGAGAAAAAATCTGGGCCAGGAATTAAATTACTGCTTTTAGACAAACATCCATTCTATCTCCGATTCTAATGCTAATTACATTTGTGGATCAAAGACCATTCGTTCAAGTTTTGCTTCTGAAAAACAGGGGGAGATTTTACTTTCTCGTTTGATATTTTTATGAGACTTGATGGGGCGGGGGAGGGGGACGGGGTGGGGGGTCAGGGTCTGGGGAGGGAGGCCCCTCCCACGAGGACCGGGGGGAGCATGGAGGTTCCCCAGAGCAGGCTTTGGGTCAGATTCACGTCCCGCGTTTCTTCGTTCCCTCCGTGACTGCCCGCTAGACGCGGCAGGCTGCGTGCGTCCTGTCTTGGCTGCGGAGGCTTCTAGACGCGGTGGGGAGGACAGACAGAAGGCGGGACATGAGCCAGGAGCCGGGAGCAAGGGCCGATGCACAAAAAGCCGCAGAGGACATGGCTGTGTGGTTCCAGGTCTGTGACATTCTGGAGAAGGCACAGAGACAGTCAAAGAGTTGGGTGGCTGGCAGGGTCTCGTGGGGAGGGACGAAGAGGTGGACCACCGGGCTTTAGGGCAGAGGGAGGACTCTGTGCGCTAATGTGCAGGCGGACACGTGACGGGCATTTGCCCACAGCCGCCGAATGTCCAACACTAAGAGTCTGTGGCCTGAGGCCCATGTGGTAGCTGCTCTCGGGTGGGGGGGGGAGTGACCACCGGCGAAAGACGGGAACGGTGGATCGGCCTCGCAGGCCAGCGCGCAGAGCGCCTCGCACGGCGGAGGGGAGTCAGGCACTGGCGGAAAATCAGGCCTGGGTGGAAATCTCAGAAAGCCCACTTCCGAAATCAACAACAGCTAGGAAGAAAGAAGGTGGCACGGGGGGTGGCAGGGACGCCCCGGGGAGGTCACAGCCGGACGCCCCGCCGATGCGCCTCAGTAGGTGTGTTCACGTGACGGCACCCGGGCTGGCGGCGCCTGGTTTGTGGGCTCGGGTGTGCAGGGTTCTTTCTCCCTGTCTCCCCGCTTCCTGTTTGCACCCCTGGATGGGATTCAGAGAGCTTCCCTCCTAGAGAAACACCCAAATCAAGTCCTTCCCAACAGAGGTGACCCCTGTGATAAAGGAAAAGGTGGCCGGAGGCAGAGGGGGCAGCCAGGAAGGCTTCACAGAGGAGGTGGCATTGCAACTGACCCCAGGACGACGAGAATCGGGTCAGCACTGGAAAGTCCCGGCCAAGAGTGTTGCAGACACACGAAGGAGCAAGGGCCACGGTCTGAGGCCGGGGTGTTCCAGAAAGCCCAGGGTGTGAGCACAGGGAGTGTGAGGGGAGGTACTCATGGGAATTTCCTGGTTTGGGTTCCAAGGTTCCTGTGTTCCGGGCAAACAAGACTGTGGTCACCATAACCGCGTGGGGGCCAGCTCAGGGAGGAACGCGAAGGCCCTGGTAAGGGCTGTATTTTACTTCAACCAGGAGGCCCCTGGACCGCAGGTACCGTTCACGATACCCGCCTGTGGTTCCGGCCTCGGGAGGAGCCGTCCCAGAGCCGCGCTCAGCCGGCAGGACGCTCGGAGCCGGGCCGGGGCAGCCGGTGCGCAAACTGTGCCCTGCAATCCTCCCCACGTGTCCCCGGCAGCCACGCGCTCACTGGGCCGGCCCCCGCTGGGTCTCCATCCCGATGTGCCGCTCACTGGCCCTCACTGGCCCGTGCGCCACCTTCCCCCTGGATGCCAAGGAGAGCCTCGGCTCACGCTGCCTGCCCACGCCCAACGCGCCCGGGGCGCAGAGACCTCTCACCCACGACACCTGCTTCTTGTCTCTCTGAGCGGCTGGGACGGCACGGGGGGGACGCAGTCACGGTCTTGGGTGGTGTGGTCGCCGCATGAACAAATCCATCACCTTCGATTCCGACAAAGCAAAATCCTACACATGCGTCCCAGTCCTGGAACAGGGCTCCGCTTCCATAACATGCTCCAAAGAAAACCTGGCCTTTCCTTCTATGCCTTCCAGGTACTGATGGAGCATGATGTCCTGTATCACACGGCGCCATCAGCTCTTCCCAGGTGAATGGGCTCTGACGGCCGCGCGGCCCCCTCTGCACCCAGACTGAGCTGCCCTCGCCGCGGTCCTCACGGTGCTCCCGCGCTCCGCCACCTCAGCACCAGGAGCGTGGTGTCTCCTGCCCCACGCGGCTTGTGAGCGTGCGTGGATTTCTGTAAAGACGCTAAGTCGCTAAGTGGGGCGGCTCGCATTGAGCTCCCACATGTTAAATGGCTGTGTGTCGTGGATCGGCGACAAGAGAAGACACGTCTCCGCTTTCCTCGCGTCCCGAGAATTTTATCTGACGGATTTCTAAGCGTCAGACGCTGTGACACGGACGCAAACACCATCTGCACGACGGGGACCTCCACGTCCACAGAGCACGGTGTCGCTCTCTAATGGAGACCTGTGCGTTTCTGCCGACGAACACGAGACTCAGGGGGTCATGTTTGGTCTTTCCTTTGGGAGCCTGGTGTTCCGGATGTCAGCAAATATCTCAGACCGATTCTCGAGTTCACAGACCCTTCTTTGGTGCCATGCTTTCTGCTCTTGTTGCTGCTTTGGGTAAATTAAAAACCGTAAGGTGGTGATGACAGTGAGTGTAGGAATAGGGCAAGAAGGTGGTGCTTGGCCTGGGCGGGATCTAATCTAATCTAATTGCAGGACCATAGAAGTGTGACCACTTCCAGTTTGCAAATGTGGCAACTGGGCTGGAATCATAGCTCAGCCCGGTCTACTTCCAAAGCTCGTGTCCCTCCTTCCTCTGAGCTCCCCTGCCCTCGGCGTTGGCTTGGCGTGACCGAGTTTACCGGGAGGAGGTCCTTCCAGCAGCCCGTCTGAGGGACCAGGACGCAGGGTCTGTCTTGAGTTTGCGATTACACAGCACGGCCATTGCTTCCGTGAGCCGGATGCTGGAGATGGTGGGGGTGGGGGGGGAAGTGCGTTAATGCAGGATTCCTATCCCGGCACTGGAAGGGAATACGAGGGAAACAACGCAAAACCAGGCAATTCGGGGTGATCGGTGCTGGCTCCTCTTCCAGTTTCAGGAGCTGTGCTGAGACCACGGGGTTTCACTTCCCACCCCCCCCTTAACCGATCACGCGCCAACACAGGAAACCACAGGAAAACCTCTGAGTCCTCCAAACAACATTTCCCCCAATTTGATATATTGTCAATTGAAAGAATGATCCTAAGAAGTGTTGTCCCCGGGGCTCCGTCCTTGGTCGTGGGCTCATTCCAAAGCTGCACCCCCAGGCTGTCCCCATTCGGCATGAGCTCAGGGACCACGGTGGTGCCAGAGCCCCCCACCCGGATGTCCCTCAGGCACCAGGCTCTGAGAATCTGCATCTGAAGCCGGGTCCTCCCGTGCCTTCCCCTTGGGGCTGGCACCTCCATCCGCGCAGGCTGACAGCAGACCCTGGACACTCGACCTCCCTCTTCTCCATCCTCCCCCCTCCCGTTCAATTCACCAAACCCTCCATCCCACGCGGGGTCCATGGCCTTGCTTGGTGCAAACGTGGACGTTTATCAGTGTGAGTGACCACGTGATATATCTACCTGCTTATGTCCCAACCGGCCTGAGAGCAACATGGGGGCTGAGGACACGATTTATTTCCTCTTTCAACCCGTTATCCGTAGCAGCACCTGACATATTTGTCGGGTTACCTGTTGAATGACTTGCAGAAGCAGAGTGCCAGCCAAGCAAGAGCCGCAGTGAGTGCGCAAAGAGAGGCAGAGGGGGACCTGACGAACAGCAGACGTTTGGCCGTGTGCTGGGCTCCGCCGCAACCAACGGCTCTGAGCGGGGCTCTTGCAGGCCGCTCTCCGGCTTCGGGTGGGCACCGGCCGCCTTCGGCGATCTCGGTGGCTGGACGCCTCCCGCATCTCTGCCCTCATGTTCCTGCGGCCTGTCATGTGCATGTCCGTGTCCAAGCGGTCTCTTCTCGTAAGGACGGCGGAGAGACCGGATGGCGGCCCACCCTCGTGACCTCATCTTAGCGGACTCTGGTATTGGGGGGTGGCACTCAGTGGAATTTGGGGGGGAAGGGACACGCTTCCACACAATCCAGTGTGGAGACATTGAGGAGCCCCCAGCCAGAAGAACTCTGGACGCAGAGAGCCCCTCAAGAGGGCAGCGCTCCTTCGCCTCAGCCGGAGACGGACTGTGTCCGAGCGCGGGGCCAGGCCGGTGAGTGATGTGCCGGGAGCCCTGTGGGGCCTCAGCCCCCACCACGCAGCAAACCTTACGTGCCGGCTGATGCGTGCTCATCAAAACACAGTTCTGAGAACGTTGACAACTAATAACCAAGTATAATTGGGGGGAGACTCCTCTTGGTAGAGTCACTCCGCCAAACCAATGAAGGATAAAGGACACAAGGGAATCTTGACATTTGCGCGGCCCCTGCTGCTGGGGTCACGGGTCCAGGCTCCGCGCACGGCAGCCCCTGGGGTCAATGCCGTGTGCCTCCTGGTGGAAGAGCACCCCTCCCCACAGCTCTCGCCGAAAATCCAAATCACACCTGATCAAGCCTGGCGACTCAGTTTCCGACCTACAGGATGCACACAGGACGGGGAAGAGCTTTAACTCCGCCCTGATGGCGGGATTGACGAGCCCGCACCAGCAAGGATTGCGAGGCGCAGAAACCGGATTTTCCCACGTGTGCGGATGAGAAACACGGGAGTCTTTGGAGATGAAAGGAGATTTAAGGAGATCACCCCCGGGGCAAGAGTGTGGCGCTGTTTTGGCTCCTGATTTAAATCATCACGTCAAAAATTAAAAAAACAGAACCATGCAGATACGGTTGGACTCCACAGACGTACATGAGACGGCTGGAAATCTGAACAGGGACGGGAGTCTGACGCTGTCAAGGACATACCACTCTATTCACATCATGGGATCACGGTCCCTGTTTTTTACGGATACCCTGCTGTATTGATGGGTTCAGGAAAAGGAGGTCTGGGATCTGCTTCAGAATAATCCAGGGAAGGGGAGGGACCGAGGCGCAGGTGGGGGCAGCCGGCCCGAGATGGCGCAGGGCCCACCTGGGAGATCCAGGACTCTCCCTACTTGGGGTCAGGTGACTCCCGCCGCTGGCCCCAATGCCCTGTGTGACCTCAGGGACCCGCGGGCTCCAGGGGGTGGGGCGGGGCCATCTCTGGGCGGAGTCGTAATTAATTATTCCGCCCTCGACAAGCATGTGGTGGGGGATGGCCCACACTGCTTTGTGAGCAAACAAGGAATGAAAAATTTCTAGGACACACCGGTTGCTTTCTCCTTCTGCTGGACGCCATCCAGCCAAGCTCTGTTTGCAGACTTCGTAGATTCGAGGACTACTTCACCAGATACGGCGAACCGGGAAGGTCGCAGTGGGGAAAGCACTCTCTGTAAGGAGAAGGCACAACCGGAGGGACCCGAGCCAGGCCTCCCTTCTGCACGCCGGTTTCTGGCAGCGTGGGACGGCGGCCTGAGGGAACCGTGTCCTTGGGAGGTGAGGCCCGGGGACAGAGGGGTATTAGCTTTTCCCTGGGTCCCCATCACCCGTTCCAACCATTGCTCTTCCACTCCCGTGTGAAATTTCATACTCCTCTGATGTGTAATGCCGTCCCCTGGGCAGTCAGCGTGGCCGGAGGCTGCCAGCGGATTCTAGCTGCAGCCTGTACCCGGCCAGGATGACCCAGGATCAAGGACGGGTCAGGAGCACGGATCCTGCAGAGTGGGCGGAGAGCGGAGGCGGGGTGGGCACAGGGGACCAGCCAGCCCCGAGGTCCTGGAGCTCCTTGAGCTCACCGAGGTGACGGCATGACGGGTGGGAGCGTTTTGTAGTTCAGGTCAAACCAGTGCGGAGGGCGGATGTTGAGGCCACCAAGCCCAGTGCCCGCAGTATGTGGTCACACCTCCGCCATCTCCCAAGCTCCCTTCAGTCGCCCCCACTCCCCGACCTTCCTCTCTGCACTGGGGTGAACACTGGCCCCCAGCATTCATGTCTACCCGGAGCCTCAGAATGCAACCTCAGTGGGAAATGGTGCTTCTGCAGACGTAAGGAGTGACCATGAGCTCTTACTGCCTGAGGGAAGGGCCTACATCAACGTGCGTGGTGTCCTCATCAGAAGGGGAGAGGCGAGGGACCCCGTGCAGAGGGTGCCAGAGATCTCTGTTGCTCGCTGTGCCCAGCGATGCGTCTGTGGGCTGGTGGAAGCCAGGGGTGCCCAGCACCGCCGGAGGCTGGGCCTCAGGCCTGCAACAGATCCCTTCTTGCGCCTTCAGAGAAAGCCGGGCACTTCCGACACGAGCTTTCTGACTTCTGGCCCCCGGAACTGTGCGAACACAAGTTTCTCTTTTTTTCAGCCACCCAGGGTGTGGGTGATTCTTACGATAGCTGGGGGAGCTGCACCCTCCACCTGCCGGGTCCCCCGCGGCCTCGGGGGGCTTCACCAGCCTGTGGACGGCCCCACCAACAGTCCCAGCCGGAGACTCTGCACCCCCTCTCACTTGGTCACCCTCACCAGGGGACACGCCCTGAGTCTGACACCCCTGCAATCAGCTCAGCTCAGAAACTCGCAAGTCCGACCACACCCCCTCCCCTCGCCGGCTCACACCGTTTCTGGGGGCAAGTGCTAGGCAGGCTTGTAGGAACATGCAGGAACGGGGCGCATAGGAATGGGGCCCCCACGCTTCTCCACCCACACGTCCACTCCCTTTGTGACTCGAGTGACGTCTTCTTCTGGACCTCTGGAGTCCAGGCTGGAGGGACTTGCTGTGGACAGCAGGATGGGTACACGGGACAGCGTGTTCCTTCCAACCCGTGACAGGCCTGTGTGTCTGCACTTGGTCCCCAGGCGCCGTCAGCATGAGAACACACACCTGCTGGGGCTGAGCCAGGTCCAGCCAGGTCCCCAAACAAGGCCACTTAACCCTCAACCACCCCGCCAGGGAGCCGCCAGCACTGGGCCAGGTCACCGAGGTCTGCAGGCTTGCGCTCGGCACCTCACGGGAATGGCTGATGGAGACATTTGTCCAGAACACAGCTTCTAGCCTTGCCTGTTTGAATACAAGCATTTCTTCTGAATTCCTTGTCCCCTTGTTGGCCTGCACCCCATCGCTGGGCATTGGGTCCAACCACATGCCATTGGTTCTATGAGGTGTGTTTTTTGAATCAACATTGTTGCTATCAGGATGCGTTTTTCAGTGTTTTGATGTGTTCTGTGTCCAAGAGCAACGGCGATGCATCTGCCCTTCCTGACGCGGCCTGGTGAGACAGAGCCCTAGCGGGGACACTTGCAGAACCGCAACCGGCAGCTCGAGAGAACCATAGAGCCAACGGTGGAGAGCTCTTTCCAGAAAGCAGCGCCATTACCGCCTCGCTGTGGTCCGCCAGAACTGATAGGATGTTGGATGCCAGAGGCATTTCCGGAAGGAACATCTTAAGAGGAAAATACTAAGAATTAAAGAGAAAACATTTCGATATGGACGGAAAGCATACTGAGGAGAAGACTCTATTCTTCCGTTCACGGAACATGTCAGGGTGGCCTGGATATTAAACTGTATTGCTTCAGTCTGGTTCATTCTCTGCATAAAGGAGGTGAGATTATTAAAAAGGGGGGGCAGGCAGCCTCACCCATGGCTTGTGACCACCTGCTGTCCCCAGGTGTGGGAAAACCTGAACAGTGATGATTCTGGCCTCAGAATGAGGAGTTGGAGTCTGAATGCAGAAGTTTGCAAACACCTTAACGGATTTATTCTGCGTATGCCTTGCCTCTTACAGTGCAGAGAGCTATGCGGTATGAATGTTGGCGTCTACATCAGTTGGCAAGAGCGCCTTCCATATGCAGGCAATATGCATACGATGCAAATTCCGAGTGATAAAACAGCACCAAACCATAACGTAAGCGTCAGCCTAATTTCTTTCTTAAAGGAAGACAAAATAATGGCAGGTCTTACAAGTGACTGCCGATGCCCCAGAGGGGAGGAGACACCGATTCCCTTGGAGTGCCCCACAGAGTTGAACGGCCACCGTCATCCTGGGTGCGTGGATGCTGTGGGTGGCGTCCCTCTGCGACCTCACCCGGCCGCTCGCCCCTCCGTGTGATTTCCGGGGAGCCGGCAGTCCTGTGCACGCTCTACACAACCCCTGGAGGCTTTGCTTCTTCCCCTCGTTTGGTCCGTGAGGAGTGAACTCTCACTTCCTCCGCTCCTGTTCTGACCCACACACCTGTCACTCCCTTGGGGGGCACGGCAACCCCAGCCTCTGCTGGCTCACCCCAAACACCCGGACTCATTCTTGACATCAAATCCCACATCCAGATGCCCCACCAATCCGTCAAAATACGGTCAACACCCAAGCCCGTGTCCCCAGCCCCACGGCTCGTGCCCCGTGTGAGCTGTCCAAACATCTGTCAAGCGTCTTGCATCTTCCGCTCCTGAACCCTCAAACACCCCCGTCCTACTCAGTGGTCACTGAGGCTCAGTCTGTGCGACCCCGTCCCCACCGTGGCTCTATCTCCTGTCCTTCACCCTCACATTCATCCTGCTCCAGCCGTGCTTGGTGGCTTTGTTGGACCCGCCAGGCCGCCCCTGCCCCAGGACCCTTGCACTGTCTGATCTGTCTGTCTGGAGCACTCTTCTGACATGGTCAGGACTCACATCACCACTTCCTTTTGGATTTACTCCGATCCCACCTTCTCCTGGCTTCTCTTTGCAAACTTCTGTGGAAAGGTAACACCTGGCCCCATTTCCCTGCTCCCTCTCCTTGTCACTCAGCACCCACCGATAACACCCTACATGCCCTGCCCTTCCGAGAACGTGAGCTCCGTGGTAGCAGGGCTGTGGGCTCCTCTCCCCGTGCCTGGCTCACGGTGGGCGATCAGTAACTTCCTGGGGTAAGTTTATAGAATGAATTTGCTTCCTCTTCTGTCCCCTCCTGGCTCGTGCACAGTTTCCTCGAAACAGCCTCCTGGACCCCAGCCCCCTGCAATAGCACTTGCCACAGCGCTGCCCTGGTTCCCACCACTCACACGCCCGTGTTCTTCCCCAGTCGTCTGCCCCTGTGACCTAACACAGTACAGGCTGCTGACACAGCCTGGGTGGCAGCCCTCTCTGGCCTCATGCGCCTGCCTCTCCGCCCCAGGACGGGCAGCTCCCAGGCACAGGCGCTCGGCGGAGAGCCCTGCACACAGCGGGGACCCCTGCACGTGCCCGGAGTGAGCGGGACGGACACCCAAGCTCCTCCCCACCCGGACCCCGGGCTGTCGCCCGCACCTTGGAGTTCCTCCTGCGCTTTCGAGATCTGTGCTCCACGGACAGCAAGTATTTGCCGAACTGAGGTAAGTGCCAGCGTTTTTGCCACCAGGGCCCTTTTCCAACAGTCCCGTTAGGGCCCTTGCCCTCACCGCCCCATAGACACCCTTCCCAGCACCTAAGCGGGTCCCACGTCATGCCTGTTTCCGCGGCTTTGACAACGCCTTCAGGACTACGAATGAGCACTTCAAGAGGGTATTATAAATTCAGACGCGTCTACGGGGCTTTCAAGTGTCCCAGCAGGAACCTCTTCCTCGGCAGCCTGGGGGTGGAAGGCTTCCCCACCTTTCCAAAGTGGCTCCTCCCACCGCATTATCCTGGCCTGAAGTTAAAGACGGGGAAGGAGGAGGGAGGCCGCCTGGTGGAGCCTCCAAAGGCCCCTCCGTTTTTTCCGCTGCCACATGGTTTCACACTGTCTCCGGCTCATCTCACAGGGGCATCGAGCCCCGATTTTGTTGCCCAGACACCGCAAGCTACGGAAGCCCTAATCGTTTCAGTGCCAGAGAAAAGCTAAAGCGGGTTAGCTGGGAAAGGGAAGGAGCGGGAACACAAGACTGGAAACAAGCGGCGAGCACGAGCCGGGACCTGGGGATGTGCGCGAGAGAGGGTTTGCGGGTTGCCTGCGCCCCACGCGCGGGAGAACCTCTCCTGCTGGTGACACGCGTGGCAGGGAGCGGGGCCTGGCCCGGAAATGCTCACAGGGCAGCCCTGGCCGTGTGTCCTGCCTGGTCCTCGGATCAGGGCCTCGCTCTGGCCGCTCGGTCTCCAGCTGCCCCTCCAGCTTAACCATCCCCTGGGGGCCCCCTTTCTGTTTCCTCAGACCCTTCTCTCCCCTCCTGGAAAGATCCTGCTCATGTCTTTGTTGACTTGGTCACTTTCTGCAGCCCCAGTGGGTTATAATCTCTGTGTTCAAAGGGGCCTGTCTTGTACCCAGAACAACACACGCTCAGGAGCGGGACGGTGGGCGGCATCCACACAGCCACTCCACCAGGGCCTGATGCAACGTCCGGTGTTGTGGCCTTGGTCCCTCTTCAGCCCATTGTGCCCACAGCCCGGGGGGGCGATCTCCCGCTGCGTGGGCTCACACATCACTTCTCCGCCTCCCTCCTTCCAGAGCCTTCTGTGCTGAGGTTTATTGCGACAAATCCTAGATGCTTCAGGTCCGAGATGAGAGACAGGCCGTGAGTCAACTCTTGGGACCGTGCCCCCTGCTTATATTTACAAGGTGTCTTTTAAACGTCCTTAACCCCACGAAGGGGTTCCAACACGAGTGACTTGGCTGGACCGGTGTCTCCGAGCCAGTAAGAATCCCTTTCTATTGAACAGAATATTTACAGAGGAAGCGCACACTTAGAGAGACTTTGACATATGTGCAAAAACCAAGCTTGATGCCTCTAAAGTGACCTTCCCTCCGGCCACTGGTTATGGGATCGACAGGCTCTGTGTGCACCCCCCGCGGTTCTGAGCTCTCTGGGGCTTGCTGGTGGGATCCCGTTAGCCTGCGAGCAGGGAAGGACCCCTTCACAGCGACAGTTTTAGCTTAGAAATCATTCCGGTCGCCCCGGGGGGGCCAGCGGTCCTCAGATACCTTTTCCTTCACTGCATGCACACACTCTCACACGCTCACACACGTTCACACACACTCCCACACGCTCACACATGCTCACACACTCACACACAATTACATTAGTGGTCGATATTTGAATATTAGGAGCCAGGGCCCGACTAGGGGAAGTGAGCAGAAGCCTGGGGCACAGCACCACCGGCGGCGTCTGGTCTGAGGGTCTGCAAGGGCACGGTTGGCCCTCAGAGTGCGTGCTCCCCAAATCTGGCAGCCCAGTCACCTTGCTTGCCAGCCCCAGACAGAGCCCCTGTTTGCACATTCAGTTTCTTTCAAGAATTCAGACACTGTGACCACACAGGGCCAGCATTCCCAATGAACCCCAAGGCTGGATCCGAGGCAGAAATGACCCTCGGAGGTGGAGCATGGGCCACGGTGTGCCCTTGGATCTCACACCCAACACCCCTCATTTCTGGTAGGCTTTGGAAACCTTGTGCCCTCTCCTGAGGTGTTTTGCACACACCTCAGTACACATTCTTCACAGAGGAGCACTTCCCTTGAAATGCACCACAGTAAGACCGGGGAAGCCAAAGCCATTATCAGTAATTCATTAATATAAAATAACTGACCCGGTCTGTGGTCAGTTTGTTCAAGTACAACTTCTGTAAACTATTATAGGTTTTCCCACCATTTATACATCATATTTTGGTCTTACCAAAATGACCCATAAAAGAGAGTAACAGGAAACACAGAGATTGAGACATTTCGGCCCCTGAGGCCTCCCACCCACCCCAGACTCGCTTTCACTGCCTATCCCACAAACGTCATTAAGATTTCCCTGTGTCCAGTTTTCCAGCTCTGAATATTCATACAGGCACATGAACATACGCTTATCGTTCCGTACGAACCCCTACCGGGCTCTGCTTGCCATTGGGCTCCTCGCTTTCTCCCAGTCCGTGCGTCCGTCCTGGGGACTTTTCCACGGGAGCGTGAGGAGCACGGCCGCCCTGCCCCTCGGCCCCGCACCACCCGAGAGTGCATGGGCACGCTAGCTAACCTCTCCTACTCATCTGGTTCTCTTTAATTCTGTGCTACTCCCCAAAATAATGGCAGGAACATCTTCATGCACAGATGCAAGTGTTTCTGGAGGCTCGCGTTCTGGGGATCACTGCTGAGCGTGCAGAAATAAAATTTGCACCTGCCCACCGAGGGTGCAGGCCATACAGCAGCGGGACTGCCCTTCAGGTGGACCATGAATCAGCCCCACTCATTGTCTTTACTGTGTAGGGCCTCTGACCAAATAATGTTTTCAGTAATTTCTACATCTCCGGTACTGGCATGAAGTCACAGTTTACTTATGAGCTTTCATAAAGTGCTTCTGGATCAACAGCACCGGTCTTTCCCATTAGGAATTATTTTTTATAGCACCAGGAGGCGGGGACAGCCAGCCTATTGATGGGGAAAGCTTGAGAAGCACAGGGTCTGGAGGCCTGGAAGGTGGTGAACCAATGACCTAGGACAGCTGCTTGGTCACCCCCCGAGAACGATCGCTGGAATGGGGCAAAGCCACGTTTGGAAGAAGTCATCAACAACGGTCTCAAGAAACAAGCATGTTACCAAGAAAGGTCACAGAGTCCCGCCTTTTGAGTTTTTGGTGAAAGTCACTGTGTGTCGAGGGGGCACTTGGTCCTGTTCAAAGGCAGCGGCACAAGCTGAGCAACCTGCGAAGGCGTCTTTGGTCTCCTGAGTCTTGATACTTAATCTGACTTCCTAAATACAGAATTCTCCTTCAGAATATTAGGTTCGGTGTGGCACGCTTGGGTTTCATGCTCTCAGCCCTCCAAGATCGCCTCTGTTTCTGGAAAACAGCACCGTGCTCTTCTTGAGAATACCTTCTTTCTGTTAATATTCTCTCCCCTTGCCTCTTTCCTAAGACATTCACTCACCACCCCCGAATCATTCCGACCTTGCTTCCTAACATTAATCTTTCATTGAAGGTGTGGCGCCCGAAGATCCGGTGGTCAGGAAATCAGGGAGATTCGTGTCTGCGGCAGCAGTGTGAATACTACCTTCACGGGGCAAGTGCCTGCACACTCGCCGTGTTTCCTGGTCCTCACCTTTAGGAAGGCTGCCTAATAACCTGAGAGTCAGATGCAAGCCAGGCAGCCTCTCCCTCCCCGATGGATGGTGGGGTGAAGAGGCGAAAGCAAGCCAGACACTAATAGAAAATCCCCCGGGGCCGCGAGGGCACTTGCAAAGGGGCTGAGGAAGTGGGTCAGGAGGAAGGCACTGCTACCTCCCGTGGAGTCATTGTGGCAAAAATAGCTCCGAGGAGCCTGCTTTCACGCTCGCACCTGCCTGTTCATTCAGACACCGCGAGCCACAACTCCAAGGAAGCGCCTGGAAATGAGTTGCTGCTGGTCCCCACGCAACATCAGATTGTGAGTCAACTGAGAGCGCTCTCAAGTTCTCGGATGTGACTCTGCAGGGTTGTGGTTGGGCTTGTTTGTTTGTTTTTAACTGTATTGCTTTGGTTTTTGCTTTGCCTTGTTGTGAGATGGCCTGTTGTGTCGGTTTGCAAGAAGGGGACTTCTTGCCGTAACTGAGATTTCAGGCCAAAGGGCTCAAAGACCGAATAAGGAAACCAAAAGAAGTCAAGCCAAACCAAATGGGAATTGTCTTGTCCATTGAAAAAACTTGTAGAAGATTCTCGTTCCACCAGAAGAGCTGCCTTCCTTTTGGCTTCTCTCGCTAAAGAACGTCACCTTAAGAGGAATATTGCCAAGTACAATGGGCTGTAGGTTTGTGTCCTCCCCAAATCCATGTGTTGCAAGCCTAATTGCAATGTTGGTATTAGGAGGTGGGGCCTCCGGGAGGTGATTAGTCATGAGGGTGGAGTCCCCAGGAATGGGATCCTGCCCTCCTAAGAAGAGCCAGCTTGCCCTTCTTCTGCGGTGTGAGGCCACAGGGAGGGGACGGCCCTCTGTGAAGCAGGAAGAAGGTCTCACCAAAGATCCAGATGGTGCCGGCACCCTGATCTCGGGCTTCCAGTCTCCAGAACTCTGAGAAATGAAGGCGTGTGGTTTAAACTGCTCAGTCTTGGGTCATTTATTACAGCAGCCTGAGCTGACGAAGGCAGCAAGAAAGTGAGTTGTCGCTCTCCCACGTAAACGCCCGTGTCGATGAGTCCTTGCCCTCCACCAGGGCTAGTTCCCATGGACCCAGGACAAAAGGCCAAAGCAGAAGGACCAAGACCACAAAGAGCCTCAGGATGTGTCGGAGTCTTCTCAGGATGAGTTCTTCCCTTCTTTATAGAAATAGAGGCTCCTGGGTTGGAGGTGAACTCATAGCTAGAGGCCGCAGGTGCAGGCTCCCTCAGCCGGATGTAGACACGGAGCGGTCTCTGGAGCCATCCCGAGCTGAGGAGCTGCTCTGCCCACCTCCCTCGCTGCTCTCCCCCTCCTGCTGGCTGAACACCCATGGGCCGCTGCTAAAACAGCTGTGACAGGGAGACGAGAGGGCAAGGCTCTGGGGGCTGGAAGAGCAACAAGACGGAAGGAACCTGTGTGACTGGACGACATCGTGGAGCAGAGGCACCTGCCCCGCGGGCCCCTCCCCTCCATGCTGTTGAAGTCAGAGAAACAAGGGCAGACAGTCTGGACACTCTGGTTGCCTGCATCTCAGCTACACTAGAGACAAGTGGGAACCGCCCTAAAGAACTCAGCTCACTTCTCGGGGCTGGAGACAGTGAGCAGACCTGTGTCGGTGGGCACGTATGACAGGGGGCTCTGCCCACGACTCGCCCTGTCTCTAAAACCGTGCGACATGCACAGGCGCATGCAGGGCGAGTGCAACTGGCAAACCTCCAGAAGCCGTTCAGACCCCTGGGCCATCCACTCCCTCCAAGCCGCACCGGGTCATCCTTAAAATACTTCCAGTATAACTAATTAAAGGCTCTCCAACAGAGATCTGGGGACCCCTGGGCATCCCCGAGAACACTCTGGGGGGCCTTAGGCATGTTTGAACTCTATTTCACAAAAGTACAGCAGAATGTTCTAGAGGCTCCGTGGCAACAGGTGGAACAGAGGCACAGATGACGGCCCAGTCGTGTTTCATTAGGGCTGAGAGCAAACAGATTTGCAAAAATCTGAAAACAACCACTCTTCTCCTATTTTTTTGTTTTTGTTTTGGAAAACATAGTCATTTTCCCATCAAAAATATGTTATCTTTGTTACCGTGCAATACTCTTATTATTGTTATTTTTAAAATAAATAAGTAAATATTTTTTATATCATCAGTTTTCAATTTCCAACAAGGTGTATGATATAACCTACCTGCACAAAAGCTCTTTGGGGTCCTCGGTGGGTCGGAAGGGTGTAAAAGGGCCGTGAGACTCAGCGTTTGGGAGGAGCTGCTGCAAGTCAAGGTCTCCAGAGCACCCCCTCTGCTAGTCCTTTCTCTGGCTCACTATACCTCCCCCTCCCCGCATACGCACACGCACACACACGCCCCAGGCACATGCACACGCACACCCCAGGCACATGCACACGCATGCCCCAGGCACATGCACACGCACATGCACGCCCCGGGTACACGCACACGCCCCAGGCACACGCACACGCACGCCCCGGGTACACGCACGAGAGCAGCTGTTCCTGACTCTCTTCCACAGGGAGCGGATATCTCCTTGCCCCGAGGGCCCCACAAAATGCCCCCGTAAATAAAGGCAGCCCCTGCCAGCCTCCTCACACCGGGTCACCCGGGCAGACTCGGCGCCGCACGGTTGCAGGGATCACACGGACCACAGCCGCCCTGGGCCGGACGCTGCGCAGACACACGCTGGTACTTCTGCAGCTCGTTTTGCCCCCTCGCCCAACCTTCTGACGGCGGGGTTGGGCTCCCAGCTGCAAACCCTTCTGCTGACCTCCTGGTACAGAACGGCCCCCGGCAGCAGCCCCCACGGACCCCCGCTTCCTGGTGGAACGGAGGAGCCGCAGAGACGCCCCACCGCACAGCTAAGACTGACCACGGCCACCGCCTCCCTGTGCCCGGCGGAAAGCGGGTCCTTCACGAAGGCACCTCCACGCTAGGGACAGAGACAGCGGCTGGCGCGCCGACAGAGCTCGGCCCGTTGAGAACGCGTCGCCATTGGAGAGTGATTGTGAAGGTTGACCCGGGAAACGGGCTCTCCAACAGTTCGGACCGGCCTTCCGAGCGACTGTCGAGGAAGAGAGGAAATAGACATTTCCGCCGTAGACTGAGAAAAGCGATTACAAACACATGAAATAATAGGACGAACAGGAGGCATCCAGAGCTGCTCCCATGAGGCATTTTACCACCTTTAGTGAGGGCCCTGTGTGTGGTTTTTTTTTTTTAAAGAACGTTTGAGAGAGAACAGGAAAAGGGTGGAAGAGAGACATACATTTAAATCAAGAATCTAGTAAATGCAACAAATAATACATCAGAATGATACACACACACACCTCTCCAAGGAATATAATATAAAATGAGGAATAAATGCAAATATAAAAATCATTCAAGTAAAAAGGTGAAAGAAACTGAAGTAAAAGAAATCAATGATAAAAGAAAGCAAAAAAACCCATATAAATATATGTAACAAATACAGAACTCATACACACCAGCGATGCATTGTTTTGTCTTCCTGAGGTGATGTATGGAACCAGGAAGAAAACCATTTTTCCGAGGCTCATACAAAAAGGACCTGAGTAGATTTACCAGCTCTTGGTACTATCCGAACTAATTAATAAACATAACACATTTTAATATACAATTCCCATGACGTGATGACGGGGCTCGCTGGGAGGGTCCCAGCGAACAAGGGAGGCGTGCCTGCAATGGAGGAATGTTGTCCTGGTGATGCACCTCCGTCAGGCTTCCCGCTTTGCTCTGGTAAGTCAGTGGTTCTCGAAATTCGCCACGCACAGCATCACCTGGCGGGTTTGGCTACCGTGGATCCCAGGGACTCTGATTCAGCAGGTCTGGGGGGAGGAGGCTGGCTCCGCTCTGTTTCTACCCGGTTCCCAGTTGATGCTGGTGTGCCGGCCCCCAGCCCCCACTTTGAGAAACTGAGGTCTAAATCAGAGGCAGGTATCAGCTTCAGGAAAACAAAACCTCACTAGAAGATCATCCAAAGGCATTTTCACCAGTGGAAGGCAAAGGAAAAAAAAGGTAATTTTAAATCCTGCGGCACCAAGGAGAGAGCTATTGGCATTGAGTGTCATAGGACTGGGGTCTCTCACTGGCCTTCTGGTTGGGGCAGGCCGGCCGCAGGCGTGCACACATGGGTGACACCGCACAATATTGTAGCAGCCTCCCGTCCCTGCAAATAGTTCAAAACAAAAGCAATTCTAAGTATAAAATCTGCGTGAGTGAATGTCCAGCATTTCCCGTGCTGGCTTCTCTTTAATGCTCTCCAACAGAGATATTAAACCCTTTGAAATATTAAACCCTTTAAGATACAGTTTTGGTGCCCAGACTTTTCCGGCATCTGAGGCGCACTCCGTGCAGGGCTATTGGGTAGCGCGGCACCCGTGGGAGAGGGGTCTCTGTGGAGCCAAAGCAGCCCCAACAGAGCGGACAGAGTTCGTGCAGGGGACATGTCATTGTTTGCCCCGCCTCTAGCTGGGTCTGGTTTCTCCAGCTTCCCGCACTTGGGATGGCTGCCTCAAGGTCAAAGCTCTTGGCTTAATCCTTTGCTGGGTCGAGGTCCAAGCTGGTTCAGGAGGGGCCTGCCATCCCTCCCCTGGGGATGGGCTTGCCTGCTTTCTGAGGGCGTGAGACCAGCACGGGCTGGTGTCCTGTGGAGACTCTCTCACCAGATTTGGGCAACAAGGCCAGCCTCCCACCTTGAGCCCCAGCCTATTCCAGCAGCTTGACCTGGGACTGCTCCCTGTATAGGCACCTGGATGCCGGCCAGGCGGGAGGCACGCAGGGGTGGGGGGCACCCACGAGATGCATGGAGCATACAAAGGCTTCTTGGAGGGGACCTGGAGTCCCAGCCCAATGGGCAGGAAAATGGTACCTTGGGCCATGGTTAGTGCCAGTCCGCACTGACTTATTACCTACCTGGCATCCCCAGCACCTGTGGTGTTCCCATTGCCCTGCGTATGCTTGCACCTGGTGGGGAGTGGGCTAGGCACCTACCTATTCTGAGGAAGTCTATCGGTCAGGGCCAGCCTTCTTAGAAACTCATCTTCCCACTGCAGAAGCCCAAGAGCTTCCTCTCTCTCGGACCTGGCTGGGGGCGGCATCCTGTGTAGGCTTGGTCAATGGGACCAGCTCAGCTGCGACTCTTTTTTTTTTTTTTTTTTTAAAGATTTTATTTATTTATTTGAGAGAGAGAGAATGAGAGATAGAGAGCATGAGAGGGAAGAGGGTCAGAGGGAGAAGCAGACTCCCTGCTGAGCAGGGAGCCCGATGTGGGACTCGATCCCAGGACTCCAGGATCATGACCTGAGCTGAAGGCAGTCGCTTAACCAACTGAGCCACCCAGGCGCCCTCAGCTGCGACTCTTGAGCAAGGGATGCAAACAAGTGGGGACAGCTGGACATTGTTCTGTTCACTGTGGCCTCACAGAGCCTGGGGACAGGAGCACCCCTGCCCCTTGGTTCCTGTTTCCTGGTTCTGGACTTCCGGCCTCCCATGGACTTGTCTCCCTCCGCCCCCAAATTCCCCTTTCGTTGAAGACGGCTGTCGGGTTAGTTCTGCTGCTTGCTACCCAGATACCTGCCGGATGCACAGAGTCAGAAAGTGGGCTCGGAGGGAAAACCTGAGCGGATGAGCAGGCTGAGAAATTCACGTGCTGATCATCCCAGGAGAAAGGGGTTTTAGCAAATCGAGACAAAGGACCTAAGGCCACTGGCCTGGCTTCCGGGACTCAGATGCTCAAATGTCCTCCTCGACTTTGCTCGGTGGCCGGCACCGTCCGGCATGGGCCAGGAGCACAGGGGCTTTGCAGCCGGGCACCCGGTCCCAGGAAACAGCTGCTCAGCCTTTTGAAGTCCGTATTTCATTACAAACGAGGAGCAGTTGTTTCTGTCTGTTTGCCCGAAAGCCTGAGTCAGCGTGAGCAGTGGAGGGGTGGGGAGGTGGGGGGGGCCCAGCCTTGTCTGTGTGGCTCCTGGGATCCCTGATGCGCTATACTTCAAACACGACTGCACCCGAGACGTGGCTCTGTGTCCCACGACTGCACCCGAGACGTGGCTCTGTGTCCCACGCGACCCATTTCCCCAGGCAGGCGTGTTCCATCTCTCCGGTCCCTGGGGCTGGTGCCGATGCTGGAGAGAGGGGGCCTGGCCAGGCAGATCAAGGAACCCGGCAGGTTGCAGGCCACCTCCCACCCTCCTCCCTGCACAGCACAGACAAGCCAGGCGGGCCGTGGAGCAGGGCCCCCGTGGAGAGCCCTGGGGGATGCGGACATGTCAGTAACCCCAGACAAATTCGGACAGCACATGGCCCAGCATGCCCTGCATTTCTGAGAGCCTAGAGCCTGAGGCCCAGGACTCTGCTGACTGTTTTGTTTCGCATCATGTGACAAGACTGCATGCTGAGCGCCCAGGACCTGAGGATTTGGGGTGGCAGCCCTGGGAGCACGTACTCTTTGCCCAACGAGCTCCCGACTCTGTCCGTTTGTACTTGTTCTGCATGTAGACAGCAACTGGGCCTCGGGGACTGCCCCCGTCAGACACAGAAAGCCCCCAGCCCCAGAAGGACTGCTGCTTGGGGGCCGGGGACCACGGGAAAGGTGTCCCCGGTACCACCTCTGGGTGCACGGGGCACCCCACGCAGGATGAAGGGCGTGCTGTGTGGCCACCTTTGGGTGTCTCTCTGAGCCTCGGCCTCAGTTAGCCCCGGGGCGGTGCCTGCGTATCTCCGAGGTCAGCTACTCCCGCATTCCCTCCATAGTGGCACCCACAGATTTCACACCCCCCAAGCCAATGAAAATGTGGTCGTCCCCCCAGGGGGAGCAGGATTCCAGAGAAGGTCACACCCATGGACTTTATGGAAACCCTGCTGCACACTCGGGGGTGGAAGACACTTCTGGTGAGCCGACCAAGGACCTGCCTCCGTACAGCTCCAGACAAGAGGCTGCAAACCCGGCCCCTGGCCCCACACGGATGCAGAGGAGAGCTGCAGAGTGCTGTTAGAGACAAACACTGAACCAACATTCCCCAGATAGAGGGGCACAGGGAAGGAGGGCTTGGAGATGGGCCGAGGGCCTGAGTGTGGATCACGCGTGCACCCTCCACGGGCGTGAGCGTGGATCACACATGCACCGTTGATGGGCTGAGAAAACAGGGGTGGAACCAGTGTGGCAAATAGCTACCCAGCCTTGAGTCCCTGGCGGTGTTCTGAACAGGCACATGGAGGGACTCCCGTGGTCTTCACTGCCCCAGGAGCGTTTCTTCACGTGCTCAGTTACCAGTAAGCCACGCGGACTCAAACCCTACGGTCCCACAGGTGGTGGGTGCCAGGAGGCAGGCTTGGACTGAGCCGTGTGGCTCACACACCTATGTTCGCAACAACCACTCCGTAAACACGTTTGCGGGGGTGTATTAGCTTCCTGGGGCTACTGTAACAAATTATCACAAGCTGGGTGGCCTCAAACAACACAAATGTATTCTCTCAGAGCTCTGGAGGCCAGAAGTCTGAAAGCAAGGTGTGGGCATGGCCGCACTCCCTCCGGGGCTCGAGGAGCATCCCTCCTGCCTCTTGGGCTCCCAGGGTCCCCAGGTGTCCCTCACAGGTGGCTGCATCACTCTGGTCGCGACCTCTGTCTTTCCCTCGCCCTCTCCCCTGGGTCTCTGTGTCTCCATCTCCTTCTTCCTGCTCTTATGAAAACACCCTAAACACAGAGGAATCGCATCCCAAGCCCCCTGATTTGACATCTGAGAAGACCCTGTTTCCAAAGAAGGTCACATCCACAGAAGCAGATGTCCGGAGGTGGACATGTGTTTTGAGGGACACAGTCCAGTCCCCTGCAGGGGGGTTAGTCGTTAAGTTTTGGGGGAAATGGAAAAATGAGCCGTGGGAAATTCAGGAGGGACTGGGAGAGAGAGAATGAAGTGAGGCCTCCATCTCAGAGGAGGGCATAGATTTGGGTTCAAGGCAGGAGTGACAGTAAGATGATGAGAATAATCGTGTGTCCTGAGCCCGGAGCGGTGGAGGGGGCCCGCGTCCTGAGCCCTGAGCAGTGGAGGAGGGTCTGCGTCCTGCATCCTGAGCCCTGAGCAATGGAGGAGGCCTGCTTCCTGCGTCCTGAGCGGTGGAGAGGGGGCCTGCGTCCTGAGTCCTGAGTGGTGGAGCGGGGCCCTCGTCCTGAGCCCTGAGTGGTGGAGGGGGGCCCGCGTCCTGAGCCCTGAGTGGTGGAGGGGGGCCCGCGTCCTGAGCCCTGAGTGGTGGAGGGGGACCCGCGTCCTGAGCCCTGAGCAGTGGAGGGGGGCATGCGTCCTGAGCCCTGAGTGGTGGAGGGGGGCCCGCATCCTGAGCCCTGAGCAGTGGAGGGGGGCCCGCGTCCTGAGCCCTGAGTGGTGGAGGGGAGGCATGTGTCCTGAGCCCTGAGCGGTGGAGGGGGGCCCACGTCCTGAGCCCTGAGTGGTAGAGGGGGGCCTGCGTCCTGCATCCTGAGCCCTGAACAGTGGAGGGGGGGCTGTGTTCTGCATCCTGAGCCCTGAGCGGTGGAGGGGGGCCTGCATCCTGTGTCCTGAGCCCTGAGCAGTGGAGGGGGGCATGCATCCTGAGCCCTGAGCGGTGGAGGGGGCCTGCGTCCTGAGTCCTGAGCGGTGGAGGGGGGCCCATGTCCTGAGCCCTAAGTGGTGGAGAAGGGCCTGCGTCCTGCATCCTGAGCCTTGAATGCTGGAGGGGGGGCCTGTGTCCTGCATCCTGAGTCCTGAACGGTGGAGGGGGGCCTGCGTCCTGCATCCTGAGTCCTGAGCGGTGGAGGGGGGCCCTCATCTTGAGCCCTGAACGGTGGAAGGGGCCTGTCAGATGGCTTCTCTGGGAAGTGTGTGGCTGGTCCTCCTGAGGAGGCGATGGAAAGGTTTTGGAAATCCGCAGAGGTGGTGTGGTTTGTACAACATTGTGAAGGAACTGAAAGGCCCTCAATTGTTCACTTGCCATAATTGATTTTATGTTATGTGAATTTCATCTCAGTAAATTATTTAAAGAAAAACCAACCTGAAGGTGGGTGGGGAGGGAAGCAAGTGGGCAGTGGGCCGAATCAGAAAACATCAGGAATTCCACGAGGTGAATAACTGTGGCCGACAGGGTGTGTCTGGGAGCATGGCTCTCAGGGTGAGCAACACAGCCATTGTTCTAGAATGACCCGTGTCCCTGAGCCGCGGAGCTGGGGAAAGCCTGGCCTGCAGGTGGGTGCCCAGCGCTCTCCTGGGCAGGTAGGGATGGCTGCAGTCACCTCGCACAGGTGGGAAGTCAGGAGAAACAAAGGCTCCCCCGGTAGGAGCAGCATCTCCAGCTCCAGGGCAAAGCCTTGAAACAATCAGTTTGCAGGAAGTGAACGGCGCTCGCAGCTGGTTTTCAGCGCTATATTTAGGAGATGACAGTGCCAACGCCTTTACCCGCCCGTGTGTGCTGCTTGTTCTCTGCTGACTTTGGGGGAGAGCGCCGCAGACCTTGTGGCTCGCTGTCTTATTCCGTGTCTCGTTGTCTAATTAAAAAGAAATCCGCAGATTCGCTGAGCACCCCGGCCATTTAGGCTCCTGCTCGGAAGCGTGGGGGAATCAGTAACTGCTCTGTTATGTAAGCGCCCTCCCCTTCTCTCTCCATCCTCATTATCTCTCCGTAAAGTGGGGACAGCACTGTGCAGCCGTGGGAATGAAGACCGCGATTAGCAAATGCTCCGCGAGCTCTAATTCATGTGCAGTTGTAAGGTTCGTCTATTTTTGTCTTGCGTAGCTCTATGTGTACAATAATGTGGAAATGGAGTCAAGAGTTTATTGCAAGGGGACGTGTAGCAACCAGGGCTCCTGCAGGACGTGGACGGCACCGAACGGGTGTTCTGGGCCGAATGTTTGTGTCCGTGCCCCCGCCAACCCCCGAAAGTGCATCTGTTGAAGTCTTAACCCCCAGTGGGACGGTGTGAGGAGACGGGGCTGCTGGGGGTGATGAGGTTTCGGTGAGGTCCTAAGGGTGGGGCCTGCGGACAGGGTCAGTGCCTTTAGAGGAGGCGGAAGGCAGCGGGGTCTCTGTCCACACGGGGGAAGCGGGAGGACACAGCAAGTCAGTGGCCGTCGGTGAGCCAGGACGCCACCCTCGCCGGGGACAGAACTGGCCAGCACCCGGATCCGGGACACCCAGCCCCCGGAGCCCGAAGAAGTCCCGGACTCACTAAGACAGGCTTTACCTGGAGAGCATCTAAAGCACGGACTCCCGATCCAGGTGCGGTGCAGCTGAGGAACCAGCGGCGGATGGCAGGGCTCAGCAGACAAGTGGGCACCATGATGCCTCGGCCAGCAGGGCAGGGGAGAGGTAAGCAAGGGGGGCTGCAGAGGGCTGACCCCCAGGGACAGAAGCCACAGGCAGATAGGAGCAGGGCTGTGGGGAGAGGGAAAGCCTCGCTGCCAGGTCAGGCGGGCCTGGAGCGCCGCAGAGCAAGGAGGCTCACGGTGAGTGAGTAGGGCTCAGCCTCCCAGGGGCGGAGCAGGGAGGACAACAGACCTGCAGGGGCACCTGGAGAAGGAGCAGCCCCGCGTGGGTTCCTGGAGGGATCGGACCTGCAGGTACCCGACGTAGAGACAGTGGTGGGTGTTCCCACGGCACAGAGCTGACACAGACATCCAGCTGACGCTAAAGAATGGCCTGCCACTTGAATGGCCAGGCTGTCCTCACGCTGACCCCTGTGTCCTCCTCTCACCCCGGCCACACGGCCCTGGAGCAGGGGCTTCAAGGTGTCTCCAGGAACAGTGAGCACCTGGCTGGCCTGCACCTTGGCCTACGGTGGCTGGGGAGGACAGGTCAGGTCTTGCTGTTCCTCAGGTCCTTCCCATGTCTGCCGTGTCATGGGGGAGCCGTGACAGAGCTGGTGGTGCAGCTGCTTAGGAACACATTCCTGCCGCCAATCTGATTTTTAAGGATGGGGGGGGATGTCCCCGCCGAGGAACCCCTAGCGTTCTGGCTCTGTCCTCAACCTGCTCAGGGCTCACCATCCTTTTCCGGCTACTCAAGGAATGACATAAGCAAGCTGGACCCGTATGGGCTTATAAATTCTGTTTTTTGGGCTGGCATTGGAGTGTCCCCTTTCAAGAACTATGACATTTTTTAAAGTTCTGAAAATGCAAAGCTTAAAAGAAAAAAAACAAAAACAAAAAACAAAACTAGTGCATCTCTGTCTTCGCCCTCCGAGATCACGAGCATTTCTCTGGGAAGAGGGCCTCCGTTTCCTGTTGTTGGTGTGCCTCCTAAAGACACTGCTCCCACGTCTCCATCCGCCACAAGCTCTGCCCGTGGCCAGATGCAAAGGCTATAGGTGCATAAATCTCCCAAAAACAGGTGAAAGAAAGGCCACGTAGCCATTCCCTGGTCATGCACTGAATTTAATGAGCTTTATCCTTCCTGGAGCCTTAATCTAAATAAGAACCATACCAACAGCTATAAAAGCTACGGCCCTTTCTTTGAAATCTCAATTAAAACCAACACAAAACAAGTGTGTTTGGCGTCTCTGTGTGGGACCATCCTGCAGGAAGAAAATTTTTTAAAAATTTGGTAAAACTCCAATTAGAACCTCTCCCCTGTCTGCAATTCTGCTGCCGTGTATTTAAAAATAAATAAACCAGGAGGGGATGCACGGAGATAGGGCACGGGTACATCCACCGTCTCAAAACCAATTTTCAAACATTTTCAGGGCTGGCTCGATGCCAGAACATGTTTTGACATGATTCTTCCCCCTTAATTTATAACCTCTGTGTATCTGCGAGGAAATTCAACCCTTATGTTTCTGATTCCTTTACACTTAACTCATCAGATGCTGCCCTGTAAGAACCATTTGATGTTAAGCGGCTTTGAGCACTTTTTTATGAGGCCTTTTAAACCTGTTCCCCCTTAGGAACAGGAAGCCAGGTTTTTCCAGAAGTAAACAGACGCGGCCCACAAAAAGTGTCCGTCGTCGGCCCGGAGACCAGACCTGGGGTTCCCCAGTGGCTCCAGACCCGTCAGCATGTTGGGCAAAAGCGCCCCGCGCAGGCTCTTGGGGGGCTGAGGTCCTCTGGCTAAACGTCAATGTGCCACCAATGTCAGGGACTGCACGAGTCTAACAAAGACAAATGATCCCACCAAGAGCCACCAAGACGGGGAGCCCATGGCGGGAGGTGGAGGGAGGCTGCTCCAGGTGAGCTCAGCACACCCCATTCCTGGGCAGGGACCAGGAGCTGAGGACCGATTTCTCTCCTCGAATCTAGGTGAGCTCCGAGACTCCCTCGTCAGGCCCCGGGGGAAGGTGCGCCCAGTCTCTGAGAATCCGGCCCTGGCACACGTGTCCTGGGTGGAGGTGGCCGCCCTCCGTGGAGCCTGACCCTGCTGAGGCTGGCGTCCCTCGAGGGGACCCTGGAGCTTGGGACACCGTGTGGTAGAAGGGCGCCAAGAAGGGTGCCCGATACGCCAGGGAAGTGAGAGCGGAAGGCGATCCCCCAGACCCAGCCATCATCAAGGCGATCAGAGCCCAACGAGCCAGCCCAGCCCTTCCGGAATCCTGACTTGGCAGATCACGAGCAAGCCAAGGTGGCTGAGAATACCCGTTTTGAGGTGCGTGCTACCAGCACCCCGGGGAATCCGCTCACCTCCTTCAGCTCTCCGACAGTATGATGAGCTGCTTCTGTGCCAATTTGGGCTCCTGCATCATCAGTGGGTTGCAAGGAGGAGGAAACCCTATGGTACTGTCTAAAAAGCAATTTCTGGACTGAAAAGCCTGAGGTAGACTGCATTCAGGCACAGATTGCCTCAGAGGTTCATGATGTGAGCACAGTTTGGTTCGGATTCTCTGAAAATACCTTCCCCTCCGAGCAGTGGCCCTGTCTTCAGGCTGGAGTCTTAATTCCAGCAAAAAACTTCCCGGCCCTGCGTAGCCATGTTACCTGACCGCCCCACTCTCCCCGCCCAGAGAAGGAGGGCTTGTGCCCACTGGGTGACGGAGACGTGCCCCCTCCACGGGGAGCTGGATGGAGTGAGCCAAGGGGGCCAAGTGGGACCAGCACCCCCTAACCACACGGAGCCCCACACAGAATAAAAAGGGGCAAATGAATCTTGGTGGGTTTGTGGGGGCAACCAGCACCCGCCCACCCCGGGGACACTTTCCCTGCGATAGGCGATCATCTGCTCTTTGTTGTAATTACTACAAGAATAGGACATACATAGCAACTATGAGAATCTGGGGGGTGTGAGAAATTTGTCTTTAACACACACTTCTGTTCATGCATTTAGGACTAGGCTGCCTCGGTTTCTATCTGAGAATAAAGACAAAGGTGGGCCAGGGCACGTGCTGGAGAAGCTTAGCAGGCAGCTCCCCAAAGGGACGCACAGCCTTCTCTGGGGCACTCGCCGATTTCTGTGGTGTAAATGTCCCGCCGTCAGAGTTCAAGCTGCCGACAGCACGTGGAGCTGGGAAGGGGCTCAAACTGGTGCTCGCAAACCAGCTCCTGCGCTTCTGCATCATTCCCCCAAGAACGTCAGCGCTGAGGAACAGGCCGCTGCAGAAAATCTTCCAGGGTCACTGCAGCCAAAGCCTGTGCCGTCAGGTGGAAATAAAGCGAGGCTTAAAAAGAACCACCTGCCGTTGACCAGCCGGTACCCGATCATTTCCAAAAGGCAAACTTGAGGAACTGGAAGACCCACTCACCCCCCACAATGAGGGGACACATGATTTTGTGAAGCCAGAAGGCCCCAGAAAATAAAACGGGTCAAATTTTGGACGACAGAGACTTGGAAAGAACAACACAGGTTGAATGACAGACCTCTGACGAGGTCAGAAAGACCTCGAAACCAAGCGCAAGGTAAACGTAATCCTTGTATTTGGGTCGGGGGATGTGCACTCTTCTGGAACAGAGTGGGGTTGAGACGCTCCATACTTGTGGAAGACAGCAGAGAAAGAGCCCAATTTAAATCATTTGTACCAGGTGCCCATTGGAAAGTTGGTGTAATTCTCATTTACATTAACAAAAGTTTGGGGGTCCACAACAGGGGATGCACATGCTAGGCCCGCAGACATGGCTTGTTTGTCCTGCACAGTGTTTTTACAAGTTTTGATTCATTGTCCACACTTAAAAGAAAGAGACTTGACCCCCCCCTCAAAAAAAAAAAAAAATCAAGCTTTCTGGTTGATCTTGAAAAATCAGAATTTCTGTTAACACCAAGCTCCCAAATCTGCAATGCAGCAAGGGTTTGGAACTTAGCTATAGGTACTCTTTCAGACAGGACACACAGATCCTACAGACCCTGTAACACTTCTTGTTGATTTTCTCACACTAACTACTTCACTCCTTGTTTTCCGAGCCACTAAGGCATTTGGATTTGCAACCTCTGATCTACAAGGAAGTAGACAATTATCCTATTGTTTTTACAGTTTGCAAACTCTCTCTCAGCCATCCATCCACCCATCCATCTTTCATCTATCTATCTATCTATCTATCTATCTATCTATCTACCTACCTACATAATACATATTTATCACCAAAAACTGAAATTGAGAAAGTATAAAGAAGGTGAAGATTATCCATGAATCCTGCCAAGCATAGATAACCACTGTAAACATCATGTCTTCCCAGGTACACATGCCCATTTTACAAAAAAGGAAGTGGTATGACACAGAATGTATTCTATAACCTGCCTTGTTCAATTAACAGTGGATTAATATTCAAGATGTCTAACAACTGATGTGGCATAGGTACAGACCAATCAGAACACGGGTTGATCATAAACAGCCAGTGGGCCCTGCTGGTCCACCCTGGCTGCCGGCGGCCGGCTGCCGGCTTAGTAATATGGTTGGCCACGCGCCCATGTTAATAACATGTTTCTACATAATTACTCCAATGACTACATGATATTCTAAGGATTTGCCACAGTTGAATCGAACAGTCAGCCTGCTGGTATACACATAGGTTGTTCCCAATTTTCAATACATTTAATGTGAGTAGAATTGCTGGCTCACAGGATATGCGTATTTTAAACGGTCTCGGATACACATTGCATTTGCTCTAGTGAGGGCGATCTACTTTATAGTCCCACCCGGGTGGCATGGGGAGCCCATTTCTCTACACCCAAGCCAAATCTAGGTATTATCAGCCTTAAAAAGAAAGGGCCCATCTCTTAGGCACAAATAATGGCTTTTTTCACACATGTACCTTTGATTACCACCAGTGAGTTTAACGATCTTTCTGCAGGTTTTTCTTCTCATCTGAACTGCCTATTTATAGGCCCAGGCAGGAAACTATAGTTTTTGCTTTTTAATTTTGTTTATGGAGAATTTTTATTTTTGATTAATTTTTTTTTTGCCATAACGAATTTTAAATTTCAGTGTAGTCAAATCATGATTTTTATTTATTTATTTTTTATTTTTTATTTTTATTTTTTTTTCAAATCATGATTTTTAAAAAAATAGCTTGGCTTTGGTGTCATGCTAAGAAGTCTCCTGATAAGTGATATACGGTATTCACCAGCATTTTCTTTCCATGGAGTTAAAATTTTAAATAACCTTTTCCCTCTGATGGTAGTATTAATTTTACTTTTCATTTTTTTTGTCAGCCCCAAATGGATTTTGGTAAAAGGGATGAGGTAGAGATTTGATATAAAAATGTCCCCAAATCCAAAACAAGCCTCAACATTATTGGTTGAATAAGCCATTCTTTCTTATTTTGGTTTGAAATAAAGTTCCAAATGTATTTAGGACTCTTTCTGGACCTTATATTTTGCCCCATCAATCTGCATATTTTAATGCTATTTTCCAATACTGTTTTCATTACTACAGCTTTAAACGACATTGACTAGTGATAGAATTAAGATCTTTCTTACCATGGTTTCAGTTTTTTTTTTTCCCTGCCTCGGGTATTTGCTCAAATTTGATGGCTTTATATCATTTTGGAGAGCCCCCCCCAAAATATAGATTTTTACATAGGAGTTGCATTATATTTAGGAATTAATTTGGGGATGATGGACATGTTGACCGGGTACTTAATTCTGCAAATATTCCAGCCAATTATTTATACTCTTCAGAAACATAGTGGCATTTTCTTCAAAAGGGCTTGCACTTCTTAAGTTTGCTTCTTGATAGTTTACCCAGGCGTTTTGTAGGTTCTGCAAAGGTGATCTTTATTTCCTTTATATTTTCAACTGGTTTATAAGGAAGCTGCTGATTCTGTAGACTTGTTTTCTCTTAGTCTCCTTATCAATTCTATTCCATTCTCACAGATTCTATTTTAAACTAATTATCTTTTCAGTCACATCATCTGAAAATAATGACAGTTTCCAATGGTCTTAAATTCTGTCTTCTCCTCTTGCCTTACTCCATGGTCAACTGTGTCCAGGGTAATGTTGGATAATTGTCAAGAGCCTTGTTCTATTCCGACTTTCATAAAAGTGCCTCTAGTGTCCCATTATTATGTGTAATGTTTGCTGTAGATGTCCGGTGATCCCACTGTATTGCGTCCTTATTAGATGGCTCCTGGGGAGTTGTATCCACTTGTGTGCACCCATCCTGAACAAGACTCTAGACCAAGGTAAGTATACCATGAGGACAGTCAGCAAGGTGAAACCAAGTTGTTTGGGCAACAGTTTTAAGAATCAAAATAGACGCAGGGAGCACGTAATACTCAACTTTGAGGATACTGGGGCTTTCAAGTGGAAAATGTATTAAAGGAAGTAGAGCAGACCATGTGGCTGAAGTAGAGCCAAGAGGAAGTAGTCATAAGGAAGAAGATTTTAATTCAAAATAAGACATTTTTAAAAGACTGAGAGCTAATCCAAGATAGGACACACAAGTGGTGGTACCCAAGAGAAATCCATATAATTACAGCCAGGAATAATGCACAGGAGCTTTAAACTTCAGATGGTGGTGGGTTGCCACTCAAACTAGGTCAGGAGAACCAGCACATCAGCACCACCTGCAAGTTTATTACAAATGCAGACTCTTGGGTCCCACTCAGACCTACAGAATTAGGATCTGTGTTTTCTCAAGAGCCCCAGGTGATTTGTATGCACATTAAGAGTTCAGAAGCCCTGGACTCAAATAATTTTCCTACCAGTCATAGGACACCCAACGTGTGGACTCTTAGAGAATACAGGTAGTTAATTACCTCAAGTAACGAGAAACCTGGAGGTGTAGGAGCTTAATGAAGTTGGCTCTTTCCATGCTCAGAGTGCTAGCTTGAATATTGAGTTTATGTAACCTCATGGTTACAAAATAGTTGCAACAGTTCCGTGTACAACTTCACACACTACTTATGTGCAGGAAAACGACAGGCTTCCTCACCATCTGTCTTTTCATCATGAAGCAAAATCTTCCCTAGAACCTTCCATGACTTCCATCCACACACACCTGTTCTTCTATCCCATCTCACTGACCAGACTGAGCGAAAATGCACACCCCTAACCCAATGGGGTGATCTTACTTACAAGAATAAAACCTTTAGAAGGCAGAGCTGGGCTGGAAATTAAAATACACTTCCAACCTTGCCTGATGCCCCTTCCTCTCTTATGTTTTTCTCCCTAATGCTTCTATTACTCAAGAGATGTGATTCACTCCCCTGAACATTGCTGCAGCATTGGGCTTTATTAATTGAAAAAAAAATGACTACAATCATGACACTCTTAGAATGGTATGTTTTATAATGGACCTCTTCCTTTCATTCTTGTTGTGTTTGTTTTTTGTCTGTGTAGACCTGTGTTATACTTCTAGCAAATGAGAATCACGAATTCTTTGTAAATCTCTCGTGTCCTCTGTGTCCTAGGCCATGCATGGAAGAACAAGTTGCATTTATTTTCCCAATACTTGAGAAAGTCCCTTTAAGAAGAAAAAAAGTTTCAGCTGGCCTAAGCTGTTTTTCAATCTAAGCCTTCTGCTACGGCCTGACATCCAAGGACACCTAGATGATATTGACACAAGGTTGGTAATATTGCTCCAGATGAGCGGTAGGAAGAAAAGCCATTTGCAAATGAAAAATCTTGCTCAAAGCCAGCAAAATCCAAGTGTTTTATGAGAGGGCGGGCCTGGGAGGTAAACAGGTGCTGCTCTGCCCTGGGGGTGAGCCAGGGAGGAGAGCGGCAGCAACCTGGCGCTTGTCTCTTCTGATCAAAGTCGGCACCTGCACCTCGTAATCACCGGCACCCACCTTTCAAAGCACACACTGATTGATCATCTGTCAGGGGTGATAACTTTGTAGTTCTGCCTAAAATACTAAAACATTGTTAGGATAGGTTTTTAAGCCGGTTTGTTTCTTTCTTTCCTTCTTTTTTTTTAGTGCAAATATTCCCCCACGCGCCATAAAGCGCCCCCTCCCTTGGAGGACATCTGCTGGGAGAGACCCCGCTCGTCAGAGAGTGCCTGAGAGCATTTCATCCATCATCCCGTGCTCCTGAAGCCACCGATGGCAGAAGTCCCTTCGTGGGAGACGGAAGGGAGTGTTTCGACTCCAAACCCTCTGGATCCGAGCTTGGTATCTGCCCTCCGCCCTGCATAAAATGTCTTCTAATAACAAATCTGAACTCCAGGACTTTGGAGAAGTCCACCTCGGCTGTGGATCTCGTGCGAGGTCTTAGGAGCATCACCTTCCCAGGGGCGGGACTGTTGGAGTCCCCAGTTACCACGGCTCACCTCAGCAGTGGAAGCTTAATCTGTACGGATTTCAAACGCCTCCTCCCCTCCTCCCTCCAGCTTGGCCTTCACACTCTTAATAAAACATTAAAAAACACTCCGCACTATGTTGCCGGAGCATGTTCCACGAGCTTCCCTGAAGTCTGGCCGTGTTCCCTCCATCGGCACATTACAGCCATCTTCGAGCATTTGCGTACAGAGGTGTCCGCGCATGAGGTCTGGTTCCCTGCGAAGTGAGTGTGATGTTATTGTGTTCAAAGAGGAAGACAGAGCATATTCTCCACCACTGTAGAGACACCGCGCCTGCCTTTTCAACTTGAAAGATCAGTGGGTATTCTGTGTAACACGAACATGGCATTGGGAAAGTGTTTCTCAAAAAAAAAAAAAAAATCCCTCGTTCTTTTTAAAGATCATTACTCATTAGCATGCTGGGTTTAACTTTCTGGGGGAGGGAGGGGCAAGAAGCATCATACCAGCAGCGTTCATGGACTGCTTGCCCTCTGCCAACTGGCCTACTGAGTGCCGTGCCCATGGGAGTTTATTCCATTTCTGGACAGTTGTGTGGAACACAGGCTAATGAATTAGGTCGCTTAGGACACGGAGCACCTAGTGGGGGACAGCCCAGTGAGGGAGGCACCAGCAACAGCCCCATTTCACAGATGGAGAAATGGAGGCAGCCAAGTCCAGCAGCTCGTCCAAGGGCCGAATCAGACGAAACCGGGGCGAGTAGGGGCGAGATGGGGCTCAGTCCCAAGCCATACTACATCCCCAGCCCTGTAAGGGCACGGGTGCCCCATCTGCTGCTCCTCTCTGTCCTCTCTTCCTTTCAAGGAAATAATGTGGGAAATAGGAGAATATCTACGACTTGGGGAATACTTTTTTTTTTTTAAGATTTATTTATTTATTTGAGAGAGTGAGAATGAGAGAGAGAGAGAGAGCACATGAGAGGGGGGAGGGTCCGAGGGAGAAGCGGGCTCCTCGCCGAGCAGGGAGCCCGACGTGGGACTCGATCCCGGGACTCCGGGACCATGACCTGAGCCGAAGGCAGTCGCCCAACCGACGGAGCCACCCGGGCGCCCTTGGGGAATACTTCTTGACTTGTTGTCTGATTTCGGTCTCGAAGCAGCATCCCCGCAGGCTCTGGTAGAGACTTACAGATTATCAGCCTGTGGAGACCATTTTAATCTTGCTTGGGTGGCCCAAGGGTTAAATGAAAGAGAGAGGCGCGTGCCCCAGGCTCCGCGTAGAGGGGAGGGATGCTCGGGCCTCCCGCCTCCGGGCTCCCCTGACCTCTACCTGGATCACATATTCCGACTCAAGATGAGACCATTACATAATCTCTGACAGTCCTCCACTGACGGTGAGAAACCCAGCCCCCAGCTAGGGGGCTGCTCTCCTCAAGCTCCCCCGAGCCTCCTCTCCCTCCACCCGTGCTCCCCTCCCTCCTCCCGCTTCGCTCTCCCTCCCTCCCTCCCTCCCTCCCTCCTCCCCGCCCCTCCTCCCTCTACCCTCCTCCCCCACCTCCTTCCTCTGCCCCCAGCTGACCTCTCCACCTGTGCCTCCCCCTCCGCAGCCTGCAGACGGACCTCCACCAGGAGCTATCAGAGGCCCCTCACTGTCCACCCTGCAGCCATCTTCCATTCTCCACCACCACCTCTGTTTCCTTCCTCCTGTCTCGGTGAGTGCCACCTGACCCCCCAAGTAGGAACCGTGGCCCCATCCCTGACCCCGCGTCCCCTCTGGCCTGTGTGGGCATGAACCCAGCCCTGCTGCCCCTGCTTCCGAGTACCCACTCCTCTCCAGCTCCCCCTGCAACCACAGCAGAAGGCGGCTGGCCACACCCCCTCTCCTCTCCTCTCCGGAGCCCGCAAGGGCCTGTGCACTCTGTGCCAGTGCGCCCCGTGCCCCCTGCTCGCAGCACAGGCAGGATCGGCCGCCGTCAGGCCCCATTTACTTAACGCACAGGTTGGGGTGGGGGGTGGGCTAGTAGTCGGCAGTGCGGGTTTGGAGCCACATAGCCGGACTCACGTTCCTGGCCCCTGCTCACTACCCGCGTGGCCTGGGGCTCCTGTCTTGACTTCTCTGTGGTCCATCGTCCTCATCTGTAAGACGGGGCTGAGAATTGTCCTGCCGAAGCGTGTCAGCAGACTGAGCGAGCCTGGAAACCGGCACCAAGTGCTTAGCTATCATTCCCTCATCCAGCAATTACCTATGGAGTCAGTGGTCTGGGAACTGTGATCGGGCGGCCTGGTTCCCGTCCTGGCTCTAACTCGTACTTGCTGTGTGACCCTGGGAATTTAGTGAACCCCTCTGGGTAAAGTGGGGCTGACAAGCCTGTCATGCTCTCAGCAGGCAGGCAGTGCTCCCAAGGGCCTGCTGGACCAATTGTCATTGCTCTTGTTGTAGCTGCCATCACACCCCGAGGCCTGTGGCTAGGTCCCCGCACAGGCTGGGTCCGCGTGGAAGCCTTGATTCCCTGTTCCTAACTCCAGCTCTAGCCGTTAGCCTGTCCCGGCAATGTCACCCCGCCACGAAATTGTTCATGTTGGACCTTCTGCCTTCTGTGCATTTTGAGCCCCCTTTGGGAGGCCTCCCCCACTCAGAGTAGACGTGCGGGAGGTGCGCCTGGCACAAGCCCCTTTCCCGCTGTGCGAGTCTCTCACACCAGGCGGTGATCTCGGAGCCGAGGGCCAGGTGCGCTTGCCCCGTTTCCCGGGCCCTGGCACGGACGAGGTGGTGAGTGGCTGGGTTCCAAAGGAAGGAATGCCCGGGATGGCCTGCAGTGTGATTTGGGGCAGTCACCTTCTCTGACCTCACCCCCGGGGATCTGTCACCTGAAGCAGGTTTCTGTTTCCCTGGAGCTGAAGCCGGGGCCTGAGGAGTCTCCACATTAAGGCAATCAACAATTCCTTTCCAAGTCCCCAGTCCAGCTACAGAGGACCCAAGGCCTAGCAGGGGTGTTCGCAGATTTCTCCCTTCTGGAGCCTTGATGCTTCTCCTAAAATTCACAAATTATCTGCATGTAACCCTGGGTCAGTTTGTGGCTCCCAAGGAGCAGTTTGCTCAGCAATCCCTCCTGGAGCTACTGGAAACCAGGGCGAGTAGGGGCGAGTATCACTGGCAGAGTCGGTGCCCCGGTGCACCTGCCCGACCGTGTGCAAAATCCTTTGACGTTTACGAACAGGGTCCCTGTAGTTTGGGGGGAGGGTCCACGCTGAAACACTTCCAGACAACAAACAGCAGAGGTGCTCACGTAGGCCAGCCCACTGTTCCCCCCGGGACTGAGGTTTGCAGCCCACACACGTGCACATGCTGGGTGGCTGACGAGTCCAGTAAGTTTACAACTGAGGATCTGGGGGAATCATATTCAGCTTTGACGCTCACAGCAGCTGATACTGTTACCTTTCTAGACTCTGCAAAACTCGGTTCCAAACACGTCATTTTTATTTTTCCTAAGTCACCCAAAGGAAGCATCATGTACATACATACACCCATACATCAATATCCCTAGGTCGTCTTTGGGGGGACTGGGTGGGATCAATCAACAAACAGGTTTTTCTTTGTGGGCATTTTTTAAACCTTTTTTTTTTAATGCACTTTAGGCTATTCTGGATTTTATTTTAAATTACTTTGCCTACCTAGTTGGTGTTTCTTGAACTTGATCCCAAACCACCCAGGGGCCCTGCTCGGGCAGGCCATGGCCATACACGTCTAGGTGAGGTGGCCCCCACAAACCGACCCGCACCTTTGCCCAGCTGATATTGATGTGAAGGTGGTCCTACGATCATCAGGCTTAACTCCTAAACCCCCTCTCTGGGAAACAGGCTGCCCTGACTCCAGGCTTCTGTCCATCTTAGGAAGTGCTTAATACATGTTCGAAATTCTTAAGGGCTCTTTGTTCAACTGGGAACTTGACATCAGCACGACCCCATGGAGAGCTTGGTTTATTCTGCTGATTTCCCACGGCAGGATGTCTGGACCATGCCCTTGGATCCTTCGCGTTAGGACTGGAGTTCAGCTGTGCCTCTGACCGCTGAACCTGGGCCCACTTTAGGTCTCTACCGCTCCAGCAGCAAACACGGGAGAAGAACCAAGTTCACAGACGTACAAAGCTGATAAGACTTCTCCTTAACGACCTGCCACCCTGAGCAGGTATTTTATCCTGCCCAGGTCTATAATCTGTTCTGTAAACATGTCCTAGACTTGCCACAGAACCAGCACATTTTGGACTGACGCACATAGAACTCTGTCTAGGTACAATTTGATCCCAGCGGGCCCACCGAAGCCTACTCGGATTTAATACTCCGACTGGGCTGGCCCCACTCCCCGGAGATACCACCGGAGGCTGGTCCAGGCTCCCCGAGATTCAGCCACACTTAGAAGCCCAGGCACTCCCCGAGAAAGTATGTCTACAACCAGGCCCTCACATCCAGCCACCGAGAGTCATAGCAACGATCTCCAGCCCTCCCCATTTCCTGCATGTCATTCCACTGAAACTCGAAATTCAATTATTCTGCCAACCTTGCCATCCGCCCATCTGCCGTTTCACACGGATAACCAGTAATCTCTAGATAGAGATGCACACTCAGGATTTGCTTGAAAAGCTAGTAGAGGGAGAAAGTTTGCTCTGTTCTCTCCACACTCAGGGAAGGGAAGCCTCACAACGCACAAGGGACCAGCACCAAACTAAAGAACATATTTTATTTTTAATAAAATAGTGGAGCATGAAAAATATCATATATTACAAATATACATAAGCAGAACCCCTCTCCCCTGGGGGGGTGGGGAGAATGAACTAGACTTGTCTAGTGCTTCTTGAGCTATTCATGGAAACCATTTGTTTAACAATAGAAAGAGTCAATAAGCCCTTTGGATACTTTTGAATGATCTTCTTCCCCTTTCCCCCCCTCCTTTCCACAAATCAGTCCAAACGTGTATAACATGGGCTTGGTTTCCATTAAAAAGCCACAAAATCTAACACTAGAGGGTTTCTGAGGGCTGGGCCTCTCTGTGCTTTTGTTGAGATTTCTTTTGTTGTCTTTATGTACAGCAAAATACTTGTTTCTCTTTTCATTTCCACGGAAAGAGGGAAGAAATGTATTGCACATTGTTTGCATTTGCAAATGTTAGGTTTGGAAGTTTCTGTCTTGGAGAAAGACCTATTTGTGAAGGCTAGAGGCTGGAGTCTATTTTAAGTGACTCCAAATCCACTGGAGTGTGTTAAATCGTCAGGGCTCCCCTTTCTCCCTGTCTACACAGAAGCTGCTGTCCCACACACAGCCTTCCTGGGGGTGGGCCACAGGGATGAATCCTCGCTGGAGACCCACTTGGCCTCTCCCCGCCCCCCCCCCATGCTCCCAGCAGAAGTTCTTTAATGTCCAAAGAAGTTACCTCTCCTCTGACTCGTAAATGGGTAGCAAAGCCAACTCAAACACACGGCTATGTATTTATGGAAGCTTCTAAACAAAAGTTTTCTTCTGGGGGCTGAATCAACTACTTGACCACAAATTAGTTACATGAGAGGCTACTTAAGGGGAGGAGCTCTCCTTCTGGAAACAAAACAAAACAAGTAACCTGGAAGCACATTTTTACTTTCAGTGTATCACAGCATCCTAAATTTCAGGGTAAAAACTTTTTTCTTTTACTTTTATTTAAAAAAACAAACAAACAAACAAACAAAAACCAACCAACCAAGCAGGAAAAGCACCATGTTTTGGCTCTGACTGCCACGGTATCCTGTCTTAAGTTTTCCACTCTGGCCTTCCCTCCCTGCCCACCCCCCCACCCCCACCCCCCAAGGCAGCTCACACACAGGTGGGAGACTGGGCAGGGATTTCATATTTTCCAAGATGGGTTTTTTGGGGATGCTGGGCTTTTTTGTAAATCCCACTGTTGGTGATCACACTGGCGGGTTTCCTCCTGCTCTTCCTCTTGAACCTGCGGCTGCAGACGTTCTGCCAGGACTGCAGGGTTTTGGACGTCCAGATCCACATCCCACCCGTGATCCCCACCACCAGCAGCATGAAGATCTTCACCATGAAGATCTCCACGGCCGGGATGGACGCGGCCATCAGGCAGTCCAGAGTTTTGGTCTGGTTGTTCATTTTGCACTTGTGCTGAGTGGCCAGGATTTTCCAGTACTCCATGTTGAGGCGCTCGTAAAAGTAGCAGGCGATCACACAGGTGGCCGGCACGGTGTAGAGCACAGAGAAGACTCCGATCCTCACCATGAGCTTCTCCAGTTTGTCGGTGTTCTCCCCGCCCGTCTTCATCACCCTCCGGATGTGGAAGAGCGCCACGAAGCCGGAGAGGATGAAGGACGTGCCGATGACGAGGTAGCAGGTCAGCGGGATGAGCACGAAGCCGGTGAGGGCGTTCACGTCCATGCTGCCCACATAGCACACGCCCGTGAGCTCGTCGCCCGCCACCCTGCGCATCACCAGGATCAGGATGGTCTTCACGGCCGGGATGGCCCAGGCTGCCAGGTGGAAGTAGCTGCTGTTGGCCTCGATGGCCTCGTGGCCCCACTTCTTGCCGGCAGCCAGGAACCAGGTGAGCGTGAGAATCACCCACCAGAGCGAGCTGGCCATCCCGAAGTAGTAGAGGACGAGGAAGACGAGGGTGCAGCCCGTGCTCTCCAGCCCCTCCTGGATGACATAGAGCTGCCCGCTGTCCCGGTCGCACGCGATGCTCTCGGCGCCGGCAAAGAGGCGGATGATGAAGCCCACTGAGTAGACACAGTAGCACATGGAGAGGAAGATGATGGGGCGCTCGGGGTACCTGAAGCGCGCGGGGTCGATGAGGAAGGTGAGCACGGTGAAGGCGCTGGAGAAGAAGCACAGCACAGCCCACACGGCCAGCCAGACCACGGCGAAGCGCTTGTCGCCGCGGCTCCAGTACACGTCCACGCCGGGCGTGCACAGCGGCGCGCACGCCGCACTCTTCTCCACGTGGTGGAACTTGCCCGGGTTGTCGCAGCTGGCGCGCCCCGGGCCCGCGTCCCTGAGCGAGTGCTCCTGCGCGCCGTGCGGCCGCTGCGGCCGGAAGAGCGGCGGGAACAGGCCCGAGCCCCGGGAGGGCTCGTCCGAGCCGTTGTTGGGCGCCTCCATGCACAGGTAGTTGGGGTCGTTCTTGTTGGGGAGCTTGCTGCAGTCCAGCGAGTCGGGCCACTTGAAGTTGAACTGCTCCATGATCGGGGAGCACTTGAGCCGGGCCTGCTCACACATGACCCGGCAGGCGGGGATGGGGGTGGAGACTTGCTCGGTGCACATGGGCGCGTACAGCGAGCACAGGAAGAAGCGGAGGTGGCCGTGGCAGCCGTACTCCACCAGCGGCGCGAACTCGTGTAGCTGGATGGCGGCCTCGCGCTGGTTCTCGTGGCCCATCAGGTTGGGCATGCGGGTCATGTTGTAGCCAATGTCCTTGCACATCGGGATCTCGATGGGTTGGCACTTGCCGTCGCCCGGACGCTCCATGTCCATGGAGCTGATGGCGGCGCACGAACCCATCACCTGCAGGACCAGCCACAGGCGGGGGCCCGGACGCGGCATGCTGGCGTCGGAGGTGCCCCGGCGGGGAGGTCCGCTCCCCTCAGCGCCGCCGCTGCCCAGCTCGGGCTGCGGGCCCCGGCTCCCCGTCCCCGCTCCGGCCCCCGCCCATGCCCGCTCGGCCGGCCCGAGCGCTGCGCTCCGCGCCCCCGGCCTCCGCCGAGGTGGGGGCCGCGTGGGAGCGGGAGCAAAGTTGGCCAACAATACCGGGAAGCGCGACGGGCCCCGAGCTCCCGGCGGCGGGCGCCGACTCCCGGCCGCAGCAAACTTTGGGCTCTTCCGCGAACGCCCAGGTGGCGCGTCCGGGAGGCCGGCGGCGCGGGCGCACGGTGGCGGGCCGGCTGGCGGCGGCTCCTCCCTCCCGCGCCGGCCTCGCCGGGCCCGGCCGCAGCTGCTCGGCGCCGCGCGTCCCGGGCAGAGAAGACGCGCAGAAGGCGAGGGGGAGCGCAGCCGGGCGGCGACAGGCCCCGCCCCCGGGCGCGCGCCCCGCCCCCGCCGCCGCTTTGCATGAGAAAGCCGGCCGGGCGCCCGCTCCCACCGCCGCCGCCCCGCGGGCCGGACCCCCCGCCGGCCGGGCCCGCCACCCCCGCGCGCCCCGCCGCCGCCGCCCCCGCGCGGGGAAGCCCCGGGTGTCCCCGGCGCCCAGGGACCCGCACTGCCGAAGTTCGGAGACGGGCCGGGGGAGCGGGCGGGGGGTCCGCGGCGGGGGGCCGGGGGCGCATCTTCCCTCGCCCTGACGGTGGGCCCCGGGCGGGGGGGCTTTCAAAGCGGGGTGGGATTGGCGCTTTACAGCCCTGGCCATAAAGTGGCCCCTCGGCTTGTAGACCTGCCCGCATCTTCCCGAGGCCCGGAGTCACCAGGCCTACGCTCCGGCTCCGGCTTCAGGGAGGGGTTCTCTTTGAAATTTCAAAGAGAAGAGCTCAGGGCAGGGGGAGGGGCTCGGGGAAGCCAGATTTTAGGGCCGCTCCTCCGAGGTCTCCGCGGGGAAGGCGGGGAGGGGGAGGGGAGGGCAGCCTCCTGGGGCGCCTGGGTTCCCCCCCCCCGCGTCTCGGGAAGTGGGGGCTTGGCTTGTGTAATGACCCCCGCCCCCGACAAAGCCGCGGAGTGTAGGGGCCTCGAGCCAGGCAGGGCTGGTGATTTCTTCTAGGCGGCTGAGTTTATTTATTATGGGAAGTCATTCGCTCGTCGGGTATTTATATTATTTGGCGAGTGATCTGCCTGGCCTGCGCCCTCCTGGGCTGAAGACCCATTAAGACGATGCGGAGCTGGGCGTGGGAGGTCGCGGCGTCAGCTCGCGCGGAGGGTCCCCAACTCCTCGGGACCTGGGGGTGGGGGCGCGCACGCCACTCGGTTTCGATGGGAAGTGAGGGAGCGTCCTGGCCAGACGCCCCTATCCCACCCCCACCCCCTTATACTGGAGCCAGTTTGTGACAGTCACTTGGGACACAACGCCCCCGCCGGTCTGTGGCACTGGGCTTAAGGGGTGGGCACCCACACCACTCCTTGCCTCCAACAGAACATGCAAAGTGCTTCACCTAGCATCCCATAGTAACCCTTAAATAAACAGCTCCCCTAGGAGGTGGCGGGGTCTCTCTCCTCTTAGACGCCCTCGAGGTCAGGATCCTTTTAAGTTCCCCTAAGACTCCCAGGATCACGTATAGAGGGGGCAGTAGGAGGACTGCCGGCCGGGAGGAGAGGTCGGAGGAGCCGGCCTTCTTTTTACCCCTTCCTTTCTGAGGTCAGCAGTGGAGAGGTGTGCGATGTGGACAGACACCCCTGGGGATCGGTGCAGCCCCCTCCGTCTTGCTGCCCTGCACCCCGCTTTGGCAGAGCTGGGTGAATCCCGCAAGGGGAGAGCTGTCGGTTTCGCCAGCTACCTCTAGGAGCGCTCAGAAAGGAGAGGCTCCTGCCAGGCACTCCTCCTCCCCTGGGAAGCTTTTTGTAAGCAGTGGCAGAAGTGGGGCACTTCCTCTGAGCAGGCTTTTTGGAAGGTTGGCTTTTATTTAAAACAAGTGGTGCTATTTTACATCTGTAAGAAACTTGGGAGATCGTACATATCCACTTAGCCATCCACCCACCGTTCATCTGTTCATTTGCCGTCCACCCATCCACCGCCTATCCACCATCCACTGCCTATCCACCATCCATCCATCCACCCATCCCCCTGTCCAACCACCCACCCGTCCATCCACCCACCCGTCCATCCACCCACCCATCCCCCTGTCCAACCACCCACCCACCCATCCATCCACCCACCCATCCATCCACCCACCCATCCATCCATCCACCCATCCCCCTGTCCAACCACCCACCCACCCATCCAACCACCCACCCATCCATCCACCCACCCATCCATCCATCCACCCATCCCCCTGTCCAACCACCCACCCACCCATCCAACCACCCACCCGTCCATCCACCCACCCATCCATCCATCCACCCATCCCCCTGTCCAACCACCCACCCATCCATCCATCCACCCATCCCCCTGTCCAACCACCCACCCATCCATCCATCCACCCATCCCCCTGTCCAACCACCCACCCGTCCATCCATCCACCCATCCCCCTGTCCAACCACCCACCCACCCATCCATCCACCCACCCATACATGCCTATCACCATCAGCCCACCCACCACCCACCCATCCATCCAGTAAACACCCAGAAGACTGAAGCTGGGGCTTGCCAGGATCCCAGAACTAATAGGCAGCTTTGTCCTGAATCATTGTCCCTGACTCTCACTGTGGGTTGTTGGAGGAGGTGGGAGTGGAGGCAGAGAGTGGGAAAGAAGGTAGACACTAATATGCCATCAGAACAACGACCTTCAACCGTGTTATTATTTCCCAAGTTAAAAAAAAATCATGTTTTTAAAGACTGCCATTTTACTTATGATTTTGTTTTGCTTTGTTTAGTGGCTTATTTTCAAAACCTTCAAGTTAAAAAAAGGTTCAGTGGACATCACTTGGCTTCTCCAGAATTTTCCTTGCTAAGGTCCTCCATTGGCACCATTTTGTCTCTTTTCTTTTTGTTTCTGTCCCTCAGAAACTGTGGACGCAAGGGAGAGCGCCAAACGCCAGGAGTGGGCGTGAGCTTTTTGAGAAAGTGCGTCCTAATTGATCTTTTATGTGCTGTTTTAATTCAGCCATGTTCAGACCCATTATTTTAGCTATAACCACTTCAGATTGCTTTCTTCCCTCGTTTTTATAAAAATGTCTGCAGAAGTGCTCCACGCTGCCCAGCTGAGGCGGAAACCAACAAATAGACATTATTATAGAAAAACGAGGGCTCTGAGAAATGAGCAACTGCAAGATAACTCTGTAACTAATAAATGAAAAGGGCCTTTTGATGGCTCCAGCTGAAAAGATATTTTATTTTATTTTTTTCCTGTGTGTGGGATTTGAGATGTGTGATTGTAAGGAGCAGCGGGGTCCCCTGCTGCTCGGCCCTGGCTGGCAACCGGCCCCCCTCTGGCAAATGTTATGGAGAATTGGGAGGAATTTTATGGCTGTCTTTCCCCTCAGCTCTTTTTTCCTTTGTCTTCTTTGAAGAATGACTTTAGACATTTTATTTACATATTTAACCATGGATGAAAGAGGCAAAAGAAAGCATTTGGGGCTGTCGTGGGAATAGTGATATGTTTAAATTAATGGAAATCTTATTAGGCCTCTAAAATTTTGAGCAAAGGTTTTTAATGAAACTTTATAATTAAACATGATTTCAAATAACATGCAGGGATAAGGAATACTATATATATATATATATATTTTTTTTTTTTACCCCAACCACCTAAAAAAAAAAAAATATATATATATATATATGGGAGAGCTACTCTTAAACACGAGCTACCTTAAAATTCTTGCAAATGTTCACCCAGAAAAGTAGAAGGTTTTTGAGAGGAACTATTTCTGAAGTCAGGCAGTATTTTGAACGATACCTAAATATTTTTGGATGGAAGGGAATTTGAGGAGTGTGTATGTCATCCTATTCTAGCAAAGGCCAAAGCATAAAATACTTTGACATGGGTATTGCTAAAAATCAAAGTTGTATCTCTCCTTATTATGTTATAGTCAGTGGAAATTATAAAGCACGGTGTTCGGCTCTCTGAAATGAGATTAGAGAAAACCCACATAATCTCTTTAAGATAAAAGTACTGACACTTTCAGCTAGAAAGAAATTAAAGTGTAGACTTTGCACGTTACAGGCTAATTGCAAGAGTAAAGTTGTAGAGTATCAGCAAAGCTCGTGGAAAGAAATAGGGTCGTATTTGGGGGAAAGTTTCACATAAAACGTGGCTCAGGCTATCCCAGTTGCTCGCGGGGCGGGGGGTGGGCTCTGGCTCGGATGATCTCTCCAGGCACATTCAGGTTTGGTGATCCGGTGAACCGGGCGGGTGGGGGGGGGGCGTTGTGCTCTTTTATCTTCCAACGTTGTTAATATGTGTGTTTCATCGGGAACTTTTCCAGTTCTGCTTTCAAGTAAGACGAAAATGCCATCTATTTGCTGATAATTGCCTGACACGCCGAGGGGTCTCTGATACCAAGAGGCACCATTGCCCTGACCTCATATTGCGGTACATTTTTGCAGAAACTTATTATCAGATTAAAAAAAAAAAAAAAGGCAGGGAAAATTCTATTTCTAACCAAGCGGGGGCACGGTTAGCCTGGCCCCCGTTTTTCTCCGAGGAAAACACCTCCGGTCCTCTGAAGTGATCCTCACTTAGGAAAACACATGGTCTGTGCCACCAGAGGACCCATGCAGCAAATGCAACAGGCGCCGAAGTGGAAGGACACCCAGAAACACTCCTTTGTGCAAAGATTGCCGGCTTGAGTGGGAGGAGGGTGCGGCCAAAAAAGCAGGCAGGTCCTAAAATGGGTAACTGGCGTGGGGTGCGTTTGCTCCAACACGATGCCGGCAACTATATTAAGGCCACATCCCCTGAAATGTGGCTTGAAATATTACCAGAGGTTCCACGGGGTGCATTAGTGTGAATTGCAAATCAGAGCCTGCTTCTAATCCCCCTTTCAAGGGCCGGCTTTGGATCACTGGCGTCTACGGGGCTCCCCACTGTTTCTGGCTCAGGAGGGACCATTCAAGGGGGCAGCCTCTCTCCGCTATTCCCACACTCCAAAAAACAACACCGCAGACAGACACCCTCCAACTAAATTAGATTAAACTCCTTGTTCTCCACAGCACATTAGCCTTTTCACTGCCCAACGGTGATTATTCGGAGCCTCCTAATTTAAAGGTACAGTATTTCTTTTTCAACACAACGGGCAACAACAGCAAACATACTGAGAAAAGGGGACAAAGCCGGCCTTCATGTAAGTGCTCCCAAATTACAAGGACATTATCTGTTTAAAATATAGGAAAGGCTTAGCACATGCCTGCTCTAAAACACAGACAAATTGACCCGGCCCCCAGAAAAAGTACTTAAACCTATTATTCTCCTATGGGACTGCATTTTTTTTTTTTTGGAAGCAGAATTATATGAAAAAAGAAATCACAGAATTCCAGGAAAATGAAACAAAAGAGATTCTAGTGCATGCGTGTGTTTTTATTTTCTGTTGCACTTAGGTTGCATGCATCAATCTAAGGGACAGTCTATTGGACATGAAGGCCCAATGATGAGCTGAAACTTCATTTTTTGCCCCAGTTGTTTGGCCCCTCACCCCCTCCCCGCCTTGTGTTTGGGATATATTGATTTAATTACTCACGTTCCCATCTGTTTCCTTCCTGCCTCACCCCCCCAGCCCTGCAGGCTTTCATGGCCTGTCCCGGGGAGCGGGGCCACCACATGGAGACCAAGGAAGGGGTCAGCCCCCCGCGGGGCGGCTGCCCCCACACAGGTGACAGAAGGAGATTCAACAGCCATCCCTTGAGGGACAGAGTGGCGACACCCTCAAGCCCGGTCCCGCCTCAAAAAGCAGCAAGAGGGGACCACGCTCCCACGTCGGACTTTGGTTGGCCGAGTCTGGAACCATGTGGCCAAACACAGGGGCTGCCCTCAGCGGAGGTGGGGAAGCGTGTGGGCTCTGGGGCGGCATCCCCTCCGTCGCCTTCCACCACGGGCCCCAGGGAGCAGTCCTCTGGTGTCGGGCCTCAGTCTTCTCAGCTGAAAAGCGGGCACCAGTGAGGCTCCAGCTCCCCGGGGCACGGGGACAATTCTGTCACTACACGTGGGGAGCATTTGTAACAATGCCACTGTGCAGCAAGTGTCTGGGTCTCGGTGCCACGCTCCCGTGTCCGTGGAAGGTCAGAGCAACATTAAGAGACAACCAGGGTGTAACACTTGTGAGCGAAGGTCTGGGGAGAGAACAGTGTTCGGACCAAAATGATACAAGGTGACCTTCGTCCAAGTGAATAATGGAAAGGCCAGCAAGGGGGAGACGGACTGGGCATCTGCAAGTGCCCGGCACCAGCTGAGCCTCTCCTATGGGGCGACTCGTTTACAGGCACCCCGCAAAGCCAGTCCTGGGGAGGTGCCCCTTTTTGGGATGAGGAATGTCAGCCTTTGGAGCCTAAGGAAATGAACAAGGCCACGTGGCTGCCGAGTGGCAGGGTCAGGATGTGGCCGCAGGCGGCAGGCTCCCAGCTCTGTCCACGGTGGGCTCCGCAGGTGAACCACAGCCTTCTGTTCAAACAGGGACCCTGTGCTGGAGTCTTGCCGGCAGCCGGGCCTTTCCCCTTTCGTCCTGGCCTGGGACGTGCCTGCCACTGTCTTACCATCTCGATGTTCCGCTTTCCCGGGTTCAGAGGGATTCTTGAGGGTCACAAACAGCGAGGAAAAGTGGAAGAAACAGGAGGGGGGAGGTACTGGCATGGGTCAGGTTATTCCTGTCCTCGGCTGTGTGGCTTCAGGCAAGTTACTTACCCTCCCTGAGCTCTGCTGTAGAATGAGGGTAATGCCAGTACCTCCTCCATGAGGTCTGGGCTGGGATGGAGTGAGACAAAGCACTGGGACGTGTGTCTGGCAGCTAAGCGCTAGCCACGTGGGGCTCGTCGGTTTTCGACGCTGGGGCCAGTGCGCTGTCCTCGTTCAGATCTTGAGTGCAACTTCGCCGGCTAGAAGGCACACTGACAGCATCACCTGCAAGTCTTCTCCTTTCTGGTGGAACCCCTGCCCCATCTTCCCCGAGCGTGAGCTGGAGGGGCAGCGGGCCTGTGGGGGGGCTCTTGGTGGAGTTGGGGGCCTCCTGGAGCAACCACTGCGTCCCAGGCGCCCACCCTCTGCCTCTCCTGCAGGTCTGCCCAGGCGGCCACGGTCACTGAGCTCCAGCAGGTGCTCCTGGGTCCTCCCTGGGCCTTTCCCTTCTCCCTCCAGCGAAGCCCGGAAACACAGACCTGCGGCCTTGCAGACAGTTCAAGTTTGGGCCTCCTAGTTCACTGCGAGGAAAGAAAGTCACATTCAAGTTGTTGTCCCTCTGTGCCCCTCCTTGTAAATGGCAGTTCACGTGAGAAAGCATATTCCTCTCCGGGTCCAGAAGAGGGAGGGCAGAGTCTTTCTGCCCCGCCTGCATTTCACGTCCTACAGTTAGACTGGAGTCTCTGCTCCTGCTCTTGGAGCTGAGACCCGTGACTTTGGGGAGGGACACTCGCCCTCCTTCCGACAACGGTCAGTCTCTCCTCTCTTTTTCCTTCCCTCCCCCATAGATACATATTATATATAAAATCCAGTCCTATAAGAACTCCAGTTTTGAAGCTGAATTTCCAAGCTGGATCCTCTGTGCCTTCCCAGAATCGAGAACAGTGCCCAATATGCATGTCTCCTCAACAATTCAACGAATGACTTTTTTCTACGCTGCCATCCTGCAGGAAAGGCCATGCTGTCTCCATGGCCGGAGACACGGGCTGTGCTGGCGACCTACTTACACGCAGGGGAGGGACAGGTGCCCCTGGACTGGCCCCAAGGTCCCAGCCCGAGGAGGAGCCTTAGCCTTTTGCCCCCCTATCGATGAGTATTGGATAGTTTTTATTTTCCCTACTACCTTGAGAGACCACGTAGTCATTACAAGTCAAAAATACTTTCAGGCTGTGGAAGTATCTCCCTTGCCCCGGGAGCTGTGGGCCGGGCGGGGACAGAGCCCGCTGTGCGGTGGCGGCAGAGGCCAGGAGGACGCGGGAGAAGCGGAACCAGCACCCGGAGCCTGACGCCGCCTCCTGCTTGAGGAGCACGGACCACCGGCCAGGCACGCTCCTCAGCCCTCCAGGAAACTGTTCAGTTTTTCCATCCTTCCGCAACCCGGTGGGGTTCCCAGCAAACCACACAGCCTGAGGACAGCAGGCCCCGCTCCCCACCCCTCCCCGCCGCTCCCCACCCCTCCCCGCCGCTCCCCACCCCTCCCCGCCGCTCCCCACGGCCCCCGCGCCTCCCCTCTGCTCCCCACTGCCCCCCGACCGCTCCCCGCCCCTCCTACCGCTCCTCACCGCTCCCCCCCCTGCCCCCGCCCTTCCCAACCCCTCCCCGCCCTTCCCAACCCCTCCCCGCCGCTGCCCCCGCCCCTCCTCGCCGCTCCCCGCCCCTCCTCGCCGCCCCCCGCCGCTCCCCGCCCCTCCCCGCCGCTCCCCGCCGCTCCCCGCCCCTCCCCACCGCTCCCCACTGCCCCCCGCCCCTCCCCACTGCTCCCCGCCCCTCCCCACTGCTCCCCGCCCCTCCCCGCTGCTCATTCTCCCCACTGCTCCCCACTGCTCCCCACTGCTCCCCACTGCTCCCCGCTCCTGTCCTCCAGCATCTGACAGAAGCAGCTGGGGACGCCACAGACTGGAGGTGCCACAGGAAGGGAAGGGCAGGCTGTGTAGGTTCTTCAGGGAGAGAGCTAGCAGGGCTTGGAGTGATCACCGTCCTACATGGGGGGTGAACTCAGGAGCTGCTGGGGCCGGGGGTGAAACAGATGGGCTGACTGGGGACTCCTCCAGCCCCGCACCCCGGGTGGGACGCAGTCCCCGTGGTGGTGCTGTGGGCAGCATGTCGCTGGGAAGGTGCCTGCACAGGTGACAGCCACAGTCCGGAGGTCACCAGCCTCAGCAATGGGGTCGGCTTCGTCCAGGGCGGGGTGGGAGAGTGGGAGATCCTAAGAGCTAAGCTTCCGGAGGAGAAGGGCATTTGGCTCCCACCCGAGGTTCCCAGCCTGCCCAGTGGATTTCAGACTTGCACAGCCCCCCTCCCCCCATCCGCAGCCGGCGTGGAAGCCCATTTCTTGCAGTACATCTCTTTATATACTCCCACGTATGCCCCCCGTAGGTTCTCGTTTCTTGCTGGCCCCTAACTGATACAGTGGCCATAAGGCCCTCGGCCCAGAAGGACGGGATTCCAGGCTTGGTGGCACGATGCATTAGTGGGGTAATCAGGGGCCCCCTCTGGATGTGCAAATTCGACCTGCAGAGGACGGGCCATGCCCCCATCCTGAAACAATGCGTCCTGGCACCGGCCTCTCTGGAGTGAGGGCTCCCTCTTCCAATTTGCACACAGATCCCCAAACCCGGTCCCCCTGAATTGTGTGCCCCTGGGAGGCTACCTTGTGGATGGCTTTAGATGTCTTACTAAACCTTTCTGAGCACCTGCTCCTTACCCGTAAGAGGAGAGTTGGGTCCTCAAAAGGTCATTGAAAGGAATTAAGTGGTAAGATTCATGAAAAAAAGGTTATCACAGCCTCCAGCGCAGGGCCCATGCACATGGTGGTATCTCTTAGTAGATGTGTTTGCTATTCACTGCGTTCGTTTGTTCGGAGTTGTGTTAGTAAGTGACAAAACCCAGCTGCAAAGGGCTTAAACCGAAAAAGGTTCCTCCGTCTGGGATAGAAAGGGTGAAGCTTCAGACTGAGGCTGGGGAATAAGGCACGGTGACTGGTGCCAATCAGCTAGGATGTGCCCCTGGAGCCCCAGAAGGGGGTCAGATATCTGGGGAAACTGGGTGTCAGCCAGTGAGAGAGGAAGGGAAGGGGGTCCGTAGGGTCCACTTTGGCTCCTCAGAGGGCTTCTGTCCCCCAGAGGCTCTCAAGGCAACTCAGGGTGGCAGCAATCCGCGGATGCATTTTCCTCGGGGACAGCACCCAGACGCCATCTTTTGGTCACCGCACGGCTATTTGGTGAGCTCCTCGCTGGGGTCCAGTGGCTGCTTGCAGATCTGTGGTTGAAACCGGGGCAGGGGGTCTGCTTTTCACATGCCAGTGCCCCCACGAGGGCACGCAGGCGGCCCATCCCCAGCTTGCACACAGCTGCTGGGACAGGTATCTGGGGGAGCACGTGTGTCTGGCCACAGGGATCCCACCAAGGAAGACGCTCCCGTCACCATATTTTGACAGCTTGATGCACACCCACTGGGCCCAGAGAGTGGCTTCATTACTAGCCTCACAGCAGGCTCATTTACGGCTTCAGTTTTCATAGAGCAAAACGCATCACAGCAAACTGCTTTTGATGTGGTTTCTGAAGCTACGCGGCCACGACGTCTTGCGGAGTGTAGGTGCTTGGCACGATGCATGGGAACAAAGCCACGAGCCATACTCTGTAGACCAGGGCACCTCAGATCCTGGATCCTGCGTTTGGAAGGATGTGGGGAATATTTTTTGCTCCCTCCTCCTGCCTCCAGTGGGACCAGGTGTGTGCCGTCCGACATGAAATACATGAACGCACGAACGGTTGCCAGAGAAAAAGACTGTGGGGCCACGGGCTGGGCAGAGTTCTACCTTCTCCGTCATTGGAAAGGGCTGACCTCCCACAGAAATCACCACGGCTGCCCTTGGCGCCGCGTCCTCCCCTGTCCTGCTCTCAGGAGTAAAACAAGTTCAGTTCACATCAGTTCGGCGCCCGTGTGCTGAGCGGCTCCCGCACACCCAGCATGCCCTCCGCCCCCGAGGGCTCAGGAAGAGGAGGTTTTGGGGGAGCGGACGGCCGGTGGGGAGGCAGGAGCCCTGTGGCCGTCTTCACGTCCACGCTGTGCGGTCTCGGACGAGGGTGGGCACTTATCAGATATTAGCGGAGTCTCAGTATAGTCAAATTGGAAACAATGACCACCCACTCCCCAGTTTTAGAACTTAGAAAAACAAAACAAAACGAAGCAATAGATCATTTTAAACCTGGCAAAGTTAATCATAAACACTCTGTCATCTCGGGCCAGGGCTGCTCGAGCTAGAAATGCCGAACAACTCCTTCTTGACACATAGCTCTGCTTGAATTATGCAGCGGATTTGAAACGGGTAGGATCTTTGGGAACAAATCCTTTGCATAAAATGCCCCTGCCCTCTACTTTGGGGGGATGTTTAAACACCGTGTTAGCTGTTGCTCGGTTCCTCCATACACATGAGAACGGTCTCATTAGACAAGGTGGCAGTCGGCAGCCGTGGCCTGTGATCTGCCCCGTGCCTGTGTTTGTAAATAAAGTTTTATTGGCACTCAGCCACCCCCGTTCGTTTGCATTTTGCAGAGGGCCGGTTTCCGAGGACTCTGGCAGGTTTGAGTGTTTGCAACAGAGACCGGCTGCCTGCAATGTGTCCCGTATTTGTGATCGGGATCTCCGCGGGAAACCTTTGCGGACTCGTGGAGCATCACAGCGGAAGATGATTCCACTTGTCTGCACCTTTGGGGCAGACTCCCAGTCTCGTGTCACTTGCTGTCATAACATTGAGAACATTCTGGTGCCCTCTGGATGCCACACCGCGTCCGTCTGACCTGCCTCTGTCCAGGCTGATTGGCAGCGGCCAGGAACCTGGCAAGAAGGCAGCGTCTGGGCGGGAGCCGTAGACTCAGTCCCCACTCACTGGATGGCTCAGCGGGTCCACATGGGCAGCTCCTCTGTGCCGGGCACAGTGTAGGCATGTGGACTCAGCCGCAGACAAGGGAGAAAAGGCCCCTGCTCCCCCTGGGCCACATACTGAAGCAGGGGACACATGGTAGACAGAGAAGGCATTAAGATAAGCTCAGCAGCTTCTGCGTGCCATGAAGATGGCAAACGAGGGAAATGGGTTGGGGAGAGACGGGAGGGTCCCTTCCTACCTCGAGAAGGTGCCCATGATGTGCACCGAGAACCAGGCAGAGGCCTGGGAGCTGAGGCTCAGAGTGCACCTTCACTCAATTGTTCTTTGTTGATGTGCTTACTCAATAAGCACGTGACCCATTCCGGCTGCCAGTCATGAGCCAGAATATTGCTAAATCATGACCCCCGTCACCATTCAGGAGTTCACAAGTGGCCTAATGTCATAGTTGGACCAGATTTCTAGGTTTGGATCCTGCTCCACCACTTAAGTGCTGTGTGACACTGGGCAAGTTGCTTAACCTCTCTGAGTCTGGTTTTCTTAACAGCAAAATGGGGATGATCATAGTAGGGCTCAGCGGGCAGTGGCAAGATGTGAAGGCTAAAGGCAGCGCCTGATACAAAGAGCACCCCACCCGGTACGCGGCTTGTGCACCTCTTAGCGCTCACAGCGGGCACATGGCAACACCGCCCAGCATGGTCTCCAGCAGCCCTGATGAGTCACAGCGGAGAGAAGACACGCGAGAGTCAGGACCACGTGGCAAGTGTTCCAACGGAGGACTGGATGTATACAGACAGGGCTGACTTGTTCTGCTTTGTGGGGTAGAAGAGGGGTGTCGGGAGGAATTCCCAGAAGAGGCACCATTCAAGCCGTCTTGGGAAGGTGGACAGGAGTTCTCCAGCCGGAGCAAGGAGGAAGGGAAGGAGGGGAGAAAGCAGCGATTGCCAAGGCCAGTGTCTGGTCTGCAAGCGTCACAGCAGTGTGGGCAGGGAGCGGGGTCCCTAGGGAGGAGTGTGTGACGTGAGGTCAGATGCCATCTTCCCAAGAGCCCCTGGCAGCCATGGGAAGGGACGGGGGTGGATGGTAGAGACAGAAGTGGGGACATCCAGTAGGTTTAGGTCAAAGAGGGTGAAGAAGGAAGGAAGACAGACACGTTCCAGGGGCCCTAAACGCTGTCCAGCTGGTACGCGAGGGGGGTTGGTGAGTGCGTCAGGGATGGGGCTAGACACTGCGGTCCCACGGGGTCTCTGCTGTCCCAAAGGGCGGCCCCAAGCCCCACACTGGGCTCGTCCGCCTATCCTGGCCTGAAGTGAAGCCCGCCCGCGTGGACGCATCTCTGCGTGAAACATCACCCAGGGTCCCAAAGGCCCCCCTCCCATTAATGACCTCTGTGTCGATCACCCCCTGAAATGAAGGTGCTATTTTGGATTGTGGGTTGAGTAAAGTATGTTATCACGATCAACTATACCAGTTTCCCTTTACTTTTTACACGTGGCTAGTAGGGTCCTTCAAACCCACACATGGCTCGCATTAGGTTTCTGCAGGACTGTGCTGATCTAGATAAACAGGCCACGTTTGTTTGTTAAAGGCTGAATCCATGTGCACGGTCAGGCCTGTGCTGTGTTTTCAAGATATTTGAATTGATTAGGGAACCTTAAGTCATTGGAATATTGTCGCTTAAAAACGGAGCTTTCAACTTCTCAAGAAAACTTGGGATGCACTGCAGACCAGGCTGGGGCGACGGGCCCCGCCGCCTGGAGCCCCGCTCTCTGTGGACATGCCCCCCTCCCCTGCCGTGTCCCTCTAGTGGGGCCTGGCCTCTAGGCCGTGTCTGACCCAGATCCCAGGCTTGGGGGAGACTTCCCACTTCTTGTGCGATGCCCCTGCTTCTGGGTTAGACAGTGGGCCAAGGTCACTTGGGAAACAGCCCATTACATGGTTGGGACCGTGAAGGTCCCTGCCTCAGTTTCCCTGCGTGTGATGTGAGCCTAATTACATGTGCAAAGCAGGGGTTGGGAAGTGTAATTACTGTCTGTCTGTTCGTGAAGCCCCATGGCATGGCTGGTCTAAAACCTGCAGGGAGGGCTCTCATCGGGATTTCGCCTTTGCTTCTCGCTCCAAGCGAAGGGAAGGTGAGTCACCAGGCTCCTGCGAGCAGACATCAGCCGGTGCATACGGAGGGCTCTGTGCGGCCGCATAGGTAGTCTCTACCCCTGGACGCCTCCAGCATGCTCGGCCACAGGGCATTTCACCCAAAGTGGCATAATTAATACCCTGACTCCAAGTGCTGCTGTCCTGAGGCCTCGGGACCAGACAGGGTCACTACCAAGCCCCAGGGTCATCTGGCATCTTCCGGAAGGGAATGGCACCCTAACCAGATTGAGCCTCCAGGTGAAGGAGAGGAGGGCAGGTGGGATTTGCTGTCCTGACCCCGGATCCTACTCCATTTGAAGGGTGACGTGGACTCTGTCTTCTGAGCGCCACTTGGGCAGAACGCGGGCTCTCCTGCGGGCACTGCCTGCTTTCTGCAAAGTCGACTGTTGGTGGCGGGCGGGGGGCGGCTGGGCTGCAGGGGGCTGAGCAGGGAGAGGCCCGGTGGGGAGGGGAGTGGAGGTGCCACGGATGGGAAGCCGTGGTGGTCCTCCTGCCTCACCGCTGGCCCTAGGGACCCATGGGCAGCACCCTGCTGGTCCCCGGGCCAAAGACCGGCACTGTCAGAGCAGCTTGTAAAATAGGTCACTCATTAAACCACCCGTCAGCGCGCAGGGATGCTGTCATCAAAGCCACTGCATTTGATGTACAAGTCCGTCCTGGGACCCCCGCGTGGAGGAGACCCTGCTGTGACTTCAGGGGGACTCATACCTGAGTGCCCAGTCCCGCCCTCCCTCAGGAACCATCCTGGGCTCACTGTGCCCTCCTCGTCTTTCCTCCCAACTTCTGTTGTCCCTGTCATCAGGGTCATGCCATTGAGTGTGGCCTGAGATGTGTTCTGTGTGACTTGGACTCTGAAGATGTTAACTCTTTGCAGACAAGAACTCTCTCCCTTGAGTTTTTGTTTTTTTGTTTGCTTAGGTTTTTTGTGGGTGTTTTTGTTTTTGTTTTTTGCATTTCTCTGTGTTGCCCAGACCAGTGTTAGGTACTGAACTAGTGGACAGATGGGCTGTGGGCGGGGTCCACTGGTACTGACCTGACAAAAATGTGTCCATTCCCCTGTCACTCAAACCTTGCTTGGTGGGTGCTGGCTCACCCACCAGGAAGGAGGTGCCAGGGGCACCAAGCCTCGGGGAGCTGAGGCTCCGAGGATGTTGGTGGTCATCCAGGCGGAGGGTACCCAGTGTCTGTGCACCCAGGAGGGGGCCAGACGTTCTGAAGGAGCTTTCGCGAAACTGGCCCTGACCGTGGGCAGTCCCCTGATGTTCTGGGGCGTCCAAGAGAAGTGGACCTTCCCAGAAATTCCTTCCACAATGTTGCCTTAAAAATAAAACACAACTGACATTTTATGATCACAGAATTAATACAGGTTCATACATAAAATGTAGAAAGCATGACATACAGGCCAAGAGATCCAAGTGCAGATCGTCTGGAATGCCCCACCCACAGAGCCCCATGCTCTTGTTCCCTGATGCCTAACCTCCCTGTCTTCGGTTTTTCTGGAAGCCTGTCTCCCATAGTTACGCATGATTCTGTAAGCAGAACCTTACTGTAGATACTTTCCATAACCTGCTTTATTTTTCACTTAGTAAGACATCATGAGAATCTTTCCCCATCACGAAACCTTCCTTAAAAAGATCATTGTGATGGTCGGTCCGTATCCCACTGCGTCATAGTTTTGAATGAATCCCCCCTTAATGGGACATTTAGATAATTTCCAATAGTTTATTCTGGATGTAATTTTTTTAAAGATTTTATTTATTTATTTGAGAGCGAGTGAGCACAAGCAGGGGGAGAGGCAGAGGGAGAGGGAGAAGCTGACTCCCCGCTGAGCAGGGAGCCCGACATGGGACTCGATCCCAGGACCCTGAGATCATGACCCGAGCTGAAGGCAGATGCTTTTACTGACTGAGCCACCCAGGTGCCCCATGGATGTAACTTTTTATCTTCAGTATCATATTTATCACATTTTAGAAGATTGCCCCGGCTTAGGTGTTTTTCTCCCTAAAACGCTTGGTGTCTGGGCTCCCCGCTGTGCAGCCAGAGGTTGTCTTTGGCTGTGGTTTGTGGCGTACCCAGAGCAAACTCAGTCCTGGCTTCAGCTGGCTGTTCATACAGTTCTCAGTTGGGCTGAGAATGTGGGGTGGGGGAGAGCCACACGCCACCCCCACCCCCATCTGGATGGACAGGTTTGCAGAGGTGAAACGGGGTAGAAGGAGAGTGGTGCCGACAGTGACCCAAGGACACACATCGATGTAGTGCCCAGAAAGGAAGCAGAACCACAAGGCCGGCCATCCCGGGCCGGGGCCTGCACCCACGAGGCTTCGCCTGGGACAGACCCCCCACCAACCTGGACAGACCCCCCACCAACCTGGACAGTTCGAAGCCACGTCTGCGTCCTGTTCTCTGCAGCCTGTGACCTACGTGTCAGCCCCTCTGTCCTGCAGGGAGCATTTGGAGACTCTCGGCATCCTGTGGACTAAAGACCAACCATTCCCCACGAGCTGTGCATTTGCAAAATACCTCCTTCCCTTTCCATCCTAACCTGATGCTTTTTACTTTTTACCCTTTGGCTCAGAGGGAAAAACAGTTCTGTACTCAGCCCCTCAGGCTTTTCATGTAAATCTACCACCCGGAGGACCGCCTGGGTGGCTCCGGGGCTTAAGCATCTGCTTCAGTTCAGGTCATGATCCTGGGGTCCTGGGATTGAGTCCCACATCCGGCTCCCAGTTCAGTGGGGAGTGTGCTTCTCCCTCTGCTGTTCCCCCTGCTTGTGCTGTCTTGCATGCTCTCTCTCTCTCTGACAAATAAATAAATAAAATCTTAAAAAAAAAAATAAGTCTACCACCTGAAAAATGCATCTAAAAGATCTGGGATGAAAATTTGTCTCCTAAGACGCCTTCTATCTTTTGTGAAGGAAAAAGGGTTTTTTGGTCTCAAGTTTACCTTAAACACAACTGAAAACAATCTGATGGCCTTTTGGGACCTGTAGGGGGTCCACGGAGAAGCGTGGACACCAGTGCTGGCCTTCCAAGCCCTCCTGCATGCCTGCTTTTCCAGGGACCCTCTAGGAAAGATAATGTGACAGTTTTTTGCTAGAAACCCCTCTTCCCGCGGGGTCAGGTGTGGTGAAGGACTCGGGCAGGCGTGGGGCATCTTCTGGGAGGTCTGCAAAGTGAGGCCCAGCTCAGGGGCCATTCGGCTGTGCTAGGGGCTCCATCCCATCCACCCCCTCACATGGAGAAACTTCTCAGGAGGGACGACAGAGCTCTGAGCAACAGGGTGTGCTTGATGGGGGATGCTCTGCCTTCCTGAGTCCCACTCAGTGTTGGGGTCACACTTGTGCCCAGCGCCAGGACTCAGGTCAGTGGCAGCTGAGGGCATGACAGAGACCCCTGTGTTGCAGTCTGCCCCACGCGTGCCCAGCTCTGTGCACTTGGGTGAGGTGGGTGATCTCTCTTGAGCCTCTAATGAACCTCTCATCTAGGAAACACAGAGCATGGTGGTTCATTCTACATGTTGATTTGGTGATGCTCTCCAGTGATTTCATCAAACCCTAACCCGGTGCTGCTATGAAGGCATTTTGTGGATGTTTTTAGCATCTGCTATTGGTTGACTTTAAGTGAAAGAAATTATCCTCGATAATGTGGGTGGTCCTTAACCAATCAGCTGAAGGCCTTAAGAGCAAATGCTGAGGTTTCCTGAAGAAATTCTGCCCAGAGACTGTGACATAGACATCCCGCCTGAGTCTCCAGCCTGTGGTTTCAGACTTGCCATCTCCCCAGTGCTGTGAGCCAGTCCCTTAAATCTCTTTATTTATCACTCCTCTATCTACCTACCTACCTACCTGTCTGTCCGTCTGTCCGTCCGTCCGCTTCCTACTGGATCTGTTTCTCTGGAGAACCCTGGCGGATGCACAGAGCTAGCGGTTAGGATTCAGTGAGCATTCGGCACTGTGACCAGACACAACGGGACTTTGGTAAATGACAGTGATGAACAGCACCGGGCCAAGTTCATTCCCCAGGTACGGGGCCTCAGGCACACCTGGGGCTTGATCCAGCACCCCCTTGAAGCGGGTGTGGACACCAACTTCCATGATGGCCCCGGCTCTGTCCTGGCTCGACCCCGCCCCTGGCAGAACCCCCTGCAACTCGCCGCGCCTTAAAGCCGCGCCTTCCAGGTAGGAAAAGGCTACAACGTCTGGCCGTTTAAGACACAGCGATAGAGAATGAATGTGACACGAACCTTGGAAAACGATTAACAAAATCATTCCCTAGGAGTGTACGGGCGTCAGAAGACGGGGGTGCTTGGGTCAGGAATCCGTCGAGCGAGGTTCCTGTCTGCCGCGGTGACATTTTACGTAGAATAGGAAGCCTGGTTCTTTTCCTCTGATGATCCCATTGGATCCTGAAATCATGGCTGGGAGTGGGAAGATTTCAGAAGACACCGCATGAGCGCGTGCGAGGGTGCGTTCTGCTCACGGTCCGGCCGCGTGACCCCCGGGGCAGGACGCGCGACCGAGCCACCTGTGTGTTCTTCACGTGCGGTAGCTTCCTGCCCCACCCCCAAGCCAGGCCTGCACAAAGTTTCAGACAAACGCTCTGCCGTATTCTCGTCTGCTCCGTGAAGACCCCGAGGCCAGGTGACCTCTCCCACCTGGGTCCATCCCCGCTCGGGGGCCCGCGGGTTCCTGCCAGCGACTCGTGCTCGGCAAGCTGCCTGCCTCCACCCCACACAGCTCACTGAGGGGGCACCTGGAGTGTCCCCCGCAGAAGCACCTCCTACCCCCACTTTTCTGCACTGGGACTGGCGACGGCGGGCCTACGCCGTTTGTCCCAGCGAGAGCGCCAGCAAGCCTCTAGAGTGGCTCCCTGAGCGCCCATGGCAGGCCAGGCCCAGAAAGCAAACGGCTGTCTTGCTTTGAAGCTGAAACGCACATCTGGGAGGCCAGGCCTGCCTGTTCCGCTCACTTGTCATCACTCGGTGAGGAGCCAGGTCCAGGAGGCCGAACCTGGCCCTGGCAACCCAGGAGGCTGTGTGCAGGCCCTCCCTGGCACACCGCGGCCCACAGCTCGCGGCCTGGGCCGGCGCCGGGCTCCGGCAGCACGTGAGAGAGATTTAGTGCATGCAACTTAGGAAAGCCGCCCCTCGGGCTTCAGCTGAAATAAAAGACAGTATTTCCTGCACCTTGGATGCTGTTTGCTCTCACCCTTCAGAGCAACCTGCCATGTCCACTCAAGTGCAGAAACTTCTCTAATTGTAGTTACCAAACGTGTTAGTTCCTCAGGGCTGCCCAAACAAGGTGCCACCACCAGGGTGGCTTGGAGCAACAGACACTTATTCTTGTGCAATTCGGAGGCCAGGAGTCAGCAATCCAGGTGTCTGCCCCTCCCCCACCACCCGGCATGCTCCCCCAGCGGGCTCCAGGGCGAACCCCTCCCTACCTCTCCCTGCCCCGTTGGGCGCTGGCCATCCCGGCGCCCTTGGCCTCACGCTGTGTCGCCGCAGGCTCTGCCCCGTCCTCATTCTGCTGTGGCCCTCTCCTGCCCGAAGGGCTTGGGGCTCTGCCTACCCCGCTCTGACCTCTTTGTCACTAACCACATCCCCAATATTTCCAAATTAGGGCTTCAGCATCGTCTGTTTGGGGGACACGGTTCAACCTACAGCGCCAAGCTGTGCTTAATTCCACGAAACACAGGCAGACAAAGAGCATGGAGGCAGAGGGCGGGAACGACCAACACTCCACAGAGGGTCCCAGCGCGCATGCCTCGGGCTCTAGCCGAAGGAAACCCCAGCCTTGTCCCTTCAGCTTGGGTTTCTGCCCCACGAGGACAGGTGAGTGCAAGAGACCCTCCGCTGGCGACTGGTCTCCATGACACACATTTGATGAAGCACGAATTTGCTGACAAGGGTCAGTGACGGCTGGTCCAGGGCGGAGCGTGAGGGGCGCTGGGGTCTCTCCCTGCAGGAGCAGTCCCCAGGCAGCGCCGGGCAGCAGTCTGTCTTCCTGTGTTTTCAGCCCTGGGCAGATGGAGTGGAGTTGTAGGGAGTGCCTGGGCCGGGTCTCAGCTTGTTGCTCCCCGTCGGTCAAGACCCACTTGAATTCTTACCTTGTTCATCAGGTTTATTTTCTACCCTTCACTGGATCATAAAGGGCAACTGTGTCCCTTCCCTGGGCGCTGTCCTGGCCCCGGAGGACGGTGACACCAGACCCCAGAGGAAGAACACATGAGTCTCCCAGGGCAGCCGTGACACGTGGCAAAACAGTGACCCACTACAAAGAGTATCCGGGTTTGTGTGGACGGGGCTCCATGGGTCAGGGATGCTCTGGTCCAAGACCTGAGGCCTGGGCTACAGGGGGTGGTGCTTCCTGACCTGGGACATCAGCTGGAGTTACACCGGGGTTGGCGCTTCCCGGACGGGAGCAGGACCCACCAGGTGGGGGCTGGAGCCACGGAGGAAAGGTTGCCTCTGCTGGAGCAGGGAGAGAGAGAAGGATGCTGGCTCCCCCTGCCCCACCCTCCAGGTTTCTGCCTGCCAGGGCCCCCTCTGTTAGAACCAGAAGGCAAGGGAGCCCCGGGAGTGAAGTTCCCTTGGATGCCAGGCAGGGCGGAGAGGGCGAGTAAACACACGGCTCCCGGTTTGTCTGGGGGGCTCTTGCAAAGGCTTTAGAATGAGACGGACAGGGTTGTAGGGTGGACACAAGCGGCAGTCGTGAGTGGACAGTGGGGCTTCCTGGAGGAGGCGTCACACATCTCAGGTGTAGGAAGGAAGAGCTATTGGCCTTTATGACTCCTGGTCACCAGGCATCACCTCCCCTGACATTATCTAGATTTCTCTCCGGGGACCCCAACGCTCTTCTACCACGTCATTTAATCCTCAGAAGAGCCCCCATGATGTCGGCATTCTGATGGTGCCCAATTTACAGATGAAGCAACTGACGTCAAGCTCATCCCGCCGAGATTTAAATGCACATGGCCTAGCTGAAGAGCCCCGCTTTGTGCCTCTCCGGGCTTGTCCTCACCAGCGTGTGTGTGTGTGTGTGTGTGTGTGTGTGTGTGTGTGTGTGTGTGTGACAGCCAGCAGGCACAGCTGACCCCAGCGGAGCTCCGAAGTGTGGGCGGGAGGGGCCGCAGGGCTCTCAGTCACAACACCCTCAACACCAGAGGTCAGGCCCCACAGCTCTAGCCGTCAGCGCCTGCCAGGGTTAGCCCCAAGGCTCCTCAGGGGAGCGAGGCAAACGCGAGGGGTCCAACCACACAGGAACTGGCAGCAGGGAGGAGCAGGTTGGGGGGAGCAGCAGGTGGGGGAGGAGCAGGTGGGGGAGGAGCAGGTGGAGGAGGGGCAGGTGGGGGAGGAGGAGCAGGTGGGGGAGGAGCAGGTGGGGGAGGAGGAGCAGGTGGGGGAGGAGCAGGTGGGGGGGAGGAGCAGGTGGGGGAGGAGCAGGTGGAGGAGGAGCAGGTGGGGGAGGAGCAGGTGGGGGAGGAGCAGGTGGAGGAGGAGCAGGTGGGGGGGGAGGAGCAGGAGAAGAAAACGGACTTCCACCCCAGCCAGTTGGCTGCAAACTGCGTTTCTCCGCGCAGGCGAGCTGTGTGGCCTTAGGCAAAAGGCAGCTTCTCTGAGCCTCTGTGGACTAATCTGTCAAGTGAGGAAAATCGTGATAGTGTCTTATAAGTGGCTGTGAGTATTAAATACGAGAACCAAGCCGGAGAGCTTGGCACATGGTGTCTTCCTCCAAATCACAGACTTGTATCTTCCATTTTTCACGCACAGACTTCTCAGCGGCTGGAAAAGGGGCCAGCTCACAGGCTGTCAGCCAGGCGGACGTGTGGGTCCCCTGTGTTTGCACCCCCAGCCACAGACCAGGTATTTCAAACACTTGCTATCTCTTTCCACCTTGGCTCCTCACACCGATGTCACAGGACTCTTCTGCAGCCAGCATGTTCTGGCCGACGGACACCTTTCCGGTGGGTCTCTGGGGCAGACAGGCCTCCAGCCTGGGGGTCTTCCCAGGGTGGTCTCCAGCTTTTTCCTCTGGTTGTCCAGAATGTGAGTCCCGGCACATGCCCGTGGGCCCAAGGAAAGGCATTTTGTCCTGTCTTGAGGAGGGCCACAAAATTCTGAGATGCTGTTTGAGAACGAGTTGTTACTCCTAATCCTTCACAGGCATTGGCTTTGTTTAAATCCAGATTTGAACCCCAGGAGGCTGGCTTCACCTTCTTCTTCTTCTTTTTTACGTGGAGCCCAACTCAGGGCTTGTACTCGCAACCGCAAGATCAAGACCTGAGCTGAGTATCAAGAGTTGGATGCTTTACTGACTGAGCCACCCAGGCACCCCAACTGGCTTCACGTTCTTCTAACTGAAATTTTCATTGAAATAATTAGAGGGTCATAAAAATAATACAGAGAGAGCCTGTTGATCTTTACTCATTTTGGCGTCTTGCAAAACTGCAGCACAATATCCTGGCCGAGATGCAGACACGGATCTGGCTTCACCGTTCCTCAAGCACAGTGTTCCCACCCCAGCTGATATGCAGCTTTCTCAAGGAAGATGCTTTCAATCCTATTCTGAATTTGAGGCCAATCTGTCCACTTTTTAGTGGTGTTTAAGGCTACTTTATTTTGTTTCAGGCTACTTGGGAAGACCTTGAATGGGGTTGAACAAATCACTGCAAAGATGCCTCAGCTTACCATCCTATCTGGATTGGAACCATTCACCATCTGAGGCAGATTGCATGTCCCTGACTTGAAATATGCCTTGGACCCCAGCCCTCCCATCAGGAGGAGGGGCCCTTCCCTTGAATTTCAGCGGTCTGCGGACTTTGGAGGCGATGTTACATAACTTCTGAGAGTAAGTCACCAATGATGATGCAACTTCCTCCTGGGTCTTTGGAAGATGCCTGTCCCGTGACCTTGGTACCAGACCGTGCTACAGGGGGAGCACCCGGACCAGTCCCACGTAGCTCTTGTGGCCCACAAGCCAGCCGAGGTCCCCGCTGACAGCCAGCCAGCATCCAACCCCAGACAGGTGAGTGAAGGTACCTCCAGGTGATGCCAGCTTCCAGCTGCCCAGTTGCCCCCTCCCCCGCTCTCTGCTGCTGCAGAGCAGAGCAAGGCCACTGCTCACGCCCTATCCCCACCCTCAACCCACAGAACCCATGAGTATCCCAAGATAATGTTTCACGTCAATAAGCCCAGGGTAGTTTCTCATCTGGAGAAACGAGCACCATCCAGCAAGTCTTTCTTGAGCACCTAATATGTGCCCGGCACTGTGTTAGGTGTGGGGAGGTCATGGTGAGGAAACCAGACACGGGTCATGTCCATCCTAGCAAACGCAGATGATGAAAGCCAATCCCAATTTTGCTTCTCTTCATGCCAGGATTTGCTTTTGTTTCTATTTTATTTTATTTTTAAAAGAGGAGAAAATTTGGACTCGGTCCTCTTTGGGCTTTGATGCTCTTGCCAAATGAATTAGCCCAAAGTATTTTAGCCAGGCTGTGCCAACTGAGTGTAGCCTGAGCAGAATTCGTGGTGACTCATGATGTCTTGCAGCACGAAGGGCTGACATCCCGGGATGAACCCGTTCGGGCCTTCGGTCTGGTAGTAGCTGACCTTGAGGGTGGTGGTACCACAGAGACCTACGAGAGAGATGTCAGGCTTGGGTCCGGGGCTCTGAGTCCCAACGGTGCCTCCACCTTTGGAAGCATTGCTGAGCATCTGAACGAGGTCCCTGGGGAGCTGGGAGAGGCTAAATTCCCACTCATGGGAAGGAAGGGACCAGCCTAGATAGCCGTTGTGGAGCCCAGCGGTGGTGGGTGGGAGCTAAGGGGTGGCGGGCAAGCTGAGCTCGGCCAGAGCACCTCTCCGGCTCATCGGGAGTCCTGCCCAGTGTTCCCAGGGCTCCTCTGCAGGCCAGTTGGGGATGGCAGTGGGCAGATGGAAAAAGTCGATCATTTCCCTGGTTTAAGGCCAAGACTTCAGCTTGCACACTCTGTGAAAACAAACCCAGGAGTGAATGCTCCCAGTCCCAGCATGACCGAAAACAGTCTGGAGGCGCTCCAAGAGGACAGCTGCAGGACGGAGGGCTGCTTGCAGAGACACCAGGACTGGGGAGGACCCCGGGGGCCCTGGGCGTGGGCATGGGCAGAGGGAGACTTTCACGTGGGAATAAAGGGGTGGCGACCACATCCACTTCTCGTGCTGGGGTGACCTGAGGGCTCCCTGGGAATGCCATTCGGGGATCTGCTGCTTCAGTGCCCAGAGACACCGCCCTCTCCTGGCAGAGGGTCTCAGGCTGGCCCTCTAGTCAACCAACGAATTCCCGGTATTCCCGGAGCAGACGTCTGTTTTGGGGCTCAGCGTCCGTCCATCTTCGAGTGGCAGTATCCTAAGCTTTCTGAGGCCCCATCCTTCCCTCCCTCACACTCTGCGTCACTGGCCGCGGGTCAGAGCTGGTCCTCTGGAGCACCAGGTCTCTCTGGCCGCGGGACTGGTTCGGCGAGAGGCGCGTGAGCCAGTTCTGGCCAGTAAGCCTCAGGCGGAGAGCCCCCGCTCACACAGGTGCCAGAGAAGAGAAGGTTCTGTGTCCCCTGGGCCTGAGCAGAGAGGATGTGAGCTGGGGCCTTGCAGGGGCCGCCGGGTGGGGGAGGGCACCTGTGGGAATGGGGGCACGTGGAAGGGAGCAGGCCTGGGAGCTGATGTCCACGACAGCGCACGAATCAAACCACCTCCATGCCCGTGAATCTGCACGCTCCATTTGTGTGTTGGTGTCTTAAGCCACGTTGAGCTGGGTCTTAGGGACACGAGTGAGAAAGTCCTGGCTGAAACCACCCCATCTCAAAAATAATAGTGCGTATTCTTCCAAGAGAATGTGCCCCTCGCCCCGGGACGGAAGGGAGAGGCGTAGGTTAGCGTTACCTCCCCAGAGTCTGCGGCTGCTGCAGCATCGACCCTCTTAACCCCCAGAGCTCAGAGTCCAAAGTGGGTCTCGTTGGACTGACGCCAGGGTGTCCGCAGGGCCACGCTCCTTCTGCAGGCCCTCGGGAGAATCCGCTCGCCGGCTTCCCAGCTCCCCGGGCTCAGGGCCCCTCCCTCCGTCTTTGAGGCAGCCCCTCCCTGACCCTTGTGGTCATGTCATCGGGAAAAGCTCTCCGTGGTCAGCCTGGGCCCACCTGCACCTTCTCCATCTCAGGGTCCTTATCTTCAGCCACACCTGCGAAGACCCTCTTGCCGAGGCAGGTAACAGAGTCACAGACTGCACGTTGCAGGGGAGGGCGTCCTTCTGTCTACCACGGTCCCACAAGCAGCGAGCATTTATTAGGCACCTATTATATACTGCACTCTTTCGGGGGAGGCTAAAGGAGCTGTGAACGAGTGAAAAATAAAGTCAAGAAAGATTGGAAGGACGGCAGGTTCAGAGGGTCCCACCACTGAAGGTTTGATGTTTCCGGAATTCTGAGGGTAACTGACTGCTTCCCTCGTACTGACAGGCGCCCCTGGGGCTCGTTTTTTGAAAGACACCTTGGAAACAGCACAGACAGACTGATGGGCCCTCTCCAAGTTGAGTTTTGGGGGGGTCCCTTGGAGGATGCTTTCTCGTAGCTGATTTCAGGCAGCACCCCAGCCCCGTCGTCGCTGACCTGCTGGCCGAGCCCCTGGGTCTCCCCTCTGCCCGCCCTGCAAAGGCTTGTGGTTTCCGGGTGTGGGTGTGACCCACGTGTGGGCGAGAGGGAGACGCCCCAGGAGGGAGTCCCCTGAGCAGCCGGCTCGCCCAGGAGGCGAGTGGGTGCAGCAGACGCCTCCCCTGCGCTGTGGTTGTGCGGAAGGCAAGCTGGTCCTGCTGAACCACCTCTCCTCAGAGGCACCCAGCTGGTCACAAGCCACACACACCTCACCTACCCCATGACCCCTGCGCCGGGGCAAACCCTTGGGTCACTCTCAGTGCCCTTGGGGTGAAACCCATGCCATTTACCACAGTCCCCAACGCCTGCTGGTCTGGCCCCCTCTTAAACTCCTCCACGCTGCCCTCACGGGGCTGTCCTCTGTCCCCCAATCCACCCCACAGCCCTTGCACATGCTCTGCCCTTCACCCCAAGTGCTCTTCTCCCGGAGAATCTGTTCCTGTTCATCATTCAGACCGATTTCCCAGAGCAGCTCAGAGAGGCCTCCGAGACCATCCTTTCTTAGCATTTCCAGCCTCTACCCAGGTGCTTCTTTACACCGATGATCCCTACTGCAACAATCCTGTTGACGTTCACTTGCTGTTTGCCTGCCCCCTTCGCCCCTTCCCACTGGATGTAACTGCCGAGAGGGCAGGACTGTGCATCTGTTTATTTGTGGCTGAGGACAGTGCCTGACAGAGGCAGGAAGTGTCCATGTCCTGAAGCCGGGACGAATCCTGAAGGAGGCCACAGTCACTCTGGATTAGAAGCCAGCCTCCACGTGCCTCCCAACCCTGCCTCCTGACATCAATGACCTTGTGGCGTCCTGGCCACACGCAGCCTGGGAGTGATTCCGCGTGTCTCCAGAGGCTAGCCCACCGGAGGCCTTGCAGCTCTGCCTTGGTGTCTTGGAACACAAGCTTTCCGAGCTTCTAGCCACTGTGGCGGAAGTCCTTCTACCCAAGGCCACGTGTGGTGCTCACGGCTCCTACGGGGCCGGCCTCCAAGCTGTCCCTGCCCAGGTGTGAGTGAAGGCACGTGGGCCTCAGGCACAGCCCTTCCCATAGCTGTGTGCATGATAAAATAAAATGGTTTTTGTAAGCTGCTAAGTTTTGTCCCATAGGGGCTGAAGAGGGAACCAGTCCCCACCCTCCTGGAACTGACCCTGGCCTCGGGCGAGGTTCCAGGGAGGGCATCTGCGGCGCATGGAGCCTGGCAGGCCGCCCCCACCCTCGGGACAGCTTCTGGCCTCAGCAGCAGCTGCAGAATGCGGCCCCGCCCTCGAGGAAGCAGCTCATCCCGAGGCTCCAGGGTTCGCTCCAGGTCAGCCTCCAGTGGCTGCCGGCCTGGGCGCCCAGGCTCAGCGGTGGCAGCGAGGGCAGAGCCCGAGCGCGCCCCCTCCCGGCTCGGCCTCAAGACCACCCCGGGGCCATGGGCAGTTGGGGTGGACAGGAAGGCGGGGGACCCCGCTCAGCGGCACCCGCGAGCACGTGAGGGCGGTTTTCAACAGTGTCCACGAAAAGGGCTGTAGGGAGGTGTGGGCTCCAGGCCGGCACTTGACCTCCTGCCCACCCCGTGGTCCTTAGGGGGCACAGGAGACCCGATGGTGCTGGGTGTGGAAGGCCCGTGGGCAGCTCCTGGCTTTCCAGACCCAGGCATCCAGCGTCCAGGGGCCAGCTCTGCACAGTGAGTGTGTTTGCAGCCCCCTGTCTGCGAAGGTGTGTCCCACCGAGTCAGGCAGCCAGCGACAGAGCTGCAAAGGGAGCCTGTCCCTCCGGGGCCTCTGCCCTGAGGCACGCTCTGCAGCCAGCTGGGCACGGCCGGCCACCCCGCCCGGGCCAGGGCCCAAGTGCCGCTGCTCCAGGGAAGTTGGGGTGTGTGTGTGAGTGTGTATGTGTGTGAGTGTGTGTACGTGTGAGTGAGTGTGTGTGAGGGGCACGGCCTCAGACCCACAGCCCTCCACGGCAGGTGGGATGTAACAGGCCCTCACTCCCTCCATCAGAGGCCACAGAAACCAGCACCACGGCAAAGCAACCTTAGTGGACAGGCTGTGCCAAAGCCAGGAGCAAGCAGCCCCTCCCCAGCACTGACCGTGCGCCAGCAAGGAGGGTGCGGCCGGGCTGGTTTTCCTGGTGGGGACTCCGCCGTGGGGGGGGTGTCAGGGAGGAAGTAGCCCCAACATAGCTGCTTTTTGGGGCAGCTCCTGCACAGGCTCCGCGGACAGACATGCCCCCTTCACCTGCTCCGGGCCCTGCAGGGGTGCTGAGGTGGGGAAGGGCAGGGAGCCCCGGACAGGGGTCGTGGGGTGATGGCAGACACTGACCTCCAGCCTCCAGGGGAGACTCCACCCATGTGCCCACCCCGGCCCCAGATCCACAAGCCCGCTGGACGGCCAGTCCTGTCTGGTGACTTCTGCATGAAAATGAGAACTACGGTTTGTGGGCCGGCTCAAATTCTTTCCTTCCCGTCGGGCTCCTTAGCTGGGCTGGGGGAGCGTGCTCCTTGCGCATCAGCGGGGACTGCTTCCTCCCGCCAAACCAGAAGTGAGACGAGGGCTTCTGCCAAAACTTGTGTGAGCCGCCAGGGATGACGCATCCGGAAATCCACGATGAAGGAATTTTGCGGGAAAAAAAAATCAAAAATCAAAGGGAAGTTTGGGGAAACGGGGCCAGGGGATTTTCCTCGGGTTTCTCCCCTGAGCCGCGACTCCTCACCACCACCCGCCCTATAATCTTCTTGATTAGTTCTGCTGGAGGGCAGCAGGTCAACGCGGCGCCCACTGGAGCGGGGCGGGGGCAGTGGTGAGCGGGAGCTGGGGGTGCCGGGGGGTGGCGGAGATGAGCTTGGGGTCCCGCGGAAGGCCACATCGACCCTGGAGTTTTCCTTGGGGTCCAGACCTGTGTGGGGTGGCACGGGGGTGGACAAAGACCTCCTGTGTGTGTGCAGCCTGCCGGGGGCAGCGTCTGCAGACTGGGACTCTTAGCGAAGGGGACCGGGCCTGCAGGCCACCACGTCCCCGCCGGGTCCTAGTTGGGTGGAGGGGCTCTGTCCCAGCAGCGCTGGTGCTGTGTGAACACGCACCACAGACTCGGTGGCTTCCAGCAGCGCAGCCCGATTCCCTCACAGCTCTGGAGGCCCCAAATCTGGCGTGCGGTTGGCAGGGCCAAAACCAAACTGCAGCCGGCAGCGTTCCCTTGGAAGGCTGTGAGGAGGCCGACAGCTTTTCCAGGCTCCTGTGGCCACCCGCCTCCCCTGGCTCCCCACCCCTCCCTCCTGCGTCCCTTGTCACATCTACTTCCGGGGAGCTTCTTGCTCTCCTAAGGCCCCTGGGGTCACACGATCCGAGCCACCTCGAGTCCCTTCCCTGACCATGCCAGCAGCATCCCCTTTCCCTGACCCACAGGTTCTGGGCATTAGGACATGGACCTCAGACTGAAAACCAGAGCCAATCCCCCCGTTGAAAGGGAGAATTTCCCTGCATCTCTTAACGTGCTGCTTTCCTGCCCACCGTGATGCGGCCGGCGGGCTGTGGGCCAGCCCCGGGCATGCAGGCCCTCGGGCAGCAGATGGGAGTGGGTCGGGCCTGGCCCTCCGCGCACAGCTGCCCCGGCCACCACTGGAGCCATGAGCCCGTCCTTGCAGAGTCTAACCGTCTTGGGGGAATCTCATCTGCTGTTAGGGAATAATCCCGAACAAATGCTTTTCATCAAGGGTCCCACAAGAAGCAACGTCAGGATCAGGCCTTTGAAATGTAAGCGGTGTGACTACTGGAGGTGAGGGGCCCCAGCTTTAACTGAGGCTGCCTGGCAAACAGCAGTTTTCTTGAGGATAAAAAAAATACAAGCACAGAAACCCCAGTAGCCAAGGGGGCGGGCAGGCGGGGCCACCTCCGCTGGACTTCCCAGCCCTGGCCCTCCCGTGGTGTTGGGGGGGTCTCAGGGCCCAGAAGGGCTCCTGAGCATTTCCAGTCTTGCTCAGGTTGAACTGAAAATATGAGAGGCTATTTGCCAGGCCTTCCGTCCAGAGGGGAACATCCCCCTCACCCTTCTAGAACATTCTCTGTAGTCATGGAGATGGTGGGTGGCCTGGCGGGTGGGGTCGCGGAGCCCCCCACCCCCTCATCCTCCTCTTCAGTGTCTTCCTGTTTCCCCCGATGGCCTCGGGTCCAGACGAGGCCTCGGGGGCCAGAGAGGCTGGGGTCTCCCCACAGGGCTGTACCACCCACACACCCCACCACCGTGCCTCTTGGGAGTCGGCGCTCCCAGATGCACCGGATGCTTCCCCCCCGACAGCACGGTCGCATCGGGCTGCGGCATGTGACTGGGGTAGGTGGCATGGACACAGAACGGAGTCTTCGCATTGTAAGCAGCAAATAGCTAGCATTAGGCCCAACAGCACATTTTCTTGAGAAAATGCCATTATTCTTCTGAAAAAAATCCTAATGTTCTCGATTGGATGAGATTACTTCAATGGTCACACTCTTTGAGTTCAGAGAAACAAAAGACACCAGGGTTTAGAGGCCCTGCTTGGCCCAAACTTCATTGCTTAATAGACTACGGTGAACTTCAGACAAAGAAAAGCACCTGACCCCTGCAGGGGGGCAGGGGAGGGGACAGACCCCAGCCCACCCCTCCCCCTCCTCCCACGACCCTGAGATCTTGCAGAAGCACGGCCCCGGCCCAGACCCCAGGGCTGCTCCCCTCACGGGCTGGGGCGCAGGGCTAGAGGGTCTGCCCCAGCAAGATGACGACAGCCCCGCAGGGAGCGGGGGGCTTGGGGGGGCCGCTGAAAGGGCAGCCCGTCTGCCTGCCTGCTCTTTGAAGGCACAAGCTTCTCATCACTGGCTCACCCCCGCTGCTCACAAGAAAGGCACCCGCGGGATGGTGTGAACAGTACGGGGCTGGCCACCCCTCAGCCCAAAGCAGAAGGGGCGGGCGCCCTCCAGGAGGGGCAGGTCGGGGGCCACAGGGGCTGTGCTGGGTGGTGGTCCCTGCGAGTAAAATAGCAGCTGCACCCCTGCGGCCGCTGGGCCCATGGCCGGCCACATGGGGACCTGAGCCAGACCCTGAGAGCACAGTACCACCCCCTCCCTGTCTCTGGTTCCCCATTTACTAACGGCCAGGAGTCGTGCGGGTCACTGGCTCACTCTTGGAGCATCCAGGGAGCCCTCCAGGGCTCCTCCTCCCCCCCCCCCGCCGAGCCCCCAGTGGGGACCTCCCTCCATCCTAGCTTCTGGGATGGGAGAGCAGGCGGGAAAACGCTTACCTCGTGCCGGGCACGTGACTGCACCCACGGTTGCCACCCCCAGGAGCTGCCCGCTCCGTAGAGGACAGTGTTTCAAGGGCGCTTACGGAACAGGAAGGCTTCAACACACTCTGCCGCAGGGAGCTCCAAGGCCTCTTCCCCCAACACAGAGGGCGTCGGGGGAAAGCGAGGCCTGCAGGGCAGTCGTCCTGTGCTTGCCGGGGGCAGGCGTTCTGGGGACACACCGTTGGGGTGACGTCTCCTCCCGCTCGCACACAGGTGTGATGGGAGGGGCTGGGAAGGTGGCCTGGAGGAAGGACAGCAGGGAGCGAGCCAGAACATTCTGGAAGCGGGGGCTGGAGAAGCTTGTGCAATGGTGGAGAACAGGGAGCTGCTTCCTGCTCTCCCAGGTGACTCACAGAAGGCTGAGTCTTTCCGAGCCGGTTCTGTGTTTGAGTTTTACAAACATCGGCTGATGCACGATGTCACATTTGCTCTGGAGGGGAGGCCAGGCTTCTTTCTTTCCCCGGATGGATTTCCTTCCGATCGTTTGCATGATGGCTCGATGCTTTTGCACGGAGGAGCGTGCCACGTGTGTGACATCTGCTGTGAGCAGGAAACCCTCCCAGACAGAGACTTCAGACCCGCTTTGTGATCTCAGCTTACGCAAAAAGGGACAGAAACGCCCTCAGAATTGTGGGGGGCACACTTACTCCCTACAGTATCACTTACCTGATATTAATACTGAAATTAGACTTCCTTCCTATCTTGGCCTCAGGGCGAGAGCAAGAATATCTGTGAAGTAACCACTTGGTGGTAAAGGTAAGTATTTTCCTCATTAACATTATAAATAAGTAGAGTGGTCTTTAGGCAATAATGTCCATCTGCATTCGCTTTGCGCACCAACGTGGCCCCCATCCAGCTCCGAGACAACAGTGATGCAGCAGAATAGCACTCGTCGGAGCCGGACGCACCTGGCATGACCCTGAAGCGGTGAGCGAACCTGTCTGGGCCTCACCCTCCTATCTCGGACACGGCCTTACAGGAAGGTAAAGTGGGAAGGAGTTGTCCCGGGCACCTCCACGTCCTCCATGAGGCCTGCTGCATTTCCAAGTGGATAGCAAGCCCATCCAGGAAGAGGAAAAAGCGAGGAGACGGTCGGCAGTAACCATGGAAATACGGTCGATGCTTACTTTATGTCACACTCGTGCTACATGCTTATTGCATACGCGCTGGCTTATTAGGTTGATGATGACCTTATGGGGTCTTCCTTGTGACTATTCCCATTGCACGGCTGAGCAAATTCAGGCTCAGGGAAGAAGGTGGCTTTGCTCTCGGTCACACAGCGGGTAGGTAGGTGGCAGAGCTGGGACCTGGATGCCAGGGCCGGTGCTCCTCCCCGCCCCCCTCCGCCCCAGCTCACCAAGTTGCCATGCAGGACCACGTGGACAGGCACCCAGAGCACAGAGCATCCAGGCTGGAATGGGAGCAGGAAGATGTGCTCCGCAGGTGCGTGCAGGGGGCCGGGCACCAACGACGGGGCTGAGCGGCGAGCACAGCGAGCATGTGCGGGCCCCAGGCCCCATGCCCACCACACCCTGCACTGCCCGCTCCCGGCCACTGCATGGGCACGCTCCCCGTGCTTGGCCCCAGTATTGCCCCCACCTTGCAGATGAGCAAATGGAGGCCCAGTGAGGCGGAGAATCTTCCAGCCACATAGCACGGGAGGGGCGGTCAGGGTTTTAGTCCCTGCATGGGGCCTTTAGAGACTTTAATTCACAGACGTACCATATGTATGCTCTCTCTGTGAACACACAGAACACATACCTGCATGCAAATGTAAAATACACAACTAACATAAACACACAAAAACACAGAATACATGGAAGTATAAACTATTATATCTACGTAGAGGAGCCATATACCATCACCATTGTGATATGTAAAATTCGGTGATTTTTACTGTGTCCACAGAATTGTCCAACAACCACCACACACATGACAACAGGCCATTACTGTAGTCCATTTATATGCAACGCTAAGAACAGGCAAATCCATAGACACAGAAAAAAGTCAGTGGCCACCAGGGGCCGGTGATGGGAGGGCTGAGCGGAGACTGAGTGCTAATGGCTGTGGGGCTTCTTTCTGGGACGATGGGAACATTCTAACCTGAGGGTTGGACAACTCTGTGAGTGTGGGATCCCTTCTTATGGCTGAATATTTTTCCCTTGGGGGGATAGGCCTCGTTTTGTGTGTCTGGTCATCAGACGAGGGACCCGTGGGTTCTCTGCATGTTTCGGCTGTTGTGGGTAGTGCTGCGGTGAACGTCCAGGTACGAGCTACCTCATGGATGCGCGCTCATTCCTCTTGGGTAGACACCTGGGTATGGGATTGCCCGGCCACGCGGTGCCTCCCGGCCTCTTCAGACCTAGCCACGGCATCAAGCTGACCTGCAGAGAGCCCGCTCCTAAAGCATCTGCTCTCTAGAAATACCCAGGCATCAGACCTACCCCAGAGCAGCGCAAGGTTAGCCGAGACCACACGAGGCTCTGCGCTCAGCCTGGGGCCCAGATGCAGCAAGTGCGCAAGGAATATTCTATTACTATTCTTTCCAAAGCTAGGTCTACCACTGAGAGCTTATTTTTATTAAGAGCGCCCTGAACTTGATGTTTGTGCACCCAACAGAAACGTGTTCTGTGTTCACGTTCATCTCAGCTTGCTTGGGCAGCCTCGCCCCCTAAAGAGCGCCACCTCCTCCGGCGTCCACCTTCTCCTGGCTCCGTACTGCTGGGATCCGCCGGCGTATCTGATCTCTGAAGGTTTGCTTGGAAAAATAAAACGTCCAGGGCACGACGCAGAGACAAAAGCACACGTGATCCACTGCCCATTAATCTCTGTCAGTCTGTAGAGGCAGACTTCAGACATCAGGAATCATGAGACAGTTTTCTCTTACGCACATGCTTCTTATTAAGGGTCTGGTAACTCATAAAAGTGTTCCCTGGAGGGGAAAGGGTAAGAGCGGAGGATCGTTTGTAGGTTGCCTGTATAATATGGAGCTTCTAAAATACAAGTAAATTCTAGGGGCGCCCGGGTGGCTTAGTTGGTTGAGTGTCCGACTCTTGATTTCAGCCCAGGTCGTGATCTCGGGGTCTTGGGATGGATGTGTCGGGCTCGGGGCGGAGTCCGCTTGTCCTGCTCTCTTGTACCTCCCACTGCTCACTCGCGCTCTCGCTCTCTCGCTCTCTCTCTCAAATAAATAAGTAAAAATCTTTAAAAATAAAATACAAGTAAATTTTAAAAACTCAAATTTGCTCCTTAATTCCATGGCAGAGAGGCATGCCTAGCCACTGTTTCCTTTACTGTCATTGTCCACGTGCACAGGGAGACTTGGTTCGAGGAAATCTAGCTGAGAAATAGATCCAGTCTGTGAGCCTACCTGCCCCGAGGATAAACATCCCAGTTGGCTCTAAATTTCTAACCCCAAAGTTGGTTTTAACTCCTCCTTTTTAATTACTGGTGGCCGAGGGGATGGTGGAAACGTGCATGAAACACCTTGGCTACAGAACACAGCTGGAGAAATGTCTGCGTGTATTTTAAAGTATTTAAAAAAAAATTTTTTTTTAAGTAGGCTCCACGCCCAACGTGGGGCTTGAACTCACGACCCTGAGATTGAGTGTTGCGTGCTCACTGACTGAGCAGCCTGGGGTCGCTTGATAACATATTTTAAGAGAAGATGTGCTGGCAACTGGATAGACAGAGAAATCTGACAAAATCAGAGGAGGAGCATGGTAATAGTCAAAAGTAGCTCGTGGGTCCACGGGCATTTGCTGAGTAATTCTTTCAACGTCTGCAGATGTTATAACATTTTTATAACAAGATGCTGAGTAAGGAGGGTCAGGTGCAGTAACGGCTGGTTCTCTTTCTTCTGGTCACAAAACCCTCCCACTCACACGGCTGGAAAGATCAGCGCCCTTTGTAAACTCCAAGTAATAAGGATTCGCAGTGTACGCTTGGACAGAAGATCAGAGGAGGTCTGTGAAGGGCAGCACTGAGGGGTGGAGGATGCTGATGTCTGCAGCTTACCCTAAAATGTATCCCGAAATCAGCCGGCAGGGCGGCAGGAGGGCTCCAGGTCCAGCGCCAAAGGTTGTGGGCGCTGTGGTCTTGCCAATACTTCATTACGTGGTGGGGGGAGCAGAGAGAGGTCTGCCAGCCCCACAGCGACTGAGGGGCAGGGAGTGCAGACGGGGCTCCACGCTGCCCCTGCCCTCGCTGGCTGGGGGGCCTCGGACAGTGGCCATCTGCATCTGAGCATGCTCGCTTTCATCAGAATCGGGAGGAACCAGCGAGAGCCGCACACGCAGGGAACGGAAACCGGACTTTGGGGCCCCAAGAGGAAAGCTGTGTCCGGGACCGCAGTGGTGATGTATGCGCTGTCTGAGCCGCGCTCCGGGCCTGCACAGCTGCCCCGCAGCACCCCCAGGATGCAGTTCAGCAATGCCGCCCGCATCCCTCCTGTCTTCAGTCCTCTGCTCAAGCCGATGGAGCTGACCACCTGAGGGTCCCTTCCTGACTTCCAAGGAAGGGAGCCAGGGGCTCAGCTTGGGTAAAACGTCCCTTCTGGGTCCACTGCTGTCCAGACGGCGGTCCTGCAGACGAGACCCGGGTATTGGTAGCGCACTGCTGCAGCCGGTTCAAGAAAAGGGGGCAGCTGGATAGACGTCCACGCCAGTCGTACCCACTGCATTTATACCATCTGTAAAGATCTGTAAAATAGAATAATTACGGTCTTTCACGAGAGCCCTTGGCAGAGACAGGCATAAGGTAAATGTTCGGAAGTGGCAGCATTACACATCAGTGAGGACAGAGAGAACGCGTGCCCAGACAGCACGACAGAGCCCCCTCCCGCAGGGTATTCCGGTTGCCACGGCTGCGTGACAAGTAGCCCTGAGCCTGGGGGCTTACGGTAGCTGTCATTTGCTCGGCTCACGAATCGGCAGTTTGGGGGGCAGGTGCAGGGGGCTGGCTCCCCGGGCTCCACGCAGCGTGGGTGGGGGCAGCTCAGTGGGGGTGGGAGGCTGGCTGGTCTTGGCCATGGATTGGGAGCTCAGTGGGGGCTCCGCTCCTTGCCCCGGGACGTCTCTGCAGAGCTCCTTGGGCTTCCTCAGAGCACGGCGGTCTCATGGGGGCTTGACCGGGACAAGGTCGCTGGCTTCTTTCAGAGCGAGTGTAAATGCTGCAAGGCTCCTAATCCCAGGGTCTCAGAACATTGCCTCTACCTTGTTCTATTGATCAAGCAGATGGTCAAGGCAAACCAAGTGTCACTCCCCCTCTCGATGGGAGGAGCAGAAAAGGATCTGCAGTCGGTTCTTCTCTGCCACCTATAGTCTAGGAAATGATTTGAGCGATAGACCACAGCCTTGCTCTATTTTGGGTACTTATTCAAATCAGTGCATTTCAAAACCTTCCTACCTTCCAAGCATAGATGTAAAAATCAGTGCTTGGCCTCAGAAGTTTAGGTAGTTGGGGAGACAAAGCAAAGCCCCTTGAAAAGATCTTTTGTTGCACACACTGTAAGTGCAGATTAATCCAGATCAAAAGGGCAGAGCCCGGGGCAGAGATTCTCAGCTCCGGTGTGCACCCGGATAACCAGAGCAGGTTTGTTAATAACATGGATTCCCGGGCCCCCACCGTTGAAGATTTTCCTTCAGTAGATCTGGAGAGGGGTCCAGGTAGCTAAACTGAACAAATTATTTTTCTTTTTGAAAGGGAATATTCAGAAGGGGCAAAATTCATCAGGACCAAAGAATATATAGTAGGATTTCCTCTTTCCCACCTCTGACCCCAGCCGCTGAGCCCCCTCCTCAGAAGGAACTGGATGCTGCTTTGCACTTCTCAGGTATTTTTGCAAACGTGGTTCGGCACACACCCGCACAGGTTTAAATACAGGTGGATGTGTGCATGTGTAAGCACACACACACATGCAGGTGAGCCTAGATGTCCGTGCGTGGAGATGCGTTCAAACTCCGTATGAAAGCGGGGGACATAGGCGTTTCCGTGTCCTCATCTCTACGTACACGGACGTACACATGCACACACACCACCTCTCCCTCCGCCAGCTCCTGTTTCCGCTGTTGTGCACCTTGCTGCTGCTTCCATGTGCCCACACATTTTGGCGAAGGTTCCTTGCCCTTTTGGTGCCCGCAACATGCCACATTGCATGGGTGGGCCCCCATTTATGCTATTCTATCCCTGGCCGGTCTTCGGCCATGATAAATAATGCCACATGGACATCATTCGCACACGGGCAAGTCTGTCTAACAGAGTGTTATTTCAGGGCTGAATACTATGTGCACTTTAAAATTGTGGGAGTTTCAGGCGCCTGGGGGGCTCGGTTGGTTAAGCGTCTGCCTTCGGCTCAGGTCATGATCCCGGGGTCTTGGGATCGAGCCCCACATTGGGCTCCCTGCTCCGCGGGGAGCCTGCTTCTCCCTCTGCCTCTGCCCATCCCCCATGCTCATGCACACTCTCTCTCTCTCTCAAATAAATAAAAATCTAAAAAATAATAATAAAATAAAATTGTGATAGTTTCTGCCCAATTGCACGGCCTAGAGTTGGCACCCAAGCACGTTTGCATCAGTAGTGCATGAGGGAGGGCGAGGCTCTGAGTAACATCCGGGAGACTCCAACGCAGCCAAGCCCGAGAGCCGCGACCCGGGAGCAGGGTGCGGCTGTGGGCGTCTGAACGCCCCGGTGGACGGCAGGCTCCTGGAGGAGGCAGCTTCTGCAGGGAGCTGGGAGGACTGGCTCCACGGTGTCACGTGCGATCCACCAAGAGGAACGTGGCTGCTGGCTTCCCCCAGCGAGTGGGAGCGACCTGGGTGCCCGGGGACTCGCTGCCAGTCAGGACATCCTCCCGCGAAGGTGAGCGTCCAGGACTCGAAGTCCCGGGAGGGTGGACCTTCAGTGCCTGGCCCAGCCACGGAGCCACCTTCGGAGCCCCCGGAGCAAGATCTGTGGTTTATAGCAGCTTTGGCCGCCGAGCGGGGACAGACAGGAGCTTTTCCAATGTCACAGCGGACACGTCCAGGGGAAGTGGCTGCAACTCTTTTATCCTGCTAACAAATGCATTTCTTATTTGCAGATGAAATGTTCTGTGTCTGGAATTGGCTTCAAAGAGACCCAAGGGGTTGATGGTGTGAGGAGGCGGGTAGCACAAGGCCGGCCCGGTCGGCGGGGCGCTGAGGCTGGACGCTGGGTGCACGGATGCCACCCAGGCTTCTCTCCACGACCAAGATTTTTCAAATGTCCCTTAATTAAAGGTTGCAATACTGCTTCTGCTTAAGACACGGAGATGAGTGAAAGTACCTCAATTCTTTGTCTATTTCAAAACCACAATAGTAGCAGTTGGCAATTTTAAGGGACCGTGTTAAACAGAACCGAAAGCTACTTTTAGAGGTGCTGTTCCCCCCCCACCACGTGGTGGACCCCTCCCCCATTTCATCTCCTAAAGACTAAATCCATCATACACGCTCCTGACAGCACCCAGATCCCCTGAATTGGCTATAAGATATTTCAAGGTCTCTGAGTAATTTAATGCCCTATGAAAGTAAAATAAATTGTGTACAAATAATTCAATAAGCTCAGGGAAGTGGGGGGAAAAAAACATTAAGCATGTCACAGATGGCACCTCCAGGCAGGGTTATCAAAGCGAGTTTCATAATTTAACAAAACCATCTTGGCATCACACACAAAAGCCCTCCTGTTTGATCCCTTAATAACACTGCTTAGCACTTTCTGGGGAGCTGGCTTCAGCACCGGAGCTGTTTCCAAGCATTAGCTAATCAATCATCAAAAGATATTTTCCACGCAGGCAGGCAGGACTCGGAATGCTCACTTGACCCCCACGGAAGTGGCCCTGGAAGCTTAGAGGCTTTTTCAAGCTCACGTGGGGGGCAAAGGTCACTGCGGGGGTTGCAGCTAATGAGTTTCTGGTTTCTTCTGTGCCCCTGAGAAGGCCCCTGTCCCCGGTCCCCTCCCGGGTCGCTGCGGGGGCCCCGCCCATCCGGCCAGCTCCCCTCCCGGCCTGGCCTCGGGGCTCAGCTGAGCGGCCTTCCTCGGGACACACCGGCCGCTCATCAAAATAGACTGGTGGAGTCATCGTCACCTCCCCTGCCCTGGGTCTGGAAGTGGGCTGCACGTATGCTCTTCTCTGGAGAACAGAAAGCCTTGCTGGGGACAAAATATCACGCAACCTGCCCCTGAGTTTTGCTCAGCAGCTCCCATCGGTTTCGAGAACTGTATTTTTAAATTTCCGAAGAAATACGTGCACAGGTTGAAGAGGCAAACACCACGCAAGAGCTTAAAGGGAAAAAAAAAAAAAAAAATGCCCAATACTGCATGCAGCCCTTCCCCCTCAGGAGGGGCTTCCCGGCCCCCTCCCCACACTCGAGGGGGGCCTGTACTCGGTCGCTCGTAAGGGCACAGGAGGACGGAGATGGACAGTACCTAGAACTGGGGGCATCTGGAGGTGCCGCCTCAGCCCAGTGATCAAGTGACCCCTTACAGGATGCAAAGGGAAGGTCATGTCACCTCTGTTGTGTCCCCCTCCCCCCACAGGCCGGAGTCCTGAGAAAAGCCATCCGACCAACCCAGGCTGAGGGACACTGGGTAACACCACCGACCAGCACGGTCCCTCCTGCTGACCATCAGCTAAGGTCGTGGCAGACGGGGGGTGGTGGAGAAGCCCACAGGTGCCAGGAGCCTAAGGAGACGTGGCAGGGTCCAGATGGGACGTGGGGGCAGAAGGGACATCCGCGGAAGGCTAGGGGCATCTGGAGACAGGAGCTGCTGTCTTGGCTGTGACAAATGTCCCCCGGGGACCTGGGGTGACAGCGCGGGGAAGCTGAAATGGCGGAGGGAAGTACAGGAACGCCCCGCAACATCTTTTTAAACGATGAACACACTTTGGTTTCCGGAGCAGTTTTAGGTTCAGACTGCACTACGTTGTCCTGGACTATGTTTTCACATTGGCTGCAAATCAAAATGTTTCCAAATGTTCAGTTGGAATGAAATTAAAGGTGAAAGTCCTCCAGCATCCTCCCTCTGGTCTCAGTGCACCGCGATAAGCGTGGTCACCACTTTCTAGAATATTCTTCCAGAATTCTGTGGCACCTAAACAGGTCTTATTTTTCTTCTTCTTCTTCTTTTAAACCAAGTTTGGATCCTACAGTACAGGCTTTTGGTTTCTTGCCTTTTTCGCTTAATCCGTATCTGGGAGGTGTTCTTGTGGAGCAGCAGGGCTGTACCTCCCTGTTTTTTTGTTTGTTTGTTTTGTTTTTTAAGATTTTGTTTATTTATTTGAGAGAGAGAGAGAGAATGAGACAGATAGCACGAGAGGAAAGAGGGTCAGAGGCAGAAGCAGACTCCCCGTCGAGCAGGGAGCCCGATGCGGGACTCGATCCCGGGACTCCAGGATCATGACCTGAGCCGAAGGCAGTCGCTTAACCGACTGAGCCACCCAGGCGCCCTGTACCTCCCTGTTTTTAACTGTCTGCAGGTCATCTCTCCGCAGCTTCCCAAAATTTATTCGTGGCCCTCTCCCAGCAGGTGCTCCAGCAGGCTTTGTTTTTGACTATTGTAACAACACCACCGGCGTGTCACAGAAAAAGTCAGCAAACACAAGAAAGAAAAGGCTTCGCTTTACTCATAATTTAGAAGTAGAAATGCAGATGATGTTGGCATATCGCTTTGGGTCCCCTGGACACGCTTGTCTGTAGCCCGCGCCGGCGAAGGTGTGTGAGGGCGGTGTGACTTCGGCGAGTGCCAGCTCGGGGCCAGCAGGGCGGGCAGTGACTCGGGGACCCTCCAAGAACTTCCGGGAAGCCACTACAAGTCTCTGGAATGTGCTGTTGGTGACACAGGTGTGTTCACTTTGAGAAAATTCTTTGAGGACCACATCCATGATCTCTGCACTTTTCTACATGTTCCGGTTTAATGAAAAGTTGAGGGGAAAAGGTGCCTTGATTTGAGCAGACTCCATACCCATCCTTCACAAGAAACGCTCAGGATGGACGCGGGGTGGGGAGCTCCCAGTGGTGGGGGCCTCTCCCTGGAGGCATGGTACCAGGGCACCCATCATAGACAGGAGCTTCAGAAAAATCCGCTCCAAATCTGAGAATTCCTCGTCATTATACTGTACTTCCTAGATTTAAAAAGTCAGACCAGGGCGCCTGGGTGGCTCAGTTGGTTAAGCGACTGCCTTCGGCTCAGGTCATGATCCTGGAGTCCCGGGATCGAGTGCCGCATCGGGCTCCCTGCTCAGCGGGGAGTCTGCTCCTCCCTCTGACCCTCTTCCCTCTCGTGCTCTCTCTCTCTCATTCTCTCTCTCTCAAATAAATAAATAAAATCTTTAAAAAAAAAAGAATCAAAAAAAATAAAAAGTCAGACCAAATCATGCCTTTATCTTAATTTCTACAAGTGAGCTAACCAAATAAACAACCTACTAAGTATGATTCTCTTTTCTTCCCCCTTTCGCAAAGACTTAAGAAAAAAGCTTTAAAGTTTCAGGACTTGGAGGCTACTCTGGGAAAAAGAGAACAGTGGTGCAAGTTAATAGAGTTGTTGCCTGAATCTCAATAACTTGTCACCCTTAATCAAGGTCAGTAAACTGACCTTTTATTTGGGAAAATCCAAGGTGAAGTCAAGCGTGCCACATCCTCTAAAACCAAACTAAGGACCTGGAGAAAGGCGCTGTGGGCCCCCGGAGGGCGCGATCCCTGAGCGCCCGGAGTCGAGGTGGGCAAGCGCGGCTTTAACAACAGGAAGCAAATGATGGCGCTTCCCTGAGGTACAAGTCCAGGGTCGAGCTTGGGCAGGGACGGAGGGCATTCAGACGGCCGCTCTGCCCCCAGAGGGGTAACAGCAGAGCTGGACCGCAAACCGGTACCCACAAGGGTTTTGGTAAAATCCCCAGAACTCCATCAGTGAACCTCAGTCTCGAAGCCAGAGGAGAGCCCGCATTCTGGTGTCGAAACAGGCAGTGACCTCCTCCTCCATGCAGATGCCCCCCCCCTGCCCGCCACCCCCAATTAAGACCAACTTTTATTTTGGCTGCTCTTTGATAAAGCAAAGCCTCCTCTGATTTCCCCATATTTTTCTGGCTTCTGTGTGTCACACAAGCCTTTTACATTATTAATAAAAGTTTTGAATTGAGTTACTTTGCTCTTGAATATGAAAGGTTCTCTTTGGGGGACTTTGAAACATGCTCGCTGCAAACTTCCATTAAGGCAGTTAGAAATAAAACGTGATCATCTTCCTTTGAGCATCTGGAGTTTCTAAAAATCAAGACCGCGCATGGAACCTGGAGTCATATTTGCACTAAAAGAAAGCACCAGATCTGACTCAAAGAGCTCTCCATTTGGATGTGGCGTAATTAAAAGCTTGCTCTCGTGGGTGTTGCTATGGGCACGGTGTTTGGTGGCGTGTCTAAGAGTCATAAAGGCCGGTGGGGCTGTATCATGGGGGGCAAGGTGATCTGAGAAGGGGTCTTCAGGGACGTGTGCATATGGCAGGGGCAGGTTGGAGGTGGGGACGGTGCATCCAAAAGTCCCTTCGACCTGAATTATTTGCCTAGAGGTGAAGTGGGAAAGATCTCCATCCTGGCTGGGCAAAATCCTAGAGAGGTGGGTGATGGTGCCCAGAGCAGCTACGCGGAATTATTCTGGTGTTAAATATTTCCTTTTGAGGGTGAGTTTTCTTTCCTTGTCTATTGCAACAGTGGTGCCCAGACACAAATGGGTTTGGGGCAAACGACCCTTTTGTTTTCAGGCCGCAGAGACAAGATTCCCGGGAAGTACGGTACAATTAATAACCCCAAACCACACGATCTGGGCTTCTGAATTCCTGCAAAACCTTTTCTGGAAGTTCCGGCCCACACTGCTGTCTCCCTTCACCTCAGACCTCACTGTAACCTGTACAGTGGTGGGCGTGGCTGGTTTGAATTCTGGTGCCACCAACTATCCAGACGGCCTTCCACAGGCCACTTGGCCTCTCCGTGGCTCAGCATCCACGCACGGTGTAAGATCACCTACATTCCAGAGGGTCGTGAGGAAGGCTGCGTGGGGCGGGGCACGCAGGAGGTGCTCAGGAATTAGGAATTCTCATTCTGTCCGTGGTTCTCACTGACGGGATGATCATGAGCCTCGCACCCCACTTAATGCCCACCGCCTGTGGGGAAGTGCGTGCAGCTATTACATTTCATGGACTGGAAGACAAAGCCCCCCTGCCCCCGCCTTGGGGAGGCTGGAGGTGGGGCTGGAGCTGCAGACTTCCGAGACTGGGCCCCGCGGTCTCCCGCTCCCTGACTTGAGCACCACACTAGCACCTCCTGGGGCCAGTCACTGCCGGTCCCTGTCCTGCCTGACATTTCCCTGGATGCGTTGTAACACCCTCGTGAGGTGTGATCCCCCGCCTTCCACACACGGCGGGACATGCTCAGCAAAGTCTCTCTTCACTGTCTGAGGCCCTCGAGCCGGGAAGAGGAGGGTTTCCATCCAGGCGTGCATGAGATGCTTCCACCTGGGGCCTGAAAAATCCCCACCTTCTTGGATCCGGTCGACTTGGCAACTCTTATGCAGGAAGCACGTGGGTGTTTTATGGGGTGGAGGTGGAGGGCAGGGGGAGTTAGAGCCCCCAAATAAAATCCAGGCTGGGCACTGCCAAGGTTCTGGGCCAATTAGAGCCAATTGCAGACTTTTATGCAATCTGACAGTTTCTTGCAGGAGTCTTTCATTACCTTGTAAATCACGAAGTACCCAAGCCTTCGAGTCTGATGGCCTAGGCTTGTCTGGGAGCTTTTGTATGTGTGCCACCATGCCCGACTTCTTTGCCCCGGTTCAGCTGCTACCATCAAACCCTGTCTAGTGTGCGCTTATCTGTATGACCTCCCCCCTGCCCTGTCCCCTCCATGTCACAAGAGCCCCGCAGTAGGACAGGGGCCAGGAGACAGCCCACGGAGGCCCCTGCCACCATGACATCTTTAGAGCAGAGGGCAGGTCGCAGACTTGGCTCTCCGACTCCTCTTCTCTTTGCCTCCTGCCATGGCTGTGCTTCCAGGGCCCGGCCTCCCTTGTCCCCAGGCAGAACCCAGCCGTGCCCCCAGGTGAAGCTGCATCACAACTCAAATGAGGTAGTCTTTGGGGGCATTGCTGTCCATTCTTTAGGACCACTAACTCACCTTTTAGGTCGGCGGTTGCGAGCTCAAATGCTCCCAGGTTCCGCCAGGCAGCACGGAAGATGCCACGCGGGCTCACGGCAGGCGGCCGGGGGTGCCGAGGACGGGTGCACCCGCAAGGCACGTGCTCTGACCAAGGGGCAGCCCCTGCCTGGCGCCACCACACCGCCTCCGTACGGGAAGGCTGGCCTTGGTCAGCACAACGCACCAGGTCCTCATGAGAACCACGAATGTGAACGTTCAATTCAAATCTCTAGACCTCGGAAGCACCAGAAATTCCTACCCCTTGAATCAGTTCTAAGGGTCAAAGGAATGACAAACAGCATTCTGCCCGTCTGCCCGGAAGACACAGCCGTGCCCCGTTTCTCTGGCGTTTGTTCCAATTTGAGCATCTGCTGTGCTTCAGGCATTAGGCGCCGGCAGAGGGATTGTGAGCAAGACGCCTCGGAGGGCCCGTCCGTTCTTGGCGCTCCTAAAGCCCGCTCGAACAGCATCTGTCCTTTTGTGACTGGCTCGGTTCACTCAGCGCAACTCGTTCACTCCTCAGTGTAGCGGTCACAGAATGTCCTTCCTGTTACAGCCCGAATCACGTCCCACCATGTGGATGGACCACACCTTCTGTATCCATCATCCGTCCATGGACACGTGGTCGGCTCTCTCTTGCTGCTCTTGTGGATCATGCTGCCGTGAACACAGGGGTGCAAGCATCGCTTTGAGACTCTGCGTTCGGTTCTGTGGGGTATCTGCCCAGGGGCGGGCTTGCCGAACTCCACGGTAATTCTGCTTATGTTTTTAGGAGCCGCCGTACCGTTTCCCACTGCGGCCTCACTGTCTTACCGCTGCCCCACTGGGGACGGAGCCGTGGCCGGCGGAGTGGGGAGCAGCGGCAGAGCGTCCAGGTTACCTGCCGAGCACGGGCCCTGGGGGCCGCCTGGCTTCAGACGTCTGCTTGCTACTCCTGCCTGAGCTGTGAGGGTGTGCAAGGCATTTAACCTCTCTGCGTGGCCTCAGCCACGGAACGGGCTGGGGGGGGGCGGGTAGCCGCCCCTGGTTATAGGGTTGTCAGGAGAGCTATAAGCTCAGGCTCTCAAAACAGTGCCTTGTGCACGGTGAGACCCATGTACGACTTTGTTCAAGAAAATGTGACCTGCTCTTGCCAAATCGTCCGTATTTTTAAACAGAAGCTGGAAATCTGGAGTTTTTTTTATGTGAAATCCCCTGCTTTTTAAAATGTTGGCCAGCAGTTTGGATTCAAAATAAAATCATATGTGAGCCTGAGAGACATATCTGTGAGCCAGAAATGCCCCTGGGCTGCCCTTGTGCCCCAGAGACGGGAGGGCTGCATGGAGGAGGTTGCGTTTCAACGGAAATGCGATGCGGGCAGCGTTGTCCTGGCAGAGTGAACCGTAAGTATGGGTTGAACTCTTTAAGAACGTACCAAAACTGCCTCAGAGTAGTTGTCAGGGGCTGCAGTGGGCCCCCCAGACGTCTGATATCCGATCCTCCAGGACCTCGGAATGTGACTGTTGGGTGATAGCGTTTAACAAAGATAATAAGGTGAAATGAGGTCACTGGCTCCGACCTGGTATGACTCGTGTCCCTTAACGAGAAGGAATCTAGTCAGACAGATGCGGAGGAAAGACGTCGTGAGGACCCAGGATGAAGGCCAAGGAGAGAGGCCTGAACAGATCCCTCCCGCCCGGCCTCCGAGGGACCCAGTGCCAAGCTCGCACTTCTGGCCTCCACCGCAGCAGACACTGGGGTCTGTGGTTGAAGCCCGCCCCTCCCCGTCGGTCATTGGGTCACACCTGACCCGGCAACCTGATCCGGTAGCCACGCATCGCACCGTCTTATCGAGGACGCACGAGGCCCCGCCCCTCTCCTCACCGGCCCGCGGTTCTTGGGCCTCCCGTCATAACCCTCCTACTGTGCGCAGGGCCGGCTCGGGGTATCACCTGTTGGTTCATCCGCAATTGCCTTTGGTTGGGGTGATAGAATCAAATAAACATAATAGAATTAAACACTCAAATGTGTACAACTGGGCGGCGTTCAGCACCTTTGCACTGTGGGGACCATCTAACGCCCAAACACTTGGGCCATCCTGAAGGAAACCTGGCCTCGTGAAGCAGTGGGGCCCTGCGCCCCTCCCCAGCCCCAGCCGCTGAGCACCGGCTCCCTGTCTCTGGATGTGCCTCTGCGGACACTTCCCGTGCATGGAATCACGTGAGTGGCTCTCCACGTCTGGCTCCTCTCCCTCGGCATCATGTTCTCGAGGCTCATCCACATGACGTGGCCGGATAATGTGCCGATGTGCGGCTGGACGCATCAGGCTCACCTGCACACATCCGCCAGCGGACTGGCGAGCACTGCCTGAGCATGGTGTCCACTGGCCGTTCTCTGGTGACCCGCGGGCCCCAGCCAAATGCTCACTGTGCACTTTGCGTGCCCCTTGGCCTGCCGCCCCCTCCCTGCTGCCTCACTAAGCCTCAAGATTCTCCTCGTCTTTACCGCGGGATCACCACCCCTGCCCCGCAGGTTGCGGGGAGGGCAAACGGGGCTGTGCATACAGAACGGTGCTCGTGGATGCCAGCTGGCTGTGGATTCCCAGCCCAGCTCAGAATTCTCTCACTGGAACACTGGAAGATCTCTGCAGGGTTTCTCCTGTGTGGACATGGCTTGATGCAGTGATTGTGATCTGGGTCACTGGGCCACCGGCAGGGGAGGAGGCAAGCCCCACCCGGGGGCCCTGAGCCCTCCACCGCTCAGCTCAGGGGCACTGCTGTTTTCCTGGCCCTAAGAGAAGCCACGGCCCGGATCAAAGGTGCTGCAGATGGATGCGAGCGAGCTAATGGCTCAGACAAAGTCGTTGAAAGAGGTGCTAACTAGAGCCTGGGGAGGCTCCCTCTTTCCTCCTTTCCTGTGGCGATCAGCCTGGTGGGCGGACAGAGTCAGAGCAGGAGCATTTACTGCTGGTTTGGACACCAAGGGCTTGGTTTGTGATGAGAAAGCAAGTGGCCTTCTCTGGTGTCTGAGTGTCCCAAGCTCTAAAACAGAGCGAGGGAAAGCACTCTTCCTTTTTCTTGGACACGCACACGCACGCACGGACCCACATGCAAATATGCGCACGCACATAGAGACACACATGCACACATGTGCACACACATGCACACAAACACGCGCTCACACCATGCACACAGACACACATTCATGCACATGGGCAAACACACGTGCACGCGAACACGTGTGTGCAAACATGCATGCACACACAAACATGCTCACACTCACACACACACAGACACACACGCTCCTTCCTAGGGCCTCTACAACTAATCTTGGAGATGAACTCAACAATCTCTAAAATAACAAAACACAGTGGTTTTTGTTACTGTCCCACGGCCCTGAAGTCATAAACCAGTGACTCTTTCCCTTAAACTCAGCAGACAGGCCGGGCACGAGAACAGCTTCCGGGGAAAGAGATCATCTGAACTCCGTTACACGGGTGTGTTCCCTTGTGAAAATTCTCCAAGAGGTACAGGTAGGATCAGAACCTACTGGCAGAGTGAAAAGTTAACAAAAGTCTCAAAAAACGCCCTCCCTCCCCTGGCTGGCCCCTGGTGGGATTCTGAGCTCTCCCTCCCTCCCTCAAGCTAACAGGTGTGCTAAGTGCAAGGCCCTGCCTCTCCCGTTCGGTTCGCCTACAGCGTCCAGACCTGCGGGCCGGGCCGCTCTCGAGCTGAGCCGCCCCACCCAGGGCAGAGCTGGGCTGGTCCAGAACGTCGTCCAAGCAACTTCCGTGGTATCCTGCCGGCCTCGCTGGCAGGCGAGCGGCCAGAACAGATGTGGGGAAGTTCGCTTTGTCAGGAACAGACCAGCAGGCTCGCACAGACCCTTTGATCTCACCTCGGAAGAAAGTTATCATCCGTCCCCGAGAATCTCTGCCGTTCGGACATGAAAGACAAAAGGGAGGAGGATGGGAGGGCGCAGGAAACCCAGGGAAACCCAGCGCACGGCCTTTGAACGCCGGCGCTCCCGCAACGGGCTGCCTCGTGCGGCCAGCAAGCTGCCTCAAGGATTTTCCCTTTTTGTCCTTCCTCAGACGGAGATGTGCAAACCCTTGGCTCTCGATGGGGTGGCGGCCCACGCCCAGCCCCTTCACGGGAGGAAGGGGCCACTCTGGTCCTGGGCCGGGGGCGGGAGGGGGAGGCGGGAGCTGTGAGAACAATGGGAAGGTCAGGGCCGGGCTGGGTGGGGCGGAGACCTTCCCTGCTTTGCCCCCTCGCCTGGGAGAGCTGAGGACTGGGAAGAACATCTGACTTTGGCAGCCATGAAACCCTCACCAATCTCTGCTCGGGCCTGATGAGCCCCGGGGCTCCCGGCCTGTCCTCCCGTGCCAGAGGAGTCCGTGCTCTTTGGGGCATTTAGCAGAGCGGGTCAGCAGCATTGTCCCTGCGGCCTCTGGGTGGTGGCACCCAATCTTCGGGCCCAGGAGCCCCGGGTGTGGACGGGACTATGACTTGGAAGTGGGCAGTCAGAGGACGGAGGCCTGGCTGAGTCTGTGTGCCAGTCAGATGGCAGCAGGGGCAGCGAGCTTCCGGGGGCACAGATCCCAGCCTCAGTGGGCCTGCAGGAGTCCACTGGCGCTGCGGGGTGGGGCAGGGAGTGGGGGTCCTCAGTAGCTCGGCTCTGCAACAGGCCTTCGGACTCCGCGAGCTGCTCAGCATCATTCCAACAAACAGCCGCCGCTTCATCGGCCAGCGCCCCCCTGGCAGCCGGGACGCCCCACTGACCACGAACTGGTTGTCACCCTAAAGCACACTCCTGGGTCTCTCGGGCCCCATCTCGCCCCCAGGAGCCTCCAAACCACCCCCTCCCCATGCTCGTCTTCTTAAACGCCCAGTACTGCTCACATCCATCTTTCCCACTGTGGTTTCTCCAACCACACATTTGAGTGTGTCCAGCCTCGCTTCTGTCCTTCACGCACCCAGCAAGGGGGCTGGAGTGCCCTAATCGGCTCAGCGGAGCGGCGTCTACACAGCATGGGGTCTGCACGGCACAGGGAGGTGGAAGACCCGCGTGCACGGCGTGATTGCCCTGGGACGTGGCTCCCACCGCAGGAGAGCGGGGAGGGTCGGGTCTCCATGTCCCCGACTGCAGGGGTCTGTGCCGTATGTTCCTTTACTACGAGACAGAAACTACCCCCCCAGTTCCTCACGTGTCCACATCACCTGCAGCAGTCGCCACGAGAGTTCCCATCTGGTCTTCAAGACCCCACCTCCAGGGCTCTCTGGTGGGTGCAGGTCCACGGCACCCAAGCCCAAGCCTTGTTCGTGGAGTGCACCTCCGCAGGAGACAAGGAAGGGACTGTTTCCAAGTCAGACCCACGGACACTTTGAGGGTTGTCTGTAGAGCTGTCCGGGGTGGTGGGGGGGGAGGGGCAATTGCTCCCGGACAGCAACATTCCCCTGTTGTCATCGGACGAGGAAACCGTCAACAGCCTGGAAGGTGGGAAACGGGCTCTCAGGTCGTCTCATCTGAGGGTGAGGGGCTCCTCATCGTTCCACATGGTGATGCACGTTCATGGTTCCGCTTCCCTCTGCCTTTCCGTATCCTTTGCCCCCTTTGGTGTGAGGCTGCTTTCCTTCCTCCTGGGCTCACGGGAGTCCCCGGGGGGCTCTGGATGCAAATCCTCGGCTGCCAGGTCCCCTGCAGACCCTTCCTTCCCGTCTGCATTTCCCTTTCGAGTGTGGTCCCTGGAGCTGCACAGAAATTTACATTTGGTCGCACCACGTTTTCCATATTCTGTGTTCTGTTTCTGCATGAACACGTTCCTGTAGGCCAACTTTGCTCACGCGTCACACGGCAGCTCAAACTCCGCTTGCTGAACGGACACATGGTCCCCACCAACTGCCCCGTCCCTGCGGGCTTGGTGCGCAGGTGTGCACACATGCGGGTGCATGGGCACACGTGCCGCTTCGCACATAAACGCACACAGGTTCACACGTACACACAACACTCTATTTTACAGAGGAGGAACCCAGTCATGTATCACATAGAACACATCATCGTAGATACAAAATATATCATATGTAACCAGTTCTCCTCCGCAAGATGAAGAGCAAACAGAGGCTGGTGCGGTTGTAACCAGAAACAGAACAGTATGTACTGTGGGGGCGCCTGGGTGGCTCAGTTGGTTAAGCGACTGCCTTCGGCTCAGGTCGTGATCCCGGAGTCCTGGAATCGAGTCCCACATCGGGTTCCCGGCTCAGCAGGGAGCCTGCTTCTCCCTCTGACCTTCTCCCCTCTCATGCTGTTTCTCTCTCTCTCTCTCTCAAATAAATAAATAAAACCTTTAAAAAAAAAAAGAACAGTATGTAGTGTGTATATACACCAATATTCTACCAATGCTGGGTCACGTTTCTTTCTTTCCTACCAGACTTCAGGCCAACAGAAAAATGTCTTTGAAGGCCAAGAACCTCATGAAGTCCTTATAGGAAAACACCCTTGCTCTTAATAATGGCTAATAGTTAATAAGCTCCACGACACCCCAGAAACTCTACAGCACCTTTCAATTATTGGCTTTATTCCACGGACTGCACACCTGAGGCTCCTGGGCGGCCGGGGCGGTTCTCAGGAGAAGGAGCGGCGTGCAGGGTGGCATTAAGCTCGAACCCGGGAGGCCCTGTTTCCAACGTGTGGGCTTCGTCTTTTGATCAGCTTGCCTCCCACTCAGTAACTAAACTTGGGGCCGACTTCTTTTCAAGCTGAGTTTTTAAAGACAACTTTGAATATAATTTTGACTTTATAATCTCTTGGCTGTTCTTTCTTTCTTTTTTTTTCTTTTCTTTTTTTTTTTTTTTTTTTGGCTGTCCTTATTTTAAATAAAAAAGAAGGAAACTCAACCACCTTTTGATTCCGAATGACATTATTGGCAAAATTTCATACCACGCTTTCTCCAAACCCCTTCATTAAAATTCAGAAGCTCCTTTTGACTGCATATCACACCAAACGCCCGTTGGGTGCTGGACTACTCGTTTTCAGGCATTTTAAAAACACAGACTCCTACTTCTGACAACAGGGGCCAGTGGGGGGCTTGCTCCCCTAGATTCTTCTAGTCAATCCTTACAGATGGACAAGGTCAAAAATGAGAAGACTGAAAAAATACTTATTTAAAACTCCAGAAATTAGGGTAGGATTTGGGGTCCTCTTCATAACATAGTTTCCACACATGCCCCATCCCTGTGGTATTTGGGGGGATTGTGTCTTCAGCAGCGAAGATTAAGTGGACTGCATACCCCCCACGGAGGATTTAATTGGCAACAGAGTCAGAACCCACTGATGTGTGCAAAATTCATTATTGTATTTAGGGTTGGAATGCTTGCACGGGCCAGCCGTTTCCCTTTCTGATTTTCCCACAAGTGTTCCAAAAGACCTTGTGTCTCCGTGCCAGAGCGTCAGTCAGCTCCCTGGTGGGGCCAGGTTCCTGACTTATGTTTTTCCCAGTAACCTCCAGGATGAGAGGGAAGGTGTGTAAATCCTTTAGCTTCTGCTATATCCCAGAGTTGGGCAAAGAACGTGCCGGAGGGGAAGAGGAGAATGAACCCTTAGCAGTGGTAACAGCTCTGCTAATCAGGATTTATTAGAATGCACAGGTCAGCTTGGGGCAGGGGGGACGACCCAGGGAAATCTGCACTGGGGCTCCTTTTGGGGTCTGCGAGGAATGTCCAGGTCACACGGGACCTGGTGCGGATGGCCCTCAAGAAGCTGGATGTTCTCATTCCCCATATTCGTCCTAACATGTTGAATCACGAAAAGGAAGGCAGTTTCATGTTTAAAGGTTTACTTTAGTTCTGTCTCTGTGACTATCACGGATGTCTGTTGCTTCCTGGACACAGGACGGCCCCTTACCCCTGTTTGGGTAATAGCATTTTTGGTTAAGGTAGACCAAGCTCTGAATAATAGGCCGCAGAGTCCGTACCTCACAAACTTGGTAAAGTTCATGCCTTATTTATGTCATAGTACAAGCAGTGGGGGGTAGGGGGGCACTCTCCTCCACGTGGTCATCTGGAGACTCAGGCTGAGTGAGACCCCCCCAACCTTCTCTAGCCGGCAGCACCCACCATTCAAGTGGAGAGAGGTCTTGTGGGTGGGTCCCCTCACTTTGCCATGTTCCAGTGGCTGGGCCTGAGGAACGTGGCCACATCTACCTTCAGAGGAGGCTGGGAAGCAAGGAATAGGCATCTCCCAGAAAGAAGGAGGGGAAGATGGATTTTGGAGCACCATCTCTCAAGGAACCCCCCCCCACACACACACACAGTATGCACACTCCGTGGGTCTATAAATCAGGTTGCCCTGCCCCTTCCCATCAAAGGCATGGGCAGCTGATCCAAACTTGGCCAACTGGACTATTTTTCCCATGACTTTTAAACCTCAGTGATATTTGCTGGGACAGATTTTTTTTTTTTTTAATGAAATTAAGCAGGTTAATCCCTGTGACAGTTGATGAGACCTTCAAACTCTTCCTGTTTCTTTTCCCAAGACTGGTCCTCCTGCCTTCCCACTGGTTCTGGGAGCATCTCCTGGAGTTCCATCAAAGAGTCCTTTCTGTTAATTAGACAAAGCTGTTGCTACCGGCAACAAGCAAAGAATGCCCACTGATTGAGGGGGCTGAGCTCTGAGGAATTTGGGTTAACCCAACTTGATAACATGCCATGCGAGCAGAAAGCATCCTGGGGAAGTCCTGCCATATCTGTGTGTCATTCTCAAGGAGCCTCTAGTCTTCTATGTCAGAGAATAAATTGTAGAAATGGGGACCTGGTGTAGTTGAGTAGAAAGGACCCAGCGTGAGACGAGGTATCTGGAAGTCATTGCATTCTGCTCTCAGGAATACAGAATCCTTGGGATTCGACGCAGATCTTGCAGTTATCAAGGTGTGTGCAAACCCTTAAGTTGATCATGTTTTATTTAACAGTAAGATGACCAGTCCACCTCCAATTTTGTGGAGACCAAATGTGGTAGAAGATATTAAGGCATTTCAAAAAAGCACAAATGTGGGCACCTGGGTGGCTCAGTCGGTTGAGCGTCTGCCTTCAGCTCAGGTCGTGATCTCAGGGTCCCGGGATGGAGCCCTCGTCAGACGCCCTGCTCAACGGGTAGTCTGCTTCTCCCTCTCCCACTCCCCCTGCTTGTGCTCTCTCTCCATCACTTCCTCTCAAATAAATGAATAAAAATCTTAAAAAAAAAACCACAAACACAAGTTTGCACAAATGTAAGATGTTTTTGCTCTAAAGTAAAACCAGTAGGGAGCAAATACGAGGGTCAATCAGAATCTGAAAGAGTAAAACAAAACTAAACCCAAACCAAGAAAATTCGCACCTCAAGGTAGAAAGCAGCCTCAGGGCACATATCTCCTAAATCAGGATGGATTTGGGTGGGGGCTATCTGCCAGTGGCACGTGGAGTAAATTTGTCCCCAGCTATTTGCTTGACTTGCAAGGTGTTTGAATTTTTTAAATAGCCCTGATTTTAAAAGAACAGGAAATTTCAAGTAAACATTTCGATTTCTTGCTTTTCTTGTAAAACCTGAGAGTCTGCCACTTTTCACCTTCATCACGTCGTGGTGGGTGACTCCCGGCAGGGGTGGGGTCACAGCGCCCTCTTTAGACAGGGCAACCCTTGGCGCCCAGCCCAGCCTGCGCGTTCTTTAACGTTACCGGGTCAGCCCCTCGAGGTGTTTACCTCTGCAACCCTTGCCTTTGTGGGGCTGTGTCCCTTCACACCTTGGTCTCCTTGCTGTGCTCCAGACAGTCATGTTCAGTGTTTCAGCCCCATTTTAGGTTTCTGCTATCACTCTCCATCGCACCAGCCTCTCCCCCCAGACCCCACTCCTGGAGCCGCAGATGGAGTACCCACAGCATCTGGGTGGCTGGGAAGAGAGCCACACAGCTGGGGCATAATTGTTACCTGGAACCAAATTATTTTTAATGGCTTTTGGAAGCTTCCCAGCCCCCTCCCATCTCCCACCCACCCATGCAGTTCCACAGCCTCTGGGGCAGGTCGGTGCCCTACACAGGAAGCAGTGATGACAAAGACGGGGCTGATAAGCCCAACCAGGATAAACATCAAGGGGGGGGATGCTGGTTTTTCATGCGGATCCAAGGAGGAGCTATTAAAGGCAGGGGATGAAAGGGAAGGAAACTTTAGGCTGATTGTCAGGATAATTTTCCCAAGAGCGAAATCAATCAGCCTCTGAAGACTCGCTTCTCAGCAGCGATACCCTTCAAAGCCAACTGCGAGGGATGCCCGAAAGCAGGAACAGGCAAGCCCCCAGTCCAGGATGGGCTGGGGGGGGGCTCCCCCCCCCCAGCCCATCCTCCTAATTTCTTTAAATGAATTTTCGAAGCAAAACATGTTTCTTTCTCTAGATCCGTTGCAGCATGTTCCACCTGAGCTCGTTCCTGTCTCACCATCTTGAGAACATCTGCTGGGCCCTCATTTGTCCTTTCTGGGCTTGTGTTCAGAGCTGGGAGCTTGAACCAACGGTCAGCCTCCCCTCCTGGCCTCGTGCCGCTCTCCCCAAGCTCCTGGCCGTTGGGTCTGACCACCGAGAGCTTCCTGAGGATCCACCTGACACAAGGCAGCAAATATCTGTGGAGCTATGTGCCAGGCACCTTTCTACTCACTGGGCAGCAGAGCTGAGAGCACGAGACCCCCGCCTGCGTGGGGAGACGGGGATAATCTAGTGGATTAATTGCAGGGGACACATTAACAGTGGTGGGTCTCGAAGTCTTCCTCCCTAGCCGGGACACAACTGGTTTGGGAGCGACGTGCCCAAAGCACTCAATTTCCCAGACTCCCTTGCAGCTGACCAGTCCTGACCAATGAGTTGGACGCAGGTGTTAGTGAGGGGAGTGCTCGTCTAGGACTGGGGGGCCCTATCTGCTGTGCCGGTTGACCCTCACCTTCTGGCTCATGGTTGCCCTGCTCGGTCACCTTGCTACCACGAGGACAAAAGTCACTAATAAATACAGAGGAGTAAGGAGAGAGAGGGAGCCTGGTTCCCTGGGCAGCTCAGGTATTCCTGCTTCCAGAATTCTCCTAACACTAGAAACATAAACTCCTTAGTAAGTTAGCTCATAATAATTACTTCTAATACTCCAGTCCCTTTTATAAGTTCAGATAACCCACCTCTGATTGTAAGAACAAGGAAGCCAGAAATGCTGTTTTGTAAATGGCCGTCTTGTTCTTTGCATCGTGATTTGCTGGGGTTAACATGCTGCTGACTTCCAAATCATTCCTCCTCCAAAACCTTCCGCAGAGCTGGGCGTGGCTGTCCACGAGCATCCACATGTGGCTTCTCCACTATAGGGTGGTCCCAGGGCTGAGCCAGGGCTCTGACGGCGAACGTTCCAGAGACGTAGGAGCCTCGCGGCCTTTTGGGACCCGGCCTCGGGCACCACAGCGCAGCATTTCTGTTGTCCTGCGTGGGTGACGCGGTCCCAGGCCAGCGCAGGTTCAAGGCGAGGGGCCGTGACCCCACCTCTCGGTGGGGAAGCTGAGTCTTCTGAGCCACTCCATCCCCCGAGCTTGCGTCCAGCCATCTCTTCCAGGAAGCCTCTTCTCCCCGCCCGCCATCTTGCTCCTCTGTCCTCCCGGTAACTTTGGCAACACATTCATTTGGCACTCGTCACCACTCTGCCCGATTTTGCGGGTTTGTACGCCTGGATGCCCTGACCTTTGATACCGTCAGCGTTTGAGCCCAGAAGAAATCTCCTGGCTTTATGGTCGCCTGCCCCGAGAGCCACCGTCTTGAGTCTGGATGGTTCTGTGTCCCTATGTCTTCTTTTATCTCCTTTCCCTTGACCCCTCCTGAGGCAATATTTGTAAGCGATCACGGACACGGGTTTTAAGAGGCGAGTGCCTGATCTCACCACTGTGTGGCCTCGGACAAGGGATTTGGGCCCCGGGGGGTCCGTCTGAAACATGGGCATCGCAGGAGGGCTGAGCGCACGCGAGCCCTGCGACGCGGCTCCGGGCGTGCGCTCGTGTGTGACAGGGTCCCTGCCTGTCCCCACCGTCACCCACACAGTGGCCCGCGTGTCTGCGTGCTGCCTTGCATGGACCCAGCTCCCCACGGAACAGCCCTGGAGACAGGGGGTCCGCCGAGTGTGAGCCGGGCCGGCATCCACATAACCGAGGGGAAGGACAAGGGGGTAACAAGAGTTTGGAAAGCAAGCAAGGCCTCGGGAAGTCGGGAGACTTTCAGAGTCTGAAACAAAACAAAACAAAAACAAAGACAGTCGAGTGGACGGTGGGTGATGTCATCATCCTGGTCAAAGGCAGAGGAAATTGTCACCGTGCCCCGGGAAGACCTGAGGGGCCAGCAGCTGGACCTCCCCCCGGGGGGGCCTGACCCGCCTTTCTCCTCCCATTTCCCGGGGCAGCGCCCCACTTCCGCGTGGGGCGCCTCTCAAACGTCAGGTGCACACGCACGCGTGCGGGGCAGAGACGAGAGGCGGGTACCCCAAACTGCTGCTTGTGATCACTTCTGCGTGTTCGTTTTCACGTCCAGAAACAAAGAGCGCGTGAGGGCTTGTCTAGCAGGCCAGCTTCACGGGGTGAAGCATTTCGAGGGAAACAAGGTCATTCTCAGAAAAGTGGGGCAGAGCGTCCAGACGGGTCCTCGACCCTTTGCTGGCCGGACCCTGGGGGCTGTTCCAAACCGGCCACGCTCTCGCTGTACCAGGCGGGGGAGGAACACTGCTGATTGTAAGGGCAGTTTGTTAATACAGAGAACGATGGTGTATCCTTTACGCTTCTTGAAAATCCTGTGTGTTGTTCCCTAAGAGACCCGCGCGTGGATAGCAATCCTACACCAGCTCCACGGCTCCGTGTCCTCTGCGGGGACATGGGTACAACAGCAGAGACAGTAACAGGGCCCCCGGAGACATGACCGAGACACCCAACACTTCAGCTCATGTCCCGTGAGTTAACACCCTGAAACAGCCTGCCTTCCAGAAGTTTCCCGCCTCATCCGCGGCTCTGGGAAATCCCAGAAACTATCCCTCTAACTAGGGCCCAATCCTCCGCCCTCCCCGCTGTCTGTCCTGCCCCCATCCTTTCCCACTGCGCTTACGGTCACACCCAGGGCCGGGTCTGCTCCTGCTGCCGCCTCCCCCTGGTCTCTACACCTCAGGCTCTGTGCGCGCGGGGCCTTTGTGCAAACATCACCTCCTGTAACCTCCACGGTGGGGCCTCCCAGCCATCCCGCCCAGGGCAGCACCCCCCTCTCTCTCTCGCCGCGACAGGATATGGCACATCCTCGCGGCCCTGGCTTCTCCTTGCTTCGTGCACCATCGCCTCCTGCGAGAGCCTTCCTCCTTATCCTCAGCCGAGGGGCACAGGCGGCTTCAGGGGTGAACACGTGACTGCCGTTGACCTAGCTCCTGGAGACTCTGGAAGTCTGCTTGTCCTCAGACTCCCTGTGGGACAGGGGGTGCGCACGTGGCCCCCGAGCACCTTCGAGGAGCACGCGCGTGTTGCGGGAGTTTGTTACACGGCAGTGGGTCTGCGTTCCTAGGACACCCCTGCCCCACCTAGCGAGTGCTCGACACCCCTGGACGGTCCTTTGTGCCCACTCACCCCCTGTCTCTGCCCTTTGAGGGTCCGGTTACCCGCTTGGGGGTTGTGAAGAACAGCTATTACATGACGCATCCGCCACACCCGGCGCAGAGCAAAAGCACCGGCAGCCTGCGATTCCAGGCCAGGCATCCATGGAGCTGGTCACCTCGCTGACCCTGCTGATGACAGAGACCCCTGGGGCCGCCACCCTACCAGGCCAAGCCGGAGCCGCACGCCCGAATCCGCAAAGGCGCCATGCTCTGCCACGCAGCCGTGGGCCGGGCCGTCTCTCCAGGGCCCCCTGTGTCTCCTGGGCCCCGCATGTCCTGCAGCTTCGACCCGCAGCAGCCTCTCCAGGGCCGGACACCGGTCCCCGTGGCCACTCTGAGAAGGACGTCACGCCACCTCCCTCCCCTCCGAGGTTCTCCTAGGCGTGCGAGACACATCTGAGTGCTGGCCGTGCCCCGGTGCCCGCGGGGGACAGGTGTGCGCTGGGAAGACCGGAAGAGCTCTGGGAGGAAGGTCCACAGCTGAGCAGAATATCCAGCCGATACTCTTCTTCAGTTAATTTTGAAAAACCCAAGCCTCCCTTTCCCTCCCCGGCACATTTGCCATCGCGTTGGAAAATGACACTCAGTAAACTAGGATTCTCTTCCTGAACGGAGTGCGCAGAGGCTGCCTGGCGTCCACGCCCTGCCCAGCGCCGAGCTGCGCTCCCGCCGGCTCTCTGCTCTCTCCGTGGCGGCTCCGCTAACAAGCGCGCATCCGGGGCAGAGTCTGCTCCTGCCTGGAAGGTGGGCCAGAGTTCGTCACTGTCGTGGCCGGCCCCGGAAAGCCGGCCTGAACTCACCGTGTGATTGTGGACAGCGTCACGCTGGATCCTCATGGCCGCACTCTGGGGTCGGGGGGCACGCCCCGGGTTTATGCTCATCCCAGAGACGAGAAAAATAAGGTACGGGGTGGAGAGCATACGTGGCTTTTCCACGTCACTGGGCCTGTGCGTTGCAGAACTGGGTTTGAACCCAGAGTGTCTGATTCACACGTGGCACGTGTTGTGCCAACCGGGCCGATCCTGCTGAGGAACCGTCACTTCTCACAGAAACCAGGTGTCAGATGGATGCCTGCAGGTCGTTAGCTCCGCGGCGTGGTGACTCTGATTGAAAACAGGGCTGTTTAATGAAACGGGGACATGGTTAACCCAGGCAGCACGTCTGGACGCCGCGTTGGAAGGATGGCCCCGAGCCAGGCCCGCGGCGTTCGAACCCTGGCTCCACTGGGGACTAAGCCGACTGCGTGGCTGGCTTCCCGTGCCCACGTGGCCTCAGTGTCCCCATCTGTGAACTTCTCGGGACAGCAGCGCCGGGTGGGGTTCCTGGCGTGAGGATTCGGCGAGTGAGTTCGCACCCATTGCTACCGGTGCTTGGGACGGCAGAAGCACTTGGTTCGGCGTGACCTTTGGTGTTTTATGGTCATGCCGGGTGTGCCCGGCACCGTTCTCAGCATGCCGGTAAAGCCTGGACACAACCGGTTGTGTTTTTCGGTTTTGTGCTCGTCACCAGTGTGGGTAGATACGGATGGTTGCCTGCGGTTTGAATCTGCCGGCAGCACGGCCCGGACCGCAAGGGCCTCTTCTCCTCCTTGTAGGGAAGCCACATGCCGTTTTATGTTCAACATAATTTAGCTTCGTAATAAAAACTGAAATGAAGCAAGCAGCCCCGGTTGTCCCGTCCACGTGCACCGGCGCCTCCCATCGCCTTCCAAACCATAGCCTCCACCCACTGGTAGCACCGTGGGGCCGGCCACACACCAATGGCCTTTCCAGAAAGATCTCCTTTCCTCCACGATTACACTCTCACCGTTCCGGAACATCCCTCCTGTGGCTGGCGGCTGGGGTTTTCATGGCACTTGCTCTAGGCTTTCCTGCCAACAAGGGTGGAGTAATGGGAGGTCACCCATCGGCCCCTCGATTGGCTGCGACAATCCACAAACCGCCGCCCCTCCCCTTCCTGCAAAGAGGAGAAACCGGGGGGTCCCCACTCGTGAGTGTCCTGCTTCCTGTGACTTCAGCCACCTGTCTCCATGGCCTGAGCGAAAACATGGGACTCGGGAACCAAAGGGGAAACGTGGAGACAGGCGTCTGACCGGTGCCGTGGCCGGTGACTCGGGTGGCGGTGGAAACCCCTGTGGACGTCCTATGTCCTCAAACAGAGCTTATCTTCAGCTTCGGCAGGGGCAGCCGCCTTTGTCCCTGCGCTGCCGGCTGCACAGGTGCACGCGCTCCACCTGATTTCGCAGAGTTCAGTAATCCTCAGAGTAGGGGTGCAGCCCAGAATCCCATGATGGGGACCCCCCGCACCTCCCTCCCAGTTGCCGTAAGCTTTGGGGTGTGAGCAGCCCTCCCAACGCCCCGTGCTGTGACAGGCGTGTGCACACTCCCTTCCTACCCACTCTTGATGACAAGCAAGCTTGACACTGCTATCTTTCCCCATTTTGAAGATGAAAGATTAAGGAAACAGGTCGGGAGGCTGAGCCGTGCCCAGAACCCCATGTTTGAGGAGCCCCCGAGGCCATGCTCCCTCCTGGGCCCTCCGGGCTCCCGACACCTCTGGACCCTGCTTCCGACACTGGAGACGCCTTTGCTTTGCTCACCTGCTGTCTTCCCGCTCACTCCCTGACACCCACCACAGGGCTGGAGGCTCAGGTGCCCAAGCAGCTCACGGGGAGCGCCCTGACCTCCAGGACCGGGTGGACCAAGGCTGTGTCTGCGCCACAGAAATCAGATTTTTTTGAGGAGTGTGCTGTTCCAGATCCCAGGGACTCACTCTCAGACCTCCTGGGACTCCTCTTTAAAACACATCCTCTGCCCTCTTTATACACCTTTTAGGTTAAAAAGAAAAACCTCCAGGAGCCCCTGGCCAGCTCAGTCAGTGGAGCGTGAACTCTTGATCTCAGGGTTGTGAGTTCGAGCCCCACGCTGGGTAGAGAGACGACTTCAATTAAATACCTCTTCTGACTTGCTCCTGACAGTAATTCTGTGTTGCAGGCGGACTCAATTATTTCTATTCCTATTTAAAGAATGGGGCTGCCCGGAATTAATGAAAGGCATACGTGAAACCGGAACCCTATTTTATTTTATGCCGGACTTTTTTGTTCTGATCAATAATTTGGTGATCGAAATAAAATTGTGAATTGAACCTGTACCCGATTCCTTCTGAACGTTTTAACCAGGAAGAATGAAAATAAAAGACAAGAGAATTCAGAGCAAAGGACAGTTTGTAATTCTTTTCTCTTGGCTCTCATGTGAAACCTGACCAGATCAGGCGGGGCTGGGCTTCCCATCCCTCTAAGGGGCCTGGGAGGGTGTGGAATGGCCAGGGAAGAAGGGACTTTCAGCTGACCCTGGTTTCACAAAACCCTGTGAAACTGGGAGAGGAAGCTGGGACTCTTATTACTCCCCGTTGCTATGTACTGTTGAGCAGGTTGTACACTGCATCAAGGCACCAGGCAAGGAGGCTGGAGGAAGGAGCACTTCTTTCTAATCCACACACAACCACCGTTTGCTGGCCAAACCTTGTTTCAGAGTGGTTGAGTCAGCACAGAGGGGGTGTGTTTTACCAGTTTGACAAACGCCCCACAGAAATAACCCACAGCGCTTCTCCTTTCTCACTTTGAGGGGGGACCTGGCGGGTGAATCAAGCTGGGCATATGGGGAATGCATTCTTGCCTAAATAGAGCTAACCCTTTCTGGCAGGGGTCATGGTGCCATGGCACCATCTGAGGAGGATGGCAGAGATGCACAGGTTTGGGGTACCCGACTTTGCTTTCACCTGAAGAATTAAGACCCTGTCTGCTTCTCCGAGCTCCCCTAGGTACCAGGGGCTCCCTCCATCTGTGACTCCCCGATGTGTCGGTGGTCCCCGTCCTCACGGATGAGGCCAGGTGGCCAACCACCCCTGCCTTTCAGGAGGGGGCTCTCGGGCCCTAAGGTCTGTCTCAGAACTCACACGGCGGGCCAGGCAAGGACAGGGGGCACGGGATATATCACATTCATGAAGAACACAGGCTCTGAAGGTAGACTCCTGACCCCACCACTCGGCAGCCGTGGGCTTTCTGTGTCTCATCATCTCTTCCGAAGACAAACACACAGTATCTCCCATCCCACAGGCTTTACTGCGGTGTGCTTTGATCCCCTCCCAATAAGGGACAGGCCCCACTCCTCGCCCCTCGAATCTAGGCTGGCCACAGTGATTTGCTCATAACTGACGGAACGCGGTGGGGTCTCTGCCTGATTCCGAGGCCACGGGGATTCCACCCGGCCGTCTGAGGGCCTCAGCTCTCCGGACGCTCTCTTCCAGGGGCCTCCTGCTTAGAACATGGCCACCAGGTTGTGGGAAGCCCACGCCCCAAGAGGAGGTGCATGGTGGTGCTGGCGACAGGCCCGGCGGAGCCAGCCTGAGTCACTGTAGCCAGGACTGGACGTCCTGAGACAAAAAGCCTCCAGAAGTTTCCGCTCCTGGCTGTTTAGGTGTCCCCAGTCTTTGAGCCTTGCTGGCTGGCCCCCCGGACATCATGGAACAGAGAGAAGCCATCGCGTCCTGTCTCACTGAGTTGCCGACCCACAGAATCCCTGACCCCAGAAGCCGCTTGCTGTTTCATGGTGCTGGACTTGGGGCGGCTTATCACCCAGCAGCTGACGACCGGCCCAGTGAATAACACGGGAGCTTGTTCATAGGGGTCGTAGTAGGGTGAACAGTGTCCCCCACATCGGCCCACGTTCTAACCCTCGGGCCCCGGGAATGTGACTTTATTTGGGAACAGGTCTTTGCCGGTGTAGTCAGGTTCCGGATCACCCTGCATTTGGGCTGGGCCTGCTGACTTCCCTTCCGGTCGAGCTTGGAGCTCCCTGCCTCCCTGCCAGCCACCTCTGCTGTCCGCCCACTGCGTGAGACCACCGGGGCTGTCTGGGGCGAGCGGTGGGCCAGGCCCCAGCTGCGGCAGGTGGCCCAGGGCATTCGGCCCTCGGTTTCCTGGAGGCCTTGGCAGCACTTCTGAGCACCTCTGGGGCCACAGTAACACCCGGGAGGCGGCCAGGCTGAGCTAACCTCCTCGGCTGGTTTGTCTGCAAACACAGATGCTTATCTGTGTCTGGCGCTGGTGCTGGCTCTGCTGGAAAATCTGGGCAGGTCCCGACGGCCAGGTGGAACTCCACACCCAGCTGATAGCAGCCCCGAAGCTCGGAGGGGGAAAGGCGGGCCTGCCGGGTCGGAGACCTCAAGCGAGCGGGCCTCCCCGCACAGGGGCCAGCCTCCCCACCGGGCCCGGGGGCGGGGGCGCCGAGCCAGGAGCCCCCTCCCTGCTCCGCTCAGAGCCATCCCTGCGTGGGACTGGGCCTGGTGCTGTCCTCCTTACTCAGAAGAGAAGAGGCGTGGAACAGGACTGTGTGACCTGGGGTTGCGTGCACAGACGGGAGGGGCCCGGGCAGACGTCTCCATAAATACCAGCTCGTCATCCTCGGAGCTTTTCCTCCGCTCAGCACCCACTATCTCCTGAGTTGGGACCGTTTTTATGCCCACTTTCTAGGTGAGAAATCAGGTTCCGAGCAAGACCGAGCAGCTCTCCGGTGGGCGGTGAGATCGGGACTTGACCCAGTCTGACCCCAGAGCTCCTGCCCACGGAAGAGAGGATTCTAGAGTGTATCCGCAGGCACAGACAGACAGAAGTATGAGGAGAGAGAGGGGAGGGAAAGATAAACAAGAGGTGGCGGGGTTATCAAACATTTTGGCGGTGGTGATGCTTACCATGGGGGGGGGGGGTCCGGTATAGCTTCCCCGGGGCCCTGGGAACAAGCTACAACAAACGGGGGGGGGGGGGCGGTTAAGAAAACAGAAGTGCGTTCGCTCACAGCTCTGCGTCCAGAAGCCTGGAACCAGGGTGTGGGCAGGGCCGCTCTGCGGCTGTGGGGTGTGCGCTTCCTGCCTCGCCCAGGCGTCCCACGGGCTGTGGCGCGTCCCGCGGGCTATGGCGCATCCTTCCAGTCTCTGCCTCCGACCCCACGTGACCCTCTCTCCCTGCCTCTCTGCCTCCAAACCCCGCCCCTTGGTCTCGTGAAGACACCAGGCTTTGGATTTCGTGCCCACCCTAAAGCCGGGTGATTTCACCTAGAAACCCATAACTAATCACGTCTGCAGAGACGCCACTCCCAAGAAAGGTCACGCAGGCAGGCTCTGGGTGGACGTGAATTTGAGGACTACTCTTCAGCCCGGCATGGAAGTAATGATTCTACAGGCCTGTGGCAAAGATCAAAGTCTGCCTTTCTGCAAATATCCAACCAAATCACGGGCCTTTTTCTCTCCTCTGCTTGATTTTTGGTACCCCTTTGCTTTGGATGGTCTCAAATCTCATCCCTGCGAAGTCCGGGGTGGAGGGTAATGAACTTTTCATCCGTTGGTTTCTTTAAAGATAGTCTTTAAATTATTATGTGAGGCACCTAAGCTACATTCATTTGGAGTTTGTTCAGATGAAAAAGGTCACCGAAACTTTGGTCAGCAGAACAGACGGAAAGGGACCTCTCCCAGCTTTTCCTAGAAAATATTATTGTTTTCTCGGAGCGTCTGAACGCTATTGTCCAAAGTGCCATTGGAGGCCACCACTGGATTGACGTTTGGGGGATGGATGTCGACAGGTTGCCCCAGGAGACCTGCGTGTGAGCTATTCCCAGGCTACTATCCAAAGAAAGTTGTGGGTTTTGTTAATGGTCTTTGAGGCAGTGCACCCCAAAGGGTAGCTGAGAAGAACGTTTCCCACGTGCCCCCCGTCTGTGATTTTAAGGAGGCGATTCACCTGGGGTCATAGGGTATCTCCCTGCAGGCTGACTGCTCTTCGAATCAGTACGTATTCACTAGACATGCCCCATATCCTGACTACAAGCCCAGCTGCTCCCGTGTCCCCCGTGGCTCCCCACGTGAGCTGGCCAGCTGGGGGGCGAGCCAGGGGCCACCAGGCAGTAGGGCAAGGGAAACCCCTTTATGCAGTAAATTCTCCTGGAGCGCTGTCCACGGGAACCCAGGGAGCCTCCTTTGTGCTAAGGTGTAGATTCTGTAGATTGCAAACATAACTGACGTCCGCCATGTGAGATCGCGTCATCCCAGCCGTGGAAATTCCAGAGAGCAACTGTTGACACAAGGAACCCAGAAGCCCAATCATCTGATGCCGTGATGAGTTATGCACAGAGACTGGCCTCTTCTAAGTTAAAACTGTAGAGATGTGCATTTATCTGCCGACAGTTGGATGTAGGAACAAGCTCTTCGAGTGCGTGCCTTCGGATAGCTGCTTCATTGTCTTTGTGGCAAAACCCCCTCTAAAGCGCACCTGTGCGACATCGAGTCTGTTTTTTTAAAGTGTGGTGAGAACATAAAGGCATCTGTGAAACAGTCCAAGCTGAGGATGCTTTTATGCGTTTTGTGATTTATTGCTCAAATATTTCAGTTGTCTGCCCACATTTACTCTGAAGGCAGTTTTTTTGGCAACCGGCTTTTATTAAACCCCTCTGAGGCATCCCAAGTATTTCTCACAGAAACGATTTTTAGACTCCTCATATTTCACTGGTCGGGATTATATTTCATTAAATCATACGCTGACAGCAGCAGATACAACTATAGCATAAACAGGTTCAGGAACGTATACAGGCATCTCTGGGGCTCCGGTGGGAGGAGAGCTGTGGGTGGGGCGCCCCGGCATCCGGCCGCCAGGGGCCAGGGTCCGGACCTCTCTCGGCGGAGAGCAGCATTCTTCCGTCCCCCGTGCGAGTCTCCCCGCCTCCTCCCTCCCACTTCCAAGAGGGAGATGGAGATGCCCGGGCCAAGGGGAATCTAAACCAGTGTCCCCATCTGCAAAAGGAGGCCGAGTAATAGCGCTGGCCTCTCGGGATCACCGTGAGGACGAGATGGGTCAACACGCGCCAAGCCTCCAAGGTCCAGGCACATCGTAAGGGCTCGTGATAAGTTAGCCTGCTGTCGTATTCTGAAATTTAAAGTTTGCCCACCTGAACTTTCTCAGGATGCGCGTCTGTGTCTGTGCACGTCAGCTCCATCTCACAGCTCCCTGCGTCCCGCGAGGTGTAGGTCTGGCTCTAGCTGCGCGCGCAGACTGCCGTGTGCAATTAGAACCGAGATCACAAGCCAGCAGCCCCGGGGCCGAGCATGGCCCACAGGTGTGTCCTCTTTGCCCATATAATATCACACTTCCTTTTTACCTTTGGTTGACAACATTTAGAATTCAGAATTCAGATTTTAAAAAAAGACCTAGAGAAGGGGAAGGAGAGGGAGGCACGAGCTTCCAGGACTAAAAGGCACAGCGGGAGGGAGGTTCGGCAACAATATGGTAATAATGTTGTAGGTGACAGGTGGTCGCTACACTTGGGAGCGCAGCATGACCCCCAGTGAGGGTGAATCACCATGTGGCACACCTGAAACTAATGTAACATGTGTGTCTACTATACTCAAATACTTTTTTTAAAAAAAATCTAGATTTCCAGCCTCAGTTGAAACATTGGCAGATCTGGCATACTTCCGCCAATGGCAGCAGTCGGCCGGAGCCGAGCGGGGCTGCCCTTCCAGGTGCGCCAGTCAAGCCCCAGTTGGCTCCCGTCCGCACAGCTCCACGTTGTCACACCCCAGGCCCACCTGGACCATGGCCCTGCCTGCCTCCAATACACATACATAATGGTTTCCAGCTTTTTCAAGGTTTGAGCCACTTTGCTCTGCATAAATGTTGTCTTGGTCCCAGCAGGGACGCAGTGGCCACATCTGTCACCGGGGTCCTTACTGGGTGAGGACACCTGCACCCACGGTGGTAGCTCAGAGCCGCCCCAGGCAGGACCTGACACTCTTCGCCCAGAGTAGTCATCACTCTCAGTTTGGGCAAAGCTTGTTCTTACGATCAGCAAGGATGACGGGGTGGAATAGGGTAGGTTTGGGGACCGTGGTGATAAACATTAGCAAGTACTCTGCTCCAGGAGGAGATGGCTGTCGGCCTCGAAGGGCCAGCAATGAGGGTCGGCTCGGTCCAGACCTCTGGCCCCGAGGCCGGTGAACGGGGGACCCGCCACACTCCCGGTGAGACGGTAGCTCCCCGCAGCCCCCCGGCCCTCCTCTGCGGCAGCCGAGGAAGAAGCAGCCAGGGAAACATTCTGCTCTGTCTCCTCGATGAGGCCCTGGGCTGGCCCAGGATGAGTTTCCCCCTGAATTAGAAGCCGCCCCCCGCCCCCCGGAGCTCCTCTGTTCCGTCGCCTGCTTCTGTGCGGCTCACCGGCAGCCTCCTCCCTGGCCCGAGAGCCCCACACCCGCGGCCAGGGGCTAACAACGCAGCAGCCCAGGGGAGGGCGGCCGTCGGGCTCGCGGCTGGGGTGCCGCCCTGAGTCGCTGGGCCCGGGGGCGCTCTCGGGATGGGGCGCCTTCTCAGGCCTGCTCCTGCTTACTGAGCATCTCCTGGGCCACGAAATAGGCTCCTGACGCCCTCCGACCTCTCCCGACCGACTAGCGCTCTTGGGGGAACGACGGGCTGATGAGCAAGAGCATCCCGTCCTCACACCACTCCGCGTCCACCGGGCTCCATCCCAGCAGAGAAGGGGATTCGCTCTACGGCTCAGCCCGCACGCATGCAACGCGCAGACGTGTCTTCACTGACCCCGTATCATGCTCTGTCCCACGCACCCCACCCACCCTCTCCCTCCTGTGTGTCCGTGCTGTTCTCTGTGCAACCCCCTCCCAGCACATTCGACACAATCTATTCTATGAACACCTGTTGTGGATGGTGATACTTTCTATCCCCTTCCAACTTCATTCCACCCTGTTCTCATCCCTTCCGCTCTGCCCCCATCAACCCGGGCAGTCAGAGGATTAAGCCCTGACCGCAGTGCAGGAATGATGAACTTGGACAGGCACCAGGATGGGTACTCACTCTGCTCCACACTTGAGAGAACCCAGAAGCACCCACTCAGATCCCTCTCCATGCTCCCGGGTTCAGGTAAGAAACCGCGTTTGGCGTCTAAAGTGATTTCGCAAGTGCAAATGGGTCACCCTTTGTGGCTACCCCCCTGCCTCTTGGGGGTGTGGAACCGAGTCACACCCAGGCAACGCGAATGTTTAAATGTACCTCAGGTTTTCAAATCCCCTGTTAGCATCTGTATGCTTAAAAATAAAAAATACTAGGAATTCTCCAAATTAAATTGGTCCCAGCCTCTCTCAATCTCCAAGATGCCCTGCCCTTCCCTACATATCTTCTGTAGCTCCCTGCTTCCCCAGGAGAACATGCAGTCTCAGGGTTTTGCTGCATAGGATCCTCTGTGCCTGCCCCCTCTCCTTTCTGTCTCCCGACCACACTGCGGCTCAGCCCTGGCCCCTCCTGGCTCCGCACTCCCCCCCTTTCACGCTCAGGGACAGCCTCTGCCTGAAGCCTCCATTAAAGTGAGCACCCAGGGGCCCTGAGTCCCAGACTCTGTGCTGGGCACGGGGAGGGCGCAGTGATGAGGGAGCTCAGAGCCACACTAAAGAGTGTTCTCGGTTGATAACACGTTTACACGGTGCTTACTTCCTAGTGAGCGTGTATCTCTCGTGACACGTTACGTTGGCAGTGAACCTTCGATACCTGAACGTATTCAGGTATCTCTCATGACACATCACATACACCTGCTTCCTGAACCCTCAAAACCATCCCATGAGGCAGGTGCCGTCATTGTTCTCACTTTGCAGGTGAGGACACGGAGGCACAGAGAGGGTGAGTCACTTGTCCGAGGCCACACAGCTTTTGAGGGTCAAGCTGGAGTTATACCCCGGCAGTTGAGCACACAGCCCATGCTCTGACGCATTTACTTGAAAACTGGGGTCTGCACCCCGAAGAAGCACAGAGTGCACCCCAGTTGTATGCCAGGGCATCTTGACTTGACCTGTGCGGTCAGGAAAGGATTTTCTTTGTCTGTACCGGTGCCCAAGGTCCATTCCATCTACACACAGACCTTTCCAGATCTATTTCTCAGACTCGGATTCCCAGCTGCCTCTTTCATATCCTCCCTGAGATCCTAATAGGCCTCACAGACTTTACCTGTCCCCAAACAAATGCAACGTCTTCCCCAGAACCTGCTCGTCCAGGCTTGTCCCCGTCTTGGACCAATGCAACCTAGTCCTGAGTCTCAAAGTCACCTCCTCCAGCTCTGTCCAGCACGCACCACCTTCCCGCTCCTGCCGCCACCCGCGTCCCTCCCCAGCGCCCCCCAGGCCTGACTGGGGTCCAGGCTTCCCTGTTATGCTAATGAACACAGCCAGACACATGCCACATGCTACATGGTTCCATTTGTATGACACGTCCGGGACAGACGAGTCCATCCGACAGGCCACAGGCGGTGGTGCTCCGAGTCCGGGGACGGGGCGGGAGAGAGCGTTCCATGCATGCTGGGGTTCCCTTTAGGATGCTGGAAGTGTTTGGAACCAGATAAAGTGGTGTCCGCACAACATCGTGAATGTGCTAACTACCAGTGAATCGTTCACGTTGAGTCTCATCTCAGTACAAACGCTCAATGGCTCCCCATTGATCTCAGAGAAAAACTCAAGCCCCATCATGCTCACAGGCTCTGACCCAGGTCCTGCTGCGCCTCCCTCTGCAAGGGTCTGTCCCTGGCCCAGCAACGCCCCGTCTGCCACAGGGGCCTCAGGGCTCCTCAGACCAGGGTGCTCCCTCCTCTGGACTCCAACTTTCTCTTTCATTTGCTGGAACTCCCCCTCTGAGTGCCTTCTTGGGGACCCCTCGCCCCCAGGACATCTGTACTGACATCTCACTTCCCTGACCACGCATTTAAAATGGCAAGCCTGTGGGGCATTCCCCACTGGCTCCCAGGCTCATTTCCCCATAACGCTTCCCACCACACTGTGATGCCCTTCAGTGAGACACCTTGCTGTCTGGCTGTTCCCCCACCGAACGGCACGTCCCTAAGACCAGAGATTTGGGTCTGCATTTTATTGTTTGCCCTGACTGCTGGATCCCCAGCATTGAGGTCAGGCCTTGGCAAGCATTCTGTGCAATGGTGAGATAATAAATATTTTAGGCTTTGCAGGCCACACGGTCTCTGCTGTTACGATTCCATTCTGCTGTAACTGTAGCTCAGAAGCACCCACTGATGGTCTGTTGATGAGGGAGGGTGGCTGTGTGTCAGTAAAACTTCATCTGGGGACACTGACCTTTGAATTTCATATAATTTCCACGTGTCACGAAATATTATTCTTTTTTTTTCTGACTATTAAAAAATGTAAAAATAATTCTTAGCCGGTGGGCCCTGTGGGAACAGATGGGCACTGGATATGGCCCACGGGTCTAGTTTGTTGACCCCCGATCTGAATCAGTGAGTGACCCAGAGTAGGTGCTCAATTAATATCAGCTGAAGGAGTGACCGGATGGATGAGGTGACTTTAGGTCTAGGATGTGAGCCATAGGAGGGGTTCGCCGGGTGAAGGGGAGAGAAGCAGTGGTGGAGGTGCTGGGAAAGCAGGCAGCTCAGGCCGGGACCTGAGGGCGCTCCCGGCGGCTGGAGCAGGGAAGGCCGAGCGCTGAGGATGAGGGTGGAGAACAGGGAGGGCCTTGGCATGTTCGGTGTGTCTGTTGCGATGACTAGCGTCGATCTGGAGCTGGCCTGCGCCGGGCGCCCTCGTACAAACCTCAAGGGTCACTTTCTCCTCCAACGCTCCAGAGGAAGCACCACTCTTACCCTCAACAGACAGGTGTAGAAATCCAGGCAGAGATGTCAGGTAACTTGCTCAAGGTCATACAGTTTGTAAGAGGCTGAGCTGAGATTGAGACCCAGGCAGCTGCTTCCAGGCCTCTCGCCCAAGCATGGGGCTCTCATGGTTATGTAGGCTTGTCATAGATAGCAAATAAAAAAAAAAAATAGGATGCCCAGTGAAATGCAAATTTCAGATTAACAATACTGTTTTAGTGTAAAGGATGTCCTATGCAATATTTGGGACACACTTATGCTAAGATTTTTTCCATCGTTTATCTGAAATTCAAATGGAACCAGACGTCCTGTGTTTTATCTGGCAACTCTGTGGCAGAACACAGCCCTACATACAGGGGAGCCCGGTGGACGCGGAGTGGTGTGAGGACGGGATGCTCTTGCTCATCAGCCCGTCGTTCCCCCAAGAGCGCTAGTCGGTCGGGAGAGGTCGGAGGGCGTCAGGAGCCTATTTCGTGGCCCAGGAGATGCTCCGTAAGCAGGAGCAGGCCTGAGAAGGCGCCCCATCCCGAGAGCGCCCCCGGGCCCAGCGACTCAGGGCGGCACCCCAGCCGCGAGCCCGACGGCCGCCCTCCCCTGGGCTGCTGCGTTGTTAGCCCCTGGCCGCGGATGTGGGGCTCTCAGGCCAGGGAGGAGGCTGCCAGTGAGCCGCACAGAAGCAGGCGATGGAACAGAGGAGCTCGGGGGGGCCCGGCTTCTAATTCAGGGGGAAACTCATCCTGGGCCAGCCCAGGGCCTCATCGAGGAGACAGAGCAGAATGTTTCCCTGGCTGCTTCTTCCTCAGCTGCCGCAGAGGAGGGCCGGGGGGCTGTGGGGAGCTACCGTCTCACCGGGAGTGTGGCGGGGTCCCCCGTTCACCGGCCTCGGGGCAGGAGGTCTGGACGAGCCAACCTTCATCGCCGGAGGCCCAGATATGGAGTTGGGGCTTAATTGTGTGGCAGTAGGTAGCCACGGAAGGTGCTCCACCAGGGGTGACACCGGCTGTAGGACCAGCTGTCTGTGCATGAGTCAGATTTTCTCAGCCCACCAGGGCCTTCGTGTCTTAGTAATATTTCCAGCCCACCCCAGGCCCAGAGGAAGACCTAACAGCTTCATATTTATTAAGTGATTCCGAAAGGCTGCAAATGCGCAGTCCGTGTGGTGTCTGTTCGCCTTGAAAACACAGAACATTTGCATGGTACTGTTTTGAGCTCGCTGGGGGTCCCCAGGGTACCTTGCAAACACACTTTGGGAACCAGGGCTCTAGGATCCTCCAGTCCGGGCTCTGCACTCACTAGCCCTGTGTTCTGGAGGAAGTCAGATTAACCACTTGACACTCCACCGTCCTCTCTACAGGGGGTGGATATGAGTCCCCATCTCATAGGATTCTGAGGTAGAACAAGTGAAATCACACATTTAAAGATGTCAGCAGCGGCCTGGCCCCTAGCGTGTGCTCCACGATCACGTCGTCACCATCACGGGCCTTTGTGCAGTGCACAACCTGCTCAAGGGGACAGGGTGACTTGCAAGGAGGCTCTGCATTGGTCTGTGGTCAGTGGGGATTTGCACTAAACCAAGGAGCTCTGCAAAGTTCCCTGAACCCGAACAGCACCCGGTACAGCTGCAGCCCCAGGTCCTGGAGAGATCACGGGACTTGGGCTGCCCCTGGGACCCTGCCGGCCAGCAGGGAGGCCACGTGTGAGGGCGCTGGGATTTGATGATCGATGCCTGCATCCCACCGAAAACCAAGGGAAACTGACTCCCTGGGGGTGTGCAGTGGGCTGGGCTCTCGTGTGTGGCCAGGGTGGAGAGCCCCAGTCACAGCGATTCCCACAGAAGTGCTACTCGGCTTCCAACCGTGTGCAAGCGCGGTGTGCGCGTCGGTGATGTGCCCCTGCACGCCCAAACCCACGTCGGGGTCTCTCCTCTGGATCCAGAGACTGCACTTGGGGGCCGGACAGCAGACACACTTTGAATTTTAATGGGAATGCCAAACTGCCCCCCGGGCCTCTGCTCGTCAACACTCCTGCCGACGAGAAATTTCCCCAACACTTCCTTCATGCGTGATAACATCAAACTTTGATTTGGGGCCCATCTGATGAGAAGAAAATATGGCGCCAGTTAAGAAAGAAAGCTGTAGACTTTACGTACCAGTTTGGCAAGGTCTCGGAGATGATTGTTGAGAGAAGGAGACAAGTTGCAGGGAACAGAAGAGCATGCCACCGGCGGATGGAAGTGGGTTGCGGGACTGAGTCACAAGGGGTGACTCAGCTCGGGGCACCTCCCCGCACCGCGAGGTGGCCAGGGTGCGTCCTGCAGGGAGGAGCAGGGGGCCCCAGGGGCACAGGGGACGGTCAGAGGTGCTGTCCATGCCCGGAACGTGTTCACTGCTTACAAGGAGAAGGGGTTCAATTATGTCATTAGAGATTAACTTTTTAAAAGCTTACGGGAAAGTTACAGAGAGACACGACTATGTGTGAACGTGTATATAGAGAGAGAGAGAGACAGCAACGTAGTACGTTGCTAGGACGTGACCACTGGGGGTGCCTGAGGTTGGGTCTACCCAGGAATTCCTGAACTAGCCTCAGTATTTTCCCACAAGTCTGAAAGTTTGCCAGAATTACACATGGCAGAAATCCTGAATAGGCGGGTCTGGTTCCTTTTGCCCCCGGCAAGCAGTCTGGGTGGGCTCCTGCACGGGGTCTGCAAGCCCCAGGGAAGCCGAGGCCCTGTGGCCCCGTGGGTGCGAAGCAGAGGGTGGGCTGGTCACCGACCTCCCCATGCACCTCAGCCCTGCCCGCCCGGGGCCTCTGCCCTGTCCCCACTGAGGACAGAGTGACTTCCTCTTCAAAGCCCATCCTGCTTAAACCAAAATGCCCCCCGGGACCGAAGTTCAAAGCGACGCTGGGAAGGGCTGTTTGGTGCCAGTGTTTGGCCTAGGGATTTGAGGGATTACAAAGCCCCGTGTTGCAGACTCCGAACTGGGGGGCCTCAGGTGCGAAAGGCCTTTGAACACCGTGAGCTCTTTAGAGGCCCAAGCAAATTGAGGACAAACCAGCTGGGCTGCCCAGGAGGGGGCCGGCTGTTGACCCTTTCCTTCCAGTCTTAGGAAAACAAATACTTGATATTCCAAAGGCTGAGTAAACTCCTTAAAAGGATCTCCAACTTCCTGCCTTTTCAGGAAGCCCTTGGAAGCCTCTAGCTCAGCCTCCAGGGAGCAGGGGGATGGCGGGGACCCAGAGCCACGGAGCCACGGAGTCTTCCCGGAGCAGGCCTGCTCCCCTCACGGCCGCCCTGAGTGCACAGCTCAGCCTTCAGTCCCTCCCGACACGTGGCCGGTGGGCTGCGCTTCTCTCCTGCCCCTGAATCGGCCTCGTCCCGGCTCCAGGTCAGACCTGGGATCGGGCCTCGGGAATGTCCGCCTTCCTGCTTTGCCTGCCTCAGGCCACTTCAGGGCAAGACGCAGCCCTGGACACCTGCTTCTGTGGACAGCCCTGCTCCTTGGAAAAGCGGACGTGGGCGTCTTACTGGCCCCCTCCAGTGAACACTTCCTCTTCCCCACCCCCCCGCCACCCCCTCTGCTGCCACTTATGTCCACAGCAGCGCCAGATGCGCTACTGTGCACACCACCCACCGCGGAGGTGAGTGGAAACCGCCCCTCACTTCCACGCATTTCCCATTAACTGTGCTCTCTGGAGGCCACTGAAGTTCAGGCGAGGATGGGGCAGCATCAGCACTCAGGGACCCGGCGGTCCGGGGGTGCAGGGGAGACAGGGCTGGGGGGCAGCAGGGACCATGTTCATGGGGAAAATGAGAATCTGGGCTCCAGACTAGCTCTAAACTTACGTTTTCCCAGCTGTTGGACAAGTCAGAGCCGTGAGTAGGTCTGAGTGTGCAAAAGCATGCACGTGTGTGCCCAGAGCCCTAGCACAGGAAGCTGATCACAGCCGAATGGCCTGGGGGTGGTGGGGGTCTCTCTGGGCCTAAGTCACTTTCTCCAGCAGATCCAGTGGTGCCCGTGGGCTTTTGCAGATTTTTTTCTTTTAATTACAGGATTAGATAATTTTTGTGGGTCCCTTCCTGCTACAACACTCTTGGAGCTCCTGAGCGAGGTCTGAGGCACATGGGCTCACAGTGGATGCTCCCAGGAGACCCCGAATAGCCATGCTTTTATTAGGTGAGTGCCACGTGCAAGATACTGGTCTGGGGGCCAGAGACAGGCAGCCCCTACTCAGTCGTGGCCCGCCGTGGTGGCGTGGAGCGTGCGTGCATCTGACCAGGCTCCCGATCGCCCCAGGGTGCAGGGATTTCGTGAGTGTGTCTGAAAACACCCAGTTTTTCAATGCTGCCAACTCAAGTAATTTTTTTTAACGCCCAGTGGACCGAGCGAAACACATGTGTGGGCCAGGGGCGGCCTAAAGCCCCACGTTGGGACAGCTGGTCGAAGCAGAATCCGGCCAGGGGAGAGAGCAGTCAACAGGCAGAGGGACCGGCAGGTTCAAAGGAGGGGAGGGCTTCCTCCGCGATCCCCACGCGTATTTTCATTCATTCAACAAACATTTGTTCAGCCCTACTAGGTGATGGCCACTGTTTATGGGGAATTTGCATGTGTGTGTGCATGCGTGTGTGCATGATCTCATCTATGCCCTACAGCTGCCCCTACACGTCTTGTTTTCGGGGCCTCATTTGGCCCCTGGCAGATGCTTCTGTCCAGGGTTCTTCCCCTGGATGGCCGGCCTGGGCTTCAGTGGAGGTGGTCACTGGCGGAGTGAGCTCTGCAGAGACCTCCGAGGGTAGACACAAAGGGATCCCGAGAGGCCCAGAGGAGCTGGAGGGGTGGCGGAGTGGGCCCGGAGTGCCAGGGTCTCCCCAAGTGCAGGAACAAAGGGAGCCTAGCAGAAAACTTCAGGGCCAGTGGCCACCTGCTGTACTGTGCAGATGCCGCCACCTGCTGGCCGGCGGGGACACTGCAGCAGGCCGAGGCCGCTCGCTGCCCCGCGTGTCCCGGGGGAAAGCCCTCTCCCTGCCCCCTCCTTTCTCACTTGGCGGGCCGGCCAGGCACCTTCCCGCACGCTGAGGAGCCACACCGACGTGCACGCTGGGGGCAGGCGGCAGAGTCCGGAGGCAGTGAGCGCCTGCTCAGAAGAACACGCATGGGTGTGAACTTGGGGCAGCCGCGGCTGGGGAGCTCACGGCAGGTGCACACACATGTACGCGTGGGCGCTGGCTCGGCACCGCCCGGGGCCTGGACCCATGCTGGAGCGGCTGCGCGCCCTGGAGACAGACTGTCCGCTCCTCCGTGCCTCAGTTTCCCCTTTCAAACCGGTTGGGCGGCTTGGAGAGTGGTGGTGGGGTCCGTGCTTAGCTCGGGCTCGGTCCCGCAGTGACCGCGCAGTCAGCGGCTGTGGCCTTCGTGAGGCTCAGCAGCTACTCCCAGGCTCCGTTTTACAGATGGGGAAACCGAGTCTCAGTGAGATCAAGGGAACGGCCCAAGCCTACGGCGTTAGGTCACCGGGCGGAGTCGGACAAGCCGCCAGCTCTCACACCACGCATTTCTCTGACCCCCTCAGGCTCACATCCAGATGTTTTCCTTTAGAGGCACTTCTTCCCTGGTGCGTGGGCTGTGCCCCTGGGGTTTGACCCCAGAATGAAAACTCCAGGAGGGTGCGGGGTCTGGTCCGGAGATTTGCTGGCAAGCATGGAGTAGCGGGCTCTCTGGGGGTGAGTGTAGCTGGGTCACACGCACGCACACAATCATACACACGCGTACACGTCCACACGGGCACGGGACGTGATAAGCTCTGCTGATACCAGGGTGTGTAGCTCATGATGCACAAAGAATATATGACCTACAATCCTATTTATCATAAATTCCACCAGAGAAAGTACATTCTCATAGAATTCCGTTCATTTTCACCAAACCCTCAAATATTAGCCAGTCTCTGGTGGCGGTTGCCACATGAACCGTGACCGGTGTTTGCACGCATGTTGGTGAGTGAGAGGGGTGTAGACCAGGGGGATGCTTCCTGGGCTGCAGGCTGGGTGGGACACCGGGTCTGGGCGGGGAGGGCACCTTGTGCTCCCCAGGCTCCTGGGGTCTCACCAGCTGGGGGTCGGGGACCTGTGCCATGCTGGCGCTCCCCGGTTGGCCGCCAGGTATCCGCTTGGCTCCCCTACCCTGCCCACCCCACGGGCTCCTTTCACCCTCTCTGCTCCTCCACGCCTTCCAGGGAGACCCTGCCCACTCCTCCCATGCTGTTAATGAGCTGGGGACTAATTTGGGGAGCTGCCCCCTGCTCACAGTCTGGAGGTACGGATGCAGTTAAGAGACCTGGGTGCACCAGAGGGACCGCAGATGCCCTTTCTGCCTGAACAGACTCAGCCCCCAGGCGGGAAGGCAGCTGAGAAACATTCTCTGAAGGGAGCTGACCCCCTCTCTGCCCCCAGTGAGAGCTCTGCCATCCCACTGTTGGCTCGCCTGGGTCAGAGGCCCAGCAATGCCAGCTTCCCCAGCTCCCTCCGTGCCCCCTGCAGGCTGGCAGGCCCGTGTCCCACTCTCTTTCTTCTCTTCCGTTCCTCAGATATACCAAGCTCCTTTCAACCCCAGGACCTTTGTGCCTGCCGTGCCCTCTGTCTCCGCACTAGCCCCACCCTCACAGGGCTTCAGGGCAGGACCCCCGCGGGTTTAGGTGCCCGTTCTGGTTGCCTCTGCCCCCTACTAACTCTGGAAATGTCTGCCGCCAGCGAACGTCCCGTGTGCAGGGCGCTCCTCTGTACGAGCACGCGGGGCTTCCCCACAGGGCTCCTGTGCCCACTAAGTGAGCCAGTCCAGGGGAAGGCTCAGAGAGGAGCAGGCGCGGGGTCAGTGCTCAGCCAACTCCTTGTTTTTATTGTGAAGCCGCTCCATGCGTTCTCAGAAATCAGCGGAACCGGACTACGTGACACAGAATGAACTGCTCTACAGTGAATGGTCGAGTAGCATCTAATACATTCACAGTTGTCTCAGCACCACCTCCTTCTGGCTCCAGAGCGCTATCGTCACCCCCAAAGGCGCCCCCAGACCCGCGAGCCGCCTCTCCCCGTTCCCTCCCGGCAACCACCAGCCCGCGCTGTCTCTGTGCATCATCACCCTGCAGCGCTCCAAGAGACGAGACCGCACACTGGGGCCTCGGTGCCTGGCTCCTTTCACCAAGCTCATGTTTGCCCGGTGTCCCACCACGAGGCCCGTCATCGGCCCCTCCTTCCCCTTCATGGCTGAATAGCATGCACCGTGGGGCTGACCACGACTGTCGCCTTCCACTCCTCATCTGATTCCTGGCCCGCGGCTGCTGTGAGCGGTGTTGCTATGAATGCGTGTCTACACTATTTGAGTGCGTGCTTCCAGGTTGGGGGGGGTCACACCCAGGACTGGAATTACTGGGTTGCATGATGATGCTGTGTTCAGCTTCTCAAGGAAGCACTGAGCTGTTCTCCACCACATCTGCACCGTTTCCCAGGCCCGCCAGGAATGCAGGCGGGTTCCCTGTCCCCACACCGCCCCCCCCAACATGAGCCGTTCCCCTGTCACGCTCACGCTGGTGGGTGTGGAGTGCTGTCTCACGGGAGGCTTGATCATTTCCCTAATGGCTTCATGGTGTGCAGCATCTTCTCATGTGCCTGTGGGCGCCTGTTCATCTTGCAGGAGAAATGTCTGTTCAAGTCATTTGCCCATTTGTAGCTTGAGTTGTCCGTCTTTCTGCCCAGGGCACTCCCGCCAAGTGAGTGGGCTACCTCCGTGCTGCACGTCTGCACCAGCCTCCGTCCGGGGCGCCCCTGAAGGACTCCAGCCTGGGGTGTTCACGTGCCCGGTCTCTTCCGCTTGCCCCGGATGCCCGAGTCCCATCTGGGGAAGCCCGTGACCCTGCTGGTCTGCAGACATTCCTGGGGGCAGAGAGCGGCGGTGGTGTTACTAACCTCGTCTGTGTCTCTCCCTCCCCCAAATTGTGAAACTGTCTAATGATACCCTTCCGGCAAGGCTCTCATCATAATGGGCTGTGTTAAGCCCAATTCCCAGACAGGGAATCCGAGATACGGGCTGCTTCGGAACGCCTTCACGTCCCAGCGGCTCTCGTTAAATCGTTAATATTTCTAGGTGCTCCGAGGTGCTCAGATGAAAGGAGCGGTGTCAGGCAAGCATGTCATTATCTGGATCATTAATTCTCGAGACAGGACACTTTCTCATGCCTCTCTCTGATGGGGCAGGTGCGGCGACATGCCCAATCTCAAGGCTGCCTTGTCTCTTTGGTTCCCACCCAGAAAGGTTTTATTCTTGTCTGATCCAAACCACTGATGCTCCCTACAGGATTGGTGAGACCTGAGAAGCCCACTGCAGGTCACTCACCAGTTTGCATGAAGACAGACTAGAGGCCTTCAGCGGCCAGGAGCGCAGGCTCCTCTCTGGAGCTCAGGGCTCCACGCCAGCCCACCGCACGGGGCCGGTGCCTCTGGGAGACTCCGTGGCACTCCTCACCAGCGTTCTCCTTGTTTTCATTCCCACAGTCTTCTCTCTGTGGACTTAAAAAACCATGCATGCCAGGCTCTTGGTTGATCTGTGGATGTATATGTGGGTGTGATAACCAGCCATTGCCTCTCCTTCTGTGTTTGAGACGGAAATTCGCTTGGGTGCATGTCAGCAAACAACATGGAGCATCTGCCATGAGCCAAGCCCGGGAGACAGCGGGCGTGGGAGGACAGGTGAGCGTTCTGCTCTCATGATGTGTGTAGTCTGACGGGAGGCAGATGGTAAAGAAGCCCGTGAACACAGGAATGGGCATGAGGAGTGCCGTGCAGGACTCGACACAGGAGTGGGAGAGGGCTTAGGGCTGCACCGTCAGCAGAGTAGCCGTGGAAGAGAAGACATTTGAGACGAGACCTGGATGATAAGAAGGAGCCGGACACGGGGGTCTGTGGAGAAAAGTGTTCCCAGGAAGATGGAACAGCAGGTGCGCAGATCCTGGGGCTGGATGAGTTCGGGGGATTGAAGTAACAGGCAGAAGCCAAAAGGGTCACAGGACAGGGAGGTGGACGGTCGGGCAACAGCGACGTCATTCAGGTCGGTGCGGTGTTACAGTTTTGCCATAAGGGCTACCGGAGGTGTATCAGTCCGTTTTTGCTGCGTAACAAGCAAGCACCAAGTCTCTGTGCTTTACATCAACATACCTTATTTTTCTTGCTCCTGAGTCTGCAGGATATTGGGGGTCGACTGGTTTCAACTGTGCTGGGCAGGGCTTAGTGCCTGGCTGCAGGCTGTGGGTTCAGGCGATCCCTGTGCCTCCATCTGGGATGAGCCTGGACATTTTCTTCCTACCGTGCACGGCTGGAATGCAAGAGCACAAGGCAAGTGTGCAAGCTCGTGGAAATCCCTGCATGCATCACATCTGCTTTCTTCCATTGGCTGGAGCAAGTCACATGACCTAGACCAGAAGAACAGGGCCAGCAGTATGAAGCTACTCCACCCAAAGAGAGGGAGGTGATCTGATCTACCAGAGGAGGTCGTCATACCTCAGACCCGAATCCTGTTCCTCCCAAGAGGCTGTGCTGCTGGGTGTTGTGGCTTCGGACACACTTGCTGAGCTGACCTCACACATTCCTCAGCACCATGTGCTGTGCCTGTGTCTCTGCCCCCTCGTCTGTTGGCCCTACACAAGAAAAAGTGTATTAGGCACCTGCTGTGTGCAAGCGTGAGTGTGTGGATGGGTGTGCGAGAGTGTACAAAGAAGATTCTCTCCTTACACACTTGAGATAGAATTGGCCAAAAAAAAAAAAAAAAAAATTCCAGTGGATGGTAAATACTCCAAAATCGGCGTCAGACCCTGACACTTAAAACATTTTTGCAAGTAGGAATTTTTATTGTGGTAAAATAGACCTAACACAAATTTTACTTTAACCATTTTTAAGTGTCTGGTTTAGAAGTGTTGGGATCCGTCTCCAGAACTTTCTGTCTTCCCAAACTGGAACTCTGTCCCATGAAACTCTAGCCCCCTGGTCCCTGGCGCCCACCATTCTACTTCCTGTCTGTATGAATGTGAGTCCCCTGGAAACGTCCCAGAAGTGGAATCACATGGCAGCCGTCCTTCTGGGCCTGGCTTCGGTCACGCAGGCTCACGTCCTCCAGGCCCCCCCATGTTGTACAGGTGTCAGCGTCTTCTCTTCGGGGCTGATCACATCCCAGTGCGCGGATGGACCTCATTCTGTTTATCTGTTCGCCTGCACTGCTTCTGCATTTTGGCTGCGTGAGTAACGCTGCTGGGGGTTCAAGTCCCCTGCTTTGTGCATGTCCACTCAGAGGGGGATTGCTGGATCATATGGTGACTTGGGTTTAATTTTCCAGGACACCCCACCCCGTTCTCCACCGTGGCTGCACCTCTGTACCTTACCCCCAGCGGTGCACGGGGTTCCCGCGTCTGTGCCCCGGCAAGCACCCCCGGTCCCTGGGGCTTTGTTGTTGTCACAACTGTTCTCCTGGGTGTGAACTCTGACCCTTTTATACGTCGTTACCTATCTTCTTCCTCCTTTGTTCATAGGAAATTGGACCTGAAATTCCAATGTGTTTCTGTGGAACACGTTTATTAAAAATTCACATACCGTTACGTGAAGATGATGGAACGGGACAAGCGCTCACGATCCACTTTGCTCTTCCCGCCCCTCACCTGTCCTTGCCCCCACGTGCCCCAACACATTTCTCTCTCCCAAATGATTTCCCTCCGGATTTCTTACCGAAGCCCAGAGGAAAGGGCGAAGCTATGTTTCATTTTCCAGAGAGAGTCCCTGAAGGAGACTCTGCCATGTTGCCTACTGGATAAGGCACGTATCTGGGTGTCCTGCCGGAGAAACGGGGCCCGGGGAGATTGTTGCGTCTTGCAAAGTAAAAAGACAAAGTAACACCCCCACCCCAAGAAGCCCTGAGCCCTGTTGTACCCAAAGCTGGCCTTCTCATGTGGCCTTGAAGGTGGGACTGGAGCTGATGGTATGTCGCCCCGAGGCGTGTCCAGTGGCCTGGCTCTGTGACCAGGGGTCCGGGAGGGGGCGGCGTGGGGGATCCTGCACCCCAACAGCCCTCCTTCCTTAGCAATTGCCCTTTGAGCCAAGCTGCCCCGAGATGCGGGCATTGATGCCGGCCACAGAATGTGGAGGGAAATGGCCCTTAACTGGCCGGTGTGGCAGGCAATTGGGGTGGCCCTTGCCGGGGCCGGGGCCGGGGCCGGGGCCAGAGCTCCTCACTCATGGCACACACCCTCCACCCGCTTCTCGAGAGGCTCTAAGAAGCAGAGACGAGGCTTGTGCACGATGTGGCTGCTTTCTCCTCTCTAACGGCCCGTCCTTCAGGAACCGCTTGTGCTCACATTGAAGCCAGGCCATCCTGCGTCTGCGGTTCTGCTCATGTGTCAGCCACTTCACAGGGGACGAGCCCCAACCTCAGGGCTGCGAGGCCCGTCTGACCTCCACACGGGTCTCAGGGGAGAAGTGCCACGGACATTGCCCCTCTCATGGCCAGGAATTTCTCCGGATAATATCAACATTTGGCCGCGTATCCTCTGAGCAATAGACTGAGACTGTCCTTTAAGTCGTTCAGAGAGGCTAATTCAGAGAACACCGGATAATTTTATAAATGGAGATCAATTTAGGGAGGTTCAAGGACTGGGGATCGGGAGAGAGAAGTAGCCTCAGTTCCTACAGAACGCTACTGCGGGCAAGTGGAGCCGTCCCAAAATATTCTTCAAGATGAATTCTTGGTACACAGACACGTTTTGCATGTTAACATTTAGGATCATTGTTCGGTTCTGCCAAGAAATAGGTTTAGATGCTTATTCCATTTGTTTTGGTAAAAAGGTTTCTCTTTTGTTAACCATTTTGAGAAATAAAGAGCCAAGGGAAATGTGTCTTCTATAAGAAAAGCAAAAGTGCTATCATAGAAACAGAACACTGAAAACACACACGTATGTGGCAGGAAGGGGCAGTGGGTCCCCGGGAGCACAAACGCCCCCAGACGGCGGGATCCCTCCCCAACGGTGCGGCCCTGAAAGGGTCAGGCTCCAGGCCGGGCGTCCGCAAATACCTCCTGTCGGTGACAGTGTGTACTCCAGGCTCCCAGGGCCACGGGGCTCCGTGGCAGACGCTCCGTTTTGCTGCTAGGCAGGGAAGCCGCTGCAAACGCAGGGACCCGAATGGGTAAAATCAGACAGAACGTGATTTACCAAACCAGGCAGCACATGGATGTGTCCCATCAGCCCGGGTCCGCCCACCCCTACCCTACCTGGATCGGCTTTCGGCTCTGCTCTGGTTGAGAGGTTCAGGGCCCACAGGGCTGGGACCCAATGGACGTCCCACAGGTGAGTGATTCTGGCGGGAGGAAGGTGAGGAGGGTGCCTGGGGAGGACAAACCAAGTGTTTTGCAATTATTTCCCCGGAGGGACTGAGAAGTAACCGGTCCTCCCAGACCTTCTTTTACAATGCAATTGAAAGGGGTTAAAGTAGGAAAGAAAAGTTATTTTTAAAGATTTCTGTTGCTAAACATTTTCTGTGTTTTTTCTAAAGGAACTCTTTCACAAAGGAGCATTACAGGAATGTGAACTATAATATATAAACGTCCATGCAAATAATACACAAGCATGGTGGCAGACTGCCTTCCCAGTGGAAAATGTAGACGGGACATGACTTAGCAGAAACTGAAGACGGTGCTGGAGGTTGGGCCACAGGGAAGTGGGACACCATGTATGCGATCGACGGCCAAGGACAGTAGGGGTCCCGTAGGACGGTCCGTGAGCGCACGTTGCCCCAGCTCACATGAAGCTCAGAAACCTTTAAACCTGACCCCACGCCCTCAGCCTCGGCATCTGAACAGATGAGGGAGGGAGCATTTGCCAGAATCTAGTCTCTCTGTGAGCAGCAACCCTGATTTTCTTCGGGAAACCCCCTCTCGTTCCATTTAAGAGGCTTTGAGCCCCTTCTCTGCAGCTGTGGCTCTGGCTTGGGACCCAGGCCTAGCCAATCACAGTATTGCAATGGGTAGCAACAGTGATTGATCCCGGAGTAGATTCTTGGTGGAAGCTGGGTGGTCTGGCTAAGGGGTGTCTATACCTTACCTTTTTTAGAAATCTTTCCTCACTGGAATTACAGCTAAAATAATGAAGCCTGGAGATGCTAGGTGCCATCTTTCTTCCAGGTAGGTTGATACTGCCTAGGAAGGAAGTCAACATATGTGTGAAAGCAGAAAGGAAAGCTTGAGAGACTGGATCCTGGTGACTATTTCTGAGCTCCTTGATCCAGCCATGCCTGAAGCTAGCTAGCACTACCCTTGGACTTTTCAATGATGTGATCCTATAACTTCCTTTTTTCCCCTTAAACCCATTTTATATGGTTTCTGTCCCTTGTAACTGACATACCCTTTACTAATTACCTGGTTTGCAAGCCCTCGAAAGGAAAATGAGAAAATTTTTTACATTTACTTGAGAGCAAGCCCAGCATTGAAGCCAATTTTACTTCCTTTCTGAGATGAATTTCTTGATTAGAGAATACCTCGGCTCTATATATCTGGATTTTAGCAAATGAGAGAGTGCATTTAGCACAAGCGAGTGCATTTAGGACAAGCAAGGGAAATGTACTGAGTCAGGAGAGCTGGAGGAGGATTCTTCTCTGCTCTAATACTAGATTAAGACTCACCTGGAGAGCAGTCTTTGCTGCAGGGCCACCAAGATCCAGTCTTAATCATATTCTGCTCAACCATTTTATCAAAGACTTGGGGCATGCTGATCAGATTTAGGGATGACCCGGAAAAATCAGATATTTGGATAATATACTTACAATACAGCAGCTCCTGGAGGCCTGAAGCATGAGGTCAGAGCTAGCGAGATAAAAATGTAATAAAAATAACAGAAAGCTTCCCCAGATTCAGAAAGCCAACCGTGAGGGAGGGAGGTGAACGGAGAGTGGTTCACGGCAGACAGGCTGCGTGTCTGCGTGAGGCACACTCCCCGTGAGCGAAACGCAGCCGCTGGACCAATCCAAGACGCCCTTGGGCGGCATGAGGCCATCTGGTGTATTCGATAAGAAACCCGGCCTTTTCTGATGGGTCCCAAGTTACAGGAAACATTTTTAGGGGAAAAAATACAAGTCATCTGTACTGTACATAATTGAGGGTCACTTTGAAGTGGATCAAGCGGCAAACATTTTTGTAAGTTGACATATCCTCCATAGCGTATAACTTAGTAGGAAATGTTGCATATTGCTGTAACCTGCTAGTCAGTCAACTCACCGAGAAATGATGACACAACCACGTAGCTACAAAGAAACATGTTGGCTTCGGTGAATTCTGCAAGGGCCAAATTATGGGAAGATTAAGTCAAAGGCGTTAATAAAATAATCCAGGGTCCATCTTTGATCCGCTGCGTGCCCCGTTTTGTTTGTTTGATTAGTGTTGTTTATTTAGCAACAAAGCTCTTGTCGTGGAAAATCTCCATGGTTTGTTGTGCTTCAAAGCATTCTGTTAGGGTCTCCTGTTAATTCTCCTTGAAAAGCAACTGTTTATTTTCCAGGAAGAATGCCTTAGCTATGTTCCTAATTATAACTGTAACAGCACAGTTTTGATGTCGGTTGATTTTAATAGTGTTAGATCAATGAGCTCATAACTCTCAGGCTAATGATCACAAGGCTGGCGAGGAAAACCAATCTCTTATGAAAAACGTGTCAACCCTAGAAGGTTTAAAGATCAAGTGCTGTTTCCTACAACACTCCTGGGCAGTGTCTCCTAGAATAGTCTTACCTCCTTTGGGGTCTATGGTGAGGAGAAGGAGACACTTGCCTCGGGGACAAAATTTTAAATAAATGCAAAAAAAAAAAAAAAAAACCCACAATGAACAAAACACCAAAATGTGCATCAAGACCAATGCTGTGCTGAGCCATATTGGAGCCTAATGCAGAAGGAAAATGTGGAAGCAGAATCTTAAGACAGTATTTTCAAAAGCTTCTTCCTTTTCCCATTTTCAGTCTAGGGAATGGCCATGCTTGACCATTTCTCTCCATCAGGTGATGATCTTAAATAGTTTTTAATTAAACTAAGCTGAAGCAAAAGTACAATGACTTCTATTTGGGTATAAATAAAATATGTATGCTTAAAATAATGCAGTAAGTTTTAATGTACCTGCTCTCAGTTTTCCATTTTAAAACTACTTTAATAGTCCGGGGGAAGAAAATAGCCATTAACAAACACCTAAAATCATGCACATGGGACATACATCTTTCCTTTAGCCTCATGCAAAATCACGGCATTGAGTCTCAAGGACACTTGTCAATGCTTCACGGAACAGTTAAAACAAACACTTTGATAGAAAGAGAAAATTCTCTGTCTCTTAAGTAACTCAACTTTGGATGACACATCTCAAGTTAAATTTTAGGTTAACTGGTATGCAACTATTCACTAAACTTCCTTCTTTATTTTAAAACAAGGGCCTTTGCATTTTCAAAGTGCTTGTGCGAACTGCTTTTTATACTCTCAAGTGATTAAAAAACGTAAAACGTGTGGCCACTGATTTTAATCTTAACCTCGATGGAGGCCAAACCAAAGATATTTGCGGCATGGGATAATCTATTTTTATGCTACTGATAAGAAACTCTGCTTTACTCTCAGAGTTCACATCCCGAGGACCCCCGTGGGGGCAGCAACATCTGTTCTCCAACTAGGTGCCTGACCCTTCATCTAGGATAAGATGCTTTGGACTCAGGGACACTGATGGGAAAAAGTCCCTCATTGTCCTGATTGGCAGCGGACTTTAATATAATTCTATCACCTTGTTCTTTCAAAGTCTACCATCACATTTGCCATAATGGCCCTCACTGTTGCTTGTGAGCTATGCATTATGGCAGTCGTAAATTGCAATAGAAAATGTTAGGGTGTCACCTACTCTCCGGCTCTGATGAGTTGTGTGGTCTATAGCTTGTCAATTTTGTTAAGATAAATGTGGAAGCCGGCACCTTCGCTGGAATATTTTGTGTGGCTGACGACCTTTGTCTACCTTTGGTAGACATAGGACCTGCTATTTTTCCTTTTGGGCTCTGAGCCTTCTATTGCAACGTGGGCACAGAGAAAGTGTTGGAAACCTTCTTGGGAGCGCGGGGGAGACGGGGGGACGGGTGGAAACGCCTTGTAGCAGGTCCCGGTGTTAGTTTTCATTTTTACCTTTGGCATCACGGTAGGTATTTGGGATGGACCGTCAGTACCCATCATAACCACACTGCAGGGCTCCCTGCTGCAGGAGTCTGGGCGAGCACTGGATTCTGCTTTTGAGAGAAAAGGTTATCCTCTTGAGGCTTCTGCTGTTTCTACATGGTTGGGAAGAGGAAAGGATGTTTCCCCCCTCGGCGGCCAGTGCACACTCGCGGACGTCCTGGGTGTCCCGAGGCAGTCGTGGGGCAGCAGGACTGGCTTCCTGACCCCTGACTATAGTCTGCTGTGGCTGCCTGCTCTAGCGAACAGGGCAGAGGGAGGGAGCCCCCTCGGGCGCCAGGTCTGTGGGGCTGTTTGGGGAGCTATTTCTGGAAGTCTTGGCTGCTGTCTGTCCTTGCCATGCTTTCAGAAGCATCCACTTCCTTGTATTAAATCCTTTCTGCCTGAACAGCTAGGGCAGTTTCTGTTTCTAGCAACCGAGTCCTGCCTGAAACAGGCACAGATTGGAGCTCGGCAAACTTTTTCTGTACAAAGCAAGATAATACGGGGCGCCTGGGTGGCTCAGTCGTTAAGCGTCTGCCTTCGGCTCAGGTCATGATCCCGGGGTCCTGGGATCGAGCCCCGCATCGGGCTCCCTGCTCCACGGGGAGTCTGCTTCTCCGTCTCCCACTCTCCCTGCTTGTGTTCCCTCTCTTGCTGTGTCTCTCTCTGTCGAATACATAAATAAAATCTTAAAAAAAAAAAGCAAGATAATACGTATTTCAGGCCTCTGGGACTTAAAATCTCTGTTGCAATGACCCAACTCTGCCATTGCAGCACAGAAGTAACCTCGGACTACCTGCTCGCTCAACAGCTGTGGTCGTGTTCCCATAAAACTTTATTTACAGAAACCCGCAGCTGGTCTGTGTGCCATCGTTCCCCACCCACTACATAGAATCCTGGGTGCCTACATCCTAAGGTCAAAGTGCTAATATTCCCCTCTTTGAGGAAGAGAACAGACAGTTTCTGCTTCTCCTTCCAAGGGATCCTACATTAGGAAATTTAGAAGCTACAAACAAATAACCTCCCATAGACTCCATCGTCATTTATTTACTCATTCATGTATTCATGTGATCCAGGCAGGTTTTGTAAAGTGCCTTATGAGCCACGCGGTAGCATCTCTCAGATTAATCGGTCAGGATGGCTGTAGGTCATGGCAAGTCTGCACATTCTTGGGGTCAGTGAGCGAAGTCAAAAATGTTTAGTGGCTTATTTATAAACCCCAAGCAATCAAAATAGTGCATGGCACATAGGAGACTCCAATGGGTAGATGCTGAATACTTGAATCATTCTGCATCCTAAGCCCTTGGACAGACTTTTCCAGATGGACCTGTCCAAGTGGAACTTACCCCAGCTCCCAAATGCTCATTTGAGGTGGCCCAGGAAGTCTGTCTCTTTCCATCCTCAGCTTTTGATGCGATGCTAAATTCAAGGAGGTAAAGGGAGAGTGGACCCAGTGCCAGCTCTGGTTCCCCCATTCTGATCCCTCTGGATGTGATTGACACGCACAGCATCCCCACCCCCCCACCCAGCAGTGGTACCTCCTCCAGCTTCTGAGGCTAGCATCCCCTTCTCCAGACTTTCCGCAGCCGAGTCCCATTTCCAGGCATTCAGGTCTTAGTGTGTCCCAGGAACCCCCTGGGGTTGGCCCAGTGGGGAGAGCCGGGGGCTCTGGGCTCCGTGACCATCAGGCCTGGGGCTTTGTGGTGTGTGCAACATGGGGCTGTGGACTCCTCATCCGTGGAGGCCCATCCAGCCCCTCGCTCCCTGGGTGCCGACGCCCACAGGAGGCATGGCGGCATCGTGATGGCTCTGGCCAGGGCACCAGGCCGGGTGGCGTGCTACAAGGTGGGCGGACGGGAGGGGGCTTGGGAGGGGTCCTGAGATGGGCAACAGTGTCGGGTAGGATCCTGTGGTCTTTCTCCCTGCTCGGGGTTCCAAGGAGGGTGCATGCCCGGTTCCAGGGCTCAGAAATGGAACAAAGAACCGCTTCCCAACTTCACAGGAAGCTCTGACTGACCTCAGAGCATCCCTATATCCTTTCTTCATTATTCACTCACTCATTCATTTACCCACAAATATTGGTGGACAGCCGACCACATGCGAGGCCCGTCCCTGACACCGGAGACAGAGAAGCCACCCAAACTGACAAGGTCTCTGCCCCATGGGGCTCATGTTCTTGGCGGGGAGACAGACCGTACCCAGAAGACGCATCCATGTGTCATTTCAGGTAGGGGTAGGGCTACAAGGAACAACGGAGCCGCTCGGTGACCATGTAGCGGGCCGGCACTGTTTCGGGGGGGTGGTCAGGGAAAGCGTCTCTGGAGAGCTGGCTCTGCCGAGAAGACCGTGGGAACAGTCGGCGGGTACTCCTGCAAAGAACTGGGCGGAAGAACGTTCCAGGCCATCAGGACAGCAGGTCCCAAGGCCCTGAGGTGCAAAAGGCCTGGCTTGTTCCAGGAGGAGTCACGGAGCCAGGGTGTCTGGAGAGGAGCGAGCACTGCGGACAGAGGGGGGAGAGGCGTGGCCGGGTCACGGTCTGCAGACAAGGGTTCTGGCTTGGTCCCAGGTGCTAAGGGAAGCTGGCAAAGAATCTCAGGTGGGAAAGTGATGACATCGCGTGAACTCGGAAACAATCACTCTGCTATTGAACGGAAGGCTGCAAGATGGCAGCAGTGGGCATGGGGGGACAAGCGCCCGAGGGTCCCCAAGGCTCTCGAAAACCACACACACCACACCCCACCTCACCCGTCCCCTGGGGCTGCAGAGCAGACGCCATCCTCGTCGGCATCTTCCTGACCATCTTTCCTCTCTGCCACTTTACGCCCTTAGCCAGGAACCAAAGGAGCGCTTACCTACCGGTCCACACACAGGGTCGCGGGCGTGTTTCCTGCCGGGATTAGGAGTTGGCTTTGGAGATTTTGGTATTCCCGTCGGGACCCCATCCGCGTTGTTGTATTTGTTTTCCCTCCTACTCAGGGTGGTGGGTTTGTGAGTTGCGGTGCCAAGGCTTGGCCCCCGGCCCTCAGCGTGAGCGTTGACTGAGAGCTGCCTTCTAAGGGAGGCGGGGGCAGGGGGGTACTCGATGCCCCTGAGCAGGTGCGCTGCCCATACTTTCTCCCGTTCCTCCCGATTCCTTCCAGTCAGGCGATGTGCTTTCCTTGCTGCTGGAAGACATCACAGCAAAAGCCAGACTGTCGGTTTCTGACCTTTAAGACCGCAGGTTACAGGGATGTTAAGAGAAGAGGAGAAGCAATGCTTTTTCTTCCTGTATGCATATTGAAATTTTACTTTTCATTATATCATACATATAAATGGCCATTTCCAGCTGATGATGGAGTCAATCCATCAGGGAAGAATCACCGCTGTCATTGCTGGAATAAATGTAAGGAATGGTATCATTTTTGAAGATATGGGCCAGGAAACATTACTCTTATAAAGAAGCTGTGTAATAAAAGGCATCTGAAATTTTTACATGTAATTATTAAATATCATGTTTGTTTACTTTTGGAATGTATTACAATTCTTGATTTTTGGGAAAATTAAGGGCTGCCTATCCAAAGCTTTTTCCACCAAAAATACCCCGTTTTTTGAGATATAATTGACTTAAGACATTATACGACCTTCGGGTGTGTGACATCATGATTCAATATTTGTATATATTGCAAAATGATCCCCACAATAAGCCTGGTGACCATCCATTACCACGTATAACTACAAAAAGTTTTTTCTTATGATGAAGACTTTGAAGGTTTATTCTCTTAGCAACTTGCAAATCCACAATACCGTATTACCAGCTATAGTCACCCTGCCGGAACTTACATCCCCATTGCTTACTTATTTTATATCTGGAAGTTTGTACCTTTGGACCCCTCACCCAACTGAGGACTCCATGAACCACCAGCCAGGGCCCCCCACCGAGGCAGCCAACTTTGTCGTAACCTGCCTCGTTTCCGTGGGGTCGCCTGAAGGTATGACTTCGCAGGCTGCATGTTAATTTTCATTGCAGACGTGCTGTAAGGCAGACCAGGCAGCCCTTGGCCGGGCTCGTGGACCGGGAAGCCATGGAGTGTGCAAGCTGCATAAAAAGTTCCTGCCTGGTTCTGGACATTCGTACCCCTGGCTCTATTATTTTGGAAAGTGTGTTCAAGGAGCGGTGAAGCCAATAGTTACTCTAAGTCTTTCCCATTTTATTGCAGGGCTGAACCAACCATAAAACAGATTGACAGATATAGGGAAAAGAAAATCCTATATTTTACAAGCTAACGACCTGATTTCACTTCACGTCAACGTTGGGGGCTGATGAATTGTCCTGACATTTCTGAACTTAGACATTCCCCCTGGTCCGAGAGATGAAGCACTGCAGGAACGATGATAAGTGTCCACAGCCCTGCCCATTTAATCTCCCGAAATTACTCCCTATTCATTTTTCTCTCAGATGGCTTATTTAATGTGGGCTGTATTTCCAGGTCTCTGGCAGTCCAATGACACAATGACACCTAGAGGCCAAGCCGGTCGGAACAAATTATCAAAGGTCTGGAGGTGCTGGGGTACAACCCTGCCTCCCTGTAGGGCGAGTTCAGGCTCCAGGCACAGGCCACGAAATTAACTAGCCCCACAAATAGTTACCAAGCGCCACCAGTGCGTGGGGCACAGGGCTCAGAGCAACACATTTACGCCGGCAGGTAACTTTGAAAGAACAAACGGGGTGTGGAGAGGGCCCGCGTGCGGAAGGGGAACGGAGATGTGCAAGGCCGGGGGGGAGGGGGGGTTATAATGTCGCTCTGCAACGGGATGCAAACCCCCTCCTGACTCCTCCCGCTGACCCGCCTCCACACGCGGTGACCTCGCGGCTCCGCGCAGGTGCTGACCAAGCCGCGGAGGCGCGCGTGGGACGGAGGATGTGAACGCAAACAGCCACACTGATGACGGCCTGCCCCTGTGCCCCTTGATCTTCTTCGAGGAGGCCGCCGGGAAGCGTTGAGCTGCACGTGTGTCCTGTCACACTTGCGTTGGTCGAGGCTGATGCAGACACGAGAGCCAACACAGAGAAGGCTGGACCCAGGCCCTGCGCCCACGGTGGCGTGAGCGCGTGGTCTGGGGCGCGTTGTGCAGTCTCTGAGCTTTCCTCCTGTGGTCCGGGCAAGGCCCTGGTCGTGCGCGCCTCGCAGGGGCTGTGCCGATGGGCGACGCCCCTTCTGAGCGCCGGGAACCGGGGGGCTCTGCCCTCAGCGAGGCTAGCCGACTTCCCGACGCAGAGGACGGAACGCCAGCGCCCCGCGCCGCCCCGGGCTCTTACCGAGTGCTCGCAGTTTTAGTCCGTGATGTGTCTTCCTACGACCCCGAGAGCAATTCCCGTGCAAGGTCGGCGCGGACCGGGAACCTCAGGAAAGCGTCCCCCGGCAGTACGCGGGAGGGACACCGGGTGGCAGCATTGTACCGCCGCCCTGCCGCCAAGCGCGGGGGAACCCCAGCCCTGCGCAGGTGCCCCCTCGCCTCCTTCCCCTGCTCGCCCACCACGCCTCACCAGCAGGCCCCAGCTCTCCTAGACCCTGCCCTCCCCCTGCGCTCCTCATCTCTCTGCGACCCTGCCGCGCCCAAGCGCTGGCCCAGAGCCCTTTATCGCAGGGCCTGAAGAAGAAGACACAAGGACACTCTGTCAATCTAGAACACTCTGATGATATTTTCTTAGGGCCCGAACCCACGCAGCCCCTGATCCCACGCGACTGAAGACGGATGCGTCTGTTGGGGGCTACTGAGGCTGTAATCACACCCCAGCCTGGCGCTCCTCAGCCCTGATCCACACGGCGAGGCTGTCAGATTGCTCTGCTCATGAATTTTCCCGTGGTTCGCACCACGCCCCCTCCTACAGGGCCGACCTCGCTGTGGGGCCTACAGCAGTGGTGACTTGGATGTGCCCACCTCGCTGGGCTTTGCTGCCCAGACGTTTGGTCGAATGCTAGCCTGGACATGAATGTATTTCGCAGATGTGGGGAATATTTACAATCAGTTAACTCTTAAGTAAAGAAGGCCACCCTCCATCCTGTGTGTGGGCTTCACCTAAGTCCTTTGAAGGCCTTGCAAGCAAAAACTGAGGTTTTCCGAAGAAGAGAGAATCCTGACTCAAGACTGCAACATAGAGATCCCCCCTGACGTCCCAGCCCGCTGGCCTGCCCTATAGATTAGGGACCTGTCAGCCCTGTAATCCTAGGAACCAATTCCTTTCTCCCTCCCTCTCTCTCTCTCTATATATATATTTCTTTGTATCTGATATATAATATGTGCATTATATCTGATGTACCTGGAGCACACATACGTATCCTACATATACCACACGGATACACATGTATAGTACATATGTATCCTATTCTCTGTTTCTCTGGAGAAGCCTGACTGCTGCTGGCATATTGTCAGCCCCCCACGAGGAACCCTGAGGCTGGAGGACACTGTAACGGGCACCCTTTGCCACTTTGTTTCCTGATGGCAGAATGCCCTTGTAGTTTTGAAACACGATATACACTTTAAAACCTGCATGTACGAGATTTTTGCAGAAGTTCGGGATTTTTTTTTTTTTTTAATATACATGGTGCATGGGCGGTTAGAGAGTGATGGGGACGTCTCTTGCGCAGGGGCCGTTCCTGTGCGGCGTGAGTGAGAGGTGCGCCTGGACTGGTCGTGGACAAAGCGGCGGCTGTAACAAGCAGGCCCTGCGTTTCTGGGGCTTCTCCTGGAAGAGCCCGCTGTGCAGCTCACATCAGCAGAAGCAGCAGGTGCATGGACAGCAGGCCCTCGAGAGAAGGTGGAAAAGTAAGGATGGTCCCTGGATGCCACCGCCTATTTCAGGGGAAGAACCCGACCCCGCAGGGGGCTGGTCTGGTCTGGGAGGAGAGCTGGGGCGCCGTCCGGCTGGTTATGCCTCCGCATCTCCCAGGACTTTCATATTTCTCTTCATTACTCATTTCCTCTTTGCCCTTGACCACAGAAGCTCTGCCCTGGGACGGGGCTCTCATCACTGTGTTTCCTGCCGCGGGAGCCGGCCTTCCAAACAGAACAGCCCTTCAAAATCCAGCCGTTCCCTAAAATGTGTGTGCGGGAGGTGGGCCAAGGCATCAGAAGGGTGAGGGGGGCCCTAACGTTTTCTTTCTATGTTTCTGTATTGTTGGAAAATTTTGCCGGTGTTTGTCTAGTAATGAAAGAGCAACCAATTCTGAATACTCGGGAGAAGCATCTTCCATATCTTGGATCAATGCTTTGTGGATATGTTTTAAATCCTGCCAAATAAGTTGTCTTAAACAAGAAGCAGTAAGATCAAATCAGGGGTGTTGTCTATTTACGGAACTGTGGCCAAAGGGGCTCTCCGTGGCCGCGGGAGCTTACTGAGCAACCGTATGAACTTTACAGAGACGTCTCGCTTCTTTTTTAACGATGCTCAAGATGTCCCTCCGCACTCGGTCCTTTGCGCTCCCACCGTCCTTCCTCTTCCTCCCAGTTCCGTGACCCGGAGCAGGGCGGGCCAACCCTGAGGGTCCCGGGCGCCCCCGCAGCATCTCTCCCCCTCTCCCAGCAGAAACGGCGATGGGCTGGCGTCCTGGGCTTGGGGGGGAGGAGGGTGAATGTTGGTCTGCAGCCCATTTCTGCAAAGCCCTATTTATCTTACACAGATGCAGGAAGTTAAATTTTGATGATGTGCTTAGCTGGGAAGGAGCGTGTAGGAGATGATCTCCATTCCACAAAAAGGGAGAAAATGAAGCATTATTACCTCAAGAAAGGCATCTGATTGGGCTCGCTGCTGCCAAGTTATCTAGAGCCCGGTGCGCGGGAGCCGGGAGTGAGGATGAGCTCTTCAGATGGCAGCTTTCTGCCAGGGGGCATCGCTGGCTCCCTCCTGCCCTGGAAATGAACACTACCGTCCGTGGCTGCATGGATGGGGGTGGGCTGAACGGACACCAGAAGGGACCCGGGCCCTTTGGGGCAGCGCCCAGGACCCCGCCTCGGCGGTAGAGCCTGCTCACTGCCCCCCTGGGGGTGCACCCTTGGTTCTCTCTGTGTCCTGCCTCCTATCATTCAAAGGCAGAAGCCCAAACTGGTGGAGGCGGGAGGCAGTACCGGGCACACCTACCTGGAAAGGTCCAGGGCTGGAGGCGAGGCTGGGCTGTGCAGAGCGTTAGAAGTCTCTGGGCTCCATGTTCCTCTGTCGGCTTCAGTCCAGGGCCACGCTGTCCCGAGGCCACCCCTGTGGCCAGGAGGATGGACACGCCCAGGAGCAAGCCTGGTTCCCATACTTGCTGCCCGGACCTTCTTGCCCGCTCATACCAGGAGCTTGGGCATTGCTTCCTGCAGGGAACCTGGGGTGCTCTATTCTCATATGAAAAATGGGATGATTAGGACAACATACAATTTATCATCCCAACTGGAACACTTCTGACAGGCAAAGGGGGCACTCTCAATAAGGACACTGAGCCGACAGGATAAAGGGGGGTCATCCAGGCAAATAGGAGGAATGCATGTAGCAACTGCACCGAATTCACAAGATTGCTGCCAAGGTTGAGGTAATGGTCTGCGGAGAGGGTTTAGCAAATTGCATGGGATGCAGAAGGTGCTCAAAAATGCTCTGAAAGCAGTGTGAGCAGGAGCTCTGGGTTTCTGAGCCCGGCGAGGTGGGGGTGTGGGCACCAGGGAGGCCTGGTCACGCGTGACGGCCCCCGGTACAGATTAGGAGGCTAATAGCAAATTCTCCGGGATTCTTACATGCCTGGGAGCAGTTTCGGTCCCAGGATGACTCTAAACACGATGCCCCAGTGTGGCAAGTGACTTGGTTTCCAGTTCCTAATTGTCTTTGAAAACAGTCCCCTGGTCTGGCTGTGCGGTGTCAGCCTGGGATTTTCACAGAGCAGATTCACTCTGCTGCGTTCTTGTTTGTCCCCATGCATTTGAATGTGGCGGGCTGAGCAGCCCCGGGGGCATCACTTGGTCTGAATGGTGCAGCCTACGCCCCTCCCTCCGATGGCCCAGCCCTGGAGCACGGCTGGTGGGGGGGCTCTCTCCAGGTATGGCTCCCCCCGATCCCCACGCGAGCACATACGCATTTGCCACATTCTTAGAAATGTACCATAAGTACGATTTCTCCTATCTATAAATTTTAAAATGAATACAATGTAAAATATATATTAAAAATATTTCCATTTTCTGAATTGAGAACATTGTTACAAAGAGAAATTTAGGGAAGGTATCTCTGTCTGCTCCACCATGTGCTAAATACGCTTTCCCACAGACTAAGTGAAAGGTGTCCACGTTTGAGCCATGTCATCAGCACGAGGCCGAGACACGGATCGAGCCAGCACCGAGGACCTGCAGTGATCTGCATCTACCGGCTGTTTTGTGGACACTGATGGGAGGGCGGAGGCCAGTCACACTCGCGCTGTCAGCCAGCAACAATGGAGAGGTGTTTAGTCTACGAAATGCTGGTGCTCACCATCCTCCCCATCCCTTATTGCTACCTGTGGAATGTCTTGATTGGAAAGACAGCCAGCCAGCGGACGGGGGTTATTGTTTACAGGAACTGGCTATCCCCCAGTGCAGAAGTGGAGGCAGCGGGGTCTCAGAGAAACAGAAACCAAGGACTTGTATCCCATAGGGCAGATTTATTTTTCGGTTGCTTTTCCCCCTCTTTGCTTTGTGAGCTATGTGTCAGCTTTATTAGTCACCCTTTCTGCATTCCCAATTTCTCCACATGGTTTTCAACTGTGTCGATGACTAATAGCTTAAAACTTTAGTCATGCTAAGACAAATATACTGGATTTTCTTCCCTTTGAGTATAAAAGTTTGTGGGAGATGATTTGGCACAGCTATGCCCAGGTGCCAATGCATGTTCATGTACGAACACGTCAGCTCCCATGGAAGCCAAACTCAACGGCAGGGAGGGCACAGGAAGCTTCCAGAAAGGGGTTTACCTTCCAAA